>NC_134273.1:63973134-64278923 GCF_031893055.1 Leptodactylus fuscus | reverse complement strand
CAAACAAAATATATTAAAGTGCACTAAAACTCAACTTTTATTAATGTGTTTTAAAAGTTCAGAACGGCGTAATAAACTACCGTCCATATAAAGGGGATATTGAAACAACAGTAGAGTAGGGTAATATTCTAATGGCTGTATTAGATACTGTGTCAACCTACAGATGCAGCTCAGTCTTTTAGTCAATTCCCTTCAATACAATTCCCACCCTCCATGCATGAGACAGCAGGACTAGTACCAGAACCTAGGGGGCACTAAAATCTCCTCTATTGTCAATAAGAGGTTAAGAACAATAAGCCCACCCTAATTCCAATGTTTGCTAGTACTTATGTTTGCTAGTATTTATCTAGCTAGGGAAGACCACAAGCATACATCTGGTAATTAGCAAGTTACACACAGCCAAAGTATCTATAGGGTTAAATTTCCCCCAATGCTTTAACCTACTCCACACACAAACACACGACTCAAATGGTATACATATAACTAGTAATGCAGCCTAACGGTCCGTTTCCCCGACCAAAGTCAGTTCATCAGAGGCTTTTTTATGCACATTGATAGTGCTAATGATATTTGTATAGCATTGAATTATAGCGTGTAGCCGCTTGTCGGCTGTGATGTATAGCCGCATTGGCGGCTGGTAATGCTTGTTACTTATACCAAACAAGCCCCACCCCTCTTGGTGACGTCAGAGTGGGCGTGCCCAATCAGATGACTCGCACCATACTATGTCACCTCTCCTATTGGTGCCCTGAGCTCCGGCTCAATGCCGCCACTCAAAATCACACCCAACAGGGTATAACAAAAACCCACCCCATATGGGGGCGTAAACTAACAATGCACAAGCGTCATAGTAACCCCAGATATAATATCGCGGACCACCTCAAACAAGGTACAAATCCACACAGATAACCAAAAGCACCCAGTCCGTTACCAGAGTAGAACCAATGGTGGAAGAAAACAAATAAAATACACCAAAATAAGGTATATAGGTAGAATAAAACTAATATAGAAAGGGGACCATTATGTTTGCATACACATCTATCTGAACCAGATGAATACATACATAGGTAGGTATATAAAAGATAGAAATAAATACCAATTCCAAGCATGCCTAATCCATATAGGTAAGTACGCACATGATGAAAAACAAATGGATGACTATTAATGTTAAAGGAGAGTACAAACACACTTGCAGCAATCACTGACCAGGGAATCAGAATGCATACTATTCAAAGGAAGCTACTGTATGAAATCACTTCATTAAGCCCCCTAGGCTGCACCGTATCCAAGAGGAAGGTCCAACGGGCTTCTCTCTGTAGGACCTTTCGATCAAAGTCCCCCCCTCTCACAGATCTTGTGACCACTTCAATTCCTTGAAATCTGAGGTTAGAGACATCCCCCTCATGATATTCCCAGAGGTGTCTTGAAATTGGTGTAGGCTCTTTACGTAAGGTATCATTGATATGTTCCCTTATCCTCCTGCGGAACTCCCTTGTGGTTTTCCCCACATACTGGAGTCCGCAGGAGCAAGTAGCCAAATATACAACCCCAGTGGTCTTACAGTTAATGAATTGGCGAATGCAGAAATCCCTGCCAGCATTGGTGCACTTAAATTTACCTCCCCTCAAGATATGTTCACAGGCTCTACATGAACCACAAGGAAATGTACCCCTCGTTGTCCGGGCAATCTGGTCCAGCCACGTAGACTCCGTTCTCATGGGACTCAAGTGGCTATGGACCAATTTATCTCGTATATTGGGACCCCTCCTAAATGTTATATTAGGACGCGGCCCAACCAACTCTCCAAGAAGCGGATCGGTACTCAAAATGCCCCAGGCGTCACTCAGAATCTTTTTAACACTCTCTGCCGCCTGGTCATACGTTGCTATAATCCGCGTTTGTGTACATTTCTCCGTTACATAGTTTGATACCCGGGGATTCAGTAATGATGTACGGTCCACCGTGAAAGCATGATGGTAAGCTTTCTTCAAGACCCCATCAGGGTATCCACGTCTCCTAAACCTACCCTGTAGGTCCCTCGCCATCACCCTGAAATCGGAGATTTCCGAACAGTTTCTGCGTAGCCTAAGGCACGCCCACTCTGACGTCACCAAGAGGGGTGGGGCTTGTTTGGTATAAGTAACAAGCATTACCAGCCGCCAATGCGGCTATACATCACAGCCGACAAGCGGCTACATGCTATAATTCAATGCTATACAAATATCATTAGCACTATCAATGTGCATAAAAAAGCCTCTGATGAACTGACTTTGGTCGGGGAAACGGACCGTTAGGCTGCATTACTAGTTATATGTATACCATTTGAGTCGTGTGTTTGTGTGTGGAGTAGGTTAAAGCATTGGGGGAAATTTAACCCTATAGATACTTTGGCTGTGTGTAACTTGCTAATTACCAGATGTATGCTTGTGGTCTTCCCTAGCTAGATAAATACTAGCAAACATAAGTACTAGCAAACATTGGAATTAGGGTGGGCTTATTGTTCTTAACCTCTTATTGACAATAGAGGAGATTTTAGTGCCCCCTAGGTTCTGGTACTAGTCCTGCTGTCTCATGCATGGAGGGTGGGAATTGTATTGAAGGGAATTGACTAAAAGACTGAGCTGCATCTGTAGGTTGACACAGTATCTAATACAGCCATTAGAATATTACCCTACTCTACTGTTGTTTCAATATCCCCTTTATATGGACGGTAGTTTATTATGCCGTTCTGAACTTTTAAAATACATTAATAAAAGTTGAGTTTTAGTGCACTTTAATATATTTTGTTTGCTCCTTGAACTATAGTGCACCAACCAAAAAAATTTTTTTTCTTTAGTTTGTTTGTCTAATATTGGTGTATCTACCTGGATATGGCAGGATTTTTGGCAGGGGCCATTGACCATGACAGATGGCTGAATGACACCAAGGAAGTTTTCACTGAATCAGATCTACCTGTACAAACACAGACTCTGAGTATAGGTGCTGCATTTAGACAACTTACTCGTGTGTATAAGGAGAATTTACGTTCATTCTGGGAGATACATACTTTAGAGGTTTATCTCAAGGACTGTATTGTCCCTAGGGGATTTAGGATTAACCTACTCCCTTCTGCAAGGATTAAATCTCCTGAGTTTATGGCAAAATGGGAGAAGCATTCTATAGAGGCCTCTTTAAAATTCATGGGTCTTTTGCTGGAGGAGGAAAAAGCTGTCTTTGAGAAAACTTCTACTGCCTTAAAAGAGAATATAGAGGCAGTTAGGAAATTTGAGAGCAATCAAGAGTATGAACGTAAAGAAGTTGTTTTGCAGCAAACTATTGAAAAATTTGTCTCTTTTACGAAAGAAAGGAAACATTTTCAATATAGGAGAGATTTAACTGATTTTAGAGAAGGTAGAGTTTTTGATTACTCTGCTAAATCACAGACGGGTGTCAACAAACAACCTGACACTGAAATTTCATCCTCAGATTGTGAGGGATCTGATTCAGATAGTCGGAGGAGGGGCAATAGGAGGGAGAAAACTGACATTTCCACCACATCCAGAACTGACACTGGTATAAGATCTCCTAATAGGAACCAACGTGACCGTTCAAGGAATAGACGAGGCAGGGGTATAGCCACTAGGAGCAATTTTTTGGCCCAAGGCCCCCCGATTTCAGATTACTTGCTGAGAAACCGCAAATAGTTGTTGATGGTGTGGGAGTGGTTACAGGGAGTGATGAAATGCAGATAATCAACCTTTCTAGTAAAACACTTACAACAGATGAAATCAGGGTGTTGAAGAAGGGGTTGACATTTGTGCCCACTCCTAATTTTGACCCATTCACTTGGGTTAAGGACATTAACCTATTTGTGCGTAAACTGAAATGGAAACAATTTTTCAAACTATCAGATAAACGCAAGTGTGAGGAATTGGGGGTTACTGAGGAAGACTTGGTGTCACTTAATATTTTGGGGGATTTATTGGAGGAAGGACAGAGACCTTTGGGGGAGGGACCATTCACCCAGAGACGTCCACCATCCAAAAAAAAGTCCTCCAATGAGTGACGAGGGGGCTGCTGACATTTTCCTAAGGGTGGTCACTGAACAGATCAATAAATTAAGGGCAGGAGGCCATATGAATACCCTTGGGATGAATTTAACACAGTCCGAAAAAAGAGCTCTACGAAATTTGGAGGAGTGCCCAGATATAATTATCAAGCCTTCTGACAAAGGCGGTAACCTTGTAATCCTGGATAGGTCACAATACGTTGACATGTGTCGGTCCATATTGTCTGATTCTATTGGATATGAAAAGATCAGATTTGAGAGAGTGGCAGGTTTTCGGGATGAATTAAAACTTATCCTGGATAGGGGCCTGGCTAATCGCCTTATTAATAAATCTGAGTATGACTTCATGTTACCAAATTTTCCAATACAGGCAACATTCTACGCGTTGCCTAAAATTCACAAGGGGCTGAGTCCCCTAAAGGGACGCCCCATAGTGGCTGGTATCGGCTCAGTGACACAGGGAGCAAGCCTCTACGTGGATGATATCTTACGTCCCTTTGTGGTCAGCCTTCCATCATACGTTAGGGACACCATGGATGTCCTCCGTCGTCTGGAGGGCATCCAGGTGTCCCCTGACGTCAGGCTGGCCAGTTTGGACGTGGAGTCCTTATATGGCTCTATTCCCCATACCAAGGGATATGTAGCGGTAGAGAGCTTTTTGGCCACAAGGGGTAATTATATGTTGGAACACAACTCCTTTGTGATGGACTTGCTCCGATTTGTGTTGGAGCGAAATTGTTTCGCATTTGATGGGGACCTCTTCCACCAGCTCAGGGGAGTTGCGATGGGGAGCCCTTGTGCCCCCAGCTTTGCAAATCTCTACCTGGGCTGGTGGGAGAGGGAGGTCGTATTCTCTGAGACCATGGTGAGATGGACCAACTATATTCTCCTCTGGGTCCGTTTCATCGATGATATTTTGATTCTTTGGGACGGACCAGAGGAGGAATTTCTCTCCATGGTCCGGGCGTTGAATAAAAATGATCTAGGCCTATTCTTTACGTCCGAGATTAGTGCTGATAAAATCATTTTCTTGGACTTGACCATTAGTAAGGGACCGTCTGGTCAATTACGCACGACCGTTCACAGGAAACCAACTTCTACGAACTCATTGCTCCTGTGGGATAGTTGTCACCCGGCACCGCTTCGTGCTGGTATCCCGAAAGGTCAATACCTTAGGCTACGCAGAAACTGTTCGGAAATCTCCGATTTCAGGGTGATGGCGAGGGACCTACAGGGTAGGTTTAGGAGACGTGGATACCCTGATGGGGTCTTGAAGAAAGCTTACCATCATGCTTTCACGGTGGACCGTACATCATTACTGAATCCCCGGGTATCAAACTATGTAACGGAGAAATGTACACAAACGCGGATTATAGCAACGTATGACCAGGCGGCAGAGAGTGTTAAAAAGATTCTGAGTGACGCCTGGGGCATTTTGAGTACCGATCCGCTTCTTGGAGAGTTGGTTGGGCCGCGTCCTAATATAACATTTAGGAGGGGTCCCAATATACGAGATAAATTGGTCCATAGCCACTTGAGTCCCATGAGAACGGAGTCTACGTGGCTGGACCAGATTGCCCGGACAACGAGGGATACATTTCCTTGTGGTTCATGTAGAGCCTGTGAACATATCTTGAGGGGAGGTAAATTTAAGTGCACCAATGCTGGCAGGGATTTCTGCATTCGCCAATTCATTAACTGTAAGACCACTGGGGTTGTATATTTGGCTACTTGCTCCTGCGGACTCCAGTATGTGGGGAAAACCACAAGGGAGTTCCGCAGGAGGATAAGGGAACATATCAATGATACCTTACGTAAAAAGCCTACACCAATTTCAAGACACCTCTGGGAATATCATGAGGGGGATGTCTCTAACCTCAAATTTCAAGGAATTGAAGTGGTCACAAGATCTTTGAGAGGGGGGGACTTTGATCGAAAGGTCCTACAGAGAGAAGCCCGTTGGACCTTCCTCTTGGATACGGTGCAGCCTAGGGGGCTTAATGAAGTGATTTCATACAGTAGCTTCCTTTGAATAGTATGCATTCTGATTCCCTGGTCAGTGATTGGTGCAAGTGTGTTTGTACTCTCCTTTAACATTAATAGTCATCCATTTGTTTTTCATCATGTGCGTACTTACCTATATGGATTAGGCATGCTTGGAATTGGTATTTATTTCTATCTTTTATATACCTACCTATGTATGTATTCATCTGGTTCAGATAGATGTGTATGCAAACATAATGGTCCCCTTTCTATATTAGTTTTATTCTACCTATATACCTTATTTTGGTGTATTTTATTTGTTTTCTTCCACCATTGGTTCTACTCTGGTAACGGACTGGGTGCTTTTGGTTATCTGTGTGGATTTGTACCTTGTTTGAGGTGGTCCGCGATATTATATCTGGGGTTACTATGACGCTTGTGCGTTGTTAGTTTACGCCCCCATATGGGGTGGGTTTTTGTTATACCCTGTTGGGTGTGATTTTGAGTGGCGGCATTGAGCCGGAGCTCAGGGCACCAATAGGAGAGGTGACATAGTATGGTGCGAGTCATCTGATTGGGCACGCCCACTCTGACGTCACCAAGAGGGGTGGGGCTTGTTTGGTATAAGTAACAAGCATTACCAGCCGCCAATGCGGCTATACATCACAGCCGACAAGCGGCTACACGCTATAATTCAATGCTATACAAATATCATTAGCACTATCAATGTGCATAAAAAAGCCTCTGATGAACTGACTTTGGTCGGGGAAACGGACCGTTAGGCTGCATTACTAGTTATATGTATACCATTTGAGTCGTGTGTTTGTGTGTGGAGTAGGTTAAAGCATTGGGGGAAATTTAACCCTATAGATACTTTGGCTGTGTGTAACTTGCTAATTACCAGATGTATGCTTGTGGTCTTCCCTAGCTAGATAAACACTAGCAAACATAAGTACTAGCAAACATTGGAATTAGGGTGGGCTTATTGTTCTTAACCTCTTATTGACAATAGAGGAGATTTTAGTGCCCCCTAGGTTCTGGTACTAGTCCTGCTGTCTCATGCATGGAGGGTGGGAATTGTATTGAAGGGAATTGACTAAAAGACTGAGCTGCATCTGTAGGTTGACACAGTATCTAATACAGCCATTAGAATATTACCCTACTCTACTGTTGTTTCAATATCCCCTTTATATGGACGGTAGTTTATTATGCCGTTCTGAACTTTTAAAATACATTAATAAAAGTTGAGTTTTAGTGCACTTTAATATATTTTGTTTGCTCCTTAATAATATGACCCCAGATTTCACAACCTTATGAAATAAGTGTAGGACTATAGTGAATCATCAGAGGGTGGAGAAGAGCAAAAGGAACTAGAACCAGTGCAACTGCACAATCCCATACACGGAGCGCCAGGAGGTGAGTAACTTCTTCTATTGCTCTTAGGATGCGTATCCCTTATTTACTATCAGGTTATTGAAATTATACAATTGAACCTAAACAAAATAAGCATATATAAGTACCCACATGTTACATGTCAAGTACTAAATGTTGTATTTCTATCCCCCACAGTGTTTTGCTAAGATGGATCTTCCTATGAGAATCTATACATTACTATTGCTCGTGTTTTTTCCCATACATTCCAATGGGTTTCCAAATGGAAACGTGGAAAAGGCTTGCGAGACCATGATACCCCAACACGGCGTGGACGCTCAGCCTTCTTTTTCTTTATACAGTCTCAGCTTCTCTAGTGTTAACCATACAGAGGGATTAGGATTCATAGGTAAGTGATCAATTTAATAATAGATAATATTATTGCCCATGAATTCATATCTGATGTGATACATTTACGTTAAAAGAAAATCCAGAAGATTAACCCTTTAAGCTCCTTTTCTGGATCTTTTTAGCTTTTTTTTTTTTTTTTTTTTTTTGTATACACAGAAAGACAAAAATTGCATAGTGTAAATTTAAGATCTGAATTTTTGGGACATTACTATTGAACAAATGGGTTTCTTGAGGTTGTATAGCTTTAGAAACCTCATTAGGCCTTTTGCAAGATATTGCTTCAGCATCTCTGCTCGTGTAACCAACTGAAATGGGAAAACGCAACGGGGAAGTGAAACATTAATATTTCTTAATATTTGTTGGGTCATGGAAATATTGTGCACTGTACGAGATGAATTTGTCAAATATATGGGAAGGTAATACTTCTGCTTTTATGTCTGGAAGTGAGGCTCTTATAAACCCTGTGTGGGAACTGCAAGTAATCAAAAAAAAAAAAAATTAACCACTTCAGTACCAGGCCAATTTGTGGTCCAGGACCAGACACGTTTTTGGTTTTTTTTTTTGTATGTGCAGTTTTGAGGGCTGTAACGTTTTTCTCATATGTCTCATTTTTATGTTGTTTTTATCTTTGAATGTGTTTTAATTTTTTTTGTATTTGGGAAAATATAAACAAAATAGGAGGGAAATTGTATCTGGTTTCCACTTTTCTTTTTTTTAATTTAATAACACAAAGTGTTACTGAAAAACTTTATAAAATAGTTTTTCCTCTCCGTTACGGTAATTTTTATTTTATATGGTGTTGTCGGGGGTGGGGCAATAACCTTTAATAACGGCGTTTTATTAGCGTATTATTTTATTTATTTATTTTATTTACATTATTTGTTAAACTTTTCTAGTAATTTTTTTAATTTATTTTTTATTTATTTTTTTCAGATTGTGTCCCCATAAGGTCATGAAAGACCTTTGGAGACATCTGATCATTTTTTTTTTTTTTTTTGGTATTAGAGACTGATTTCCCATGTAATTGGCCCCATCCCATCATGGCGGCGCCCATAGCTGTGTATACAGCACTTATTGCGCGCTGTATACACAGCGATTGAGAAGGCAGGGAAGGTAAAGTAAGAATATAATATATATATAAGATATATAATATATTGACACTGATGTATCTTTACCACTGCACACAATGAGGCAATAAATCAATTAACTCACCAGCAACCTCCTCCTCCTCCTCCCCCTCTCCGTAGAGTTGTATATGTGACTTGAATACAGAGAAAAAAGATTCCTTTATCAAGATATATTATAAAGGTTCTTATAATCGTATGTTCTATTCACAGTGCGTAAATTGGGCATAAATAAATGTGTCTGGTGCGGAATGCGGAACATAAAAAACACTATTACTTACCTCTCTTTGCTCTGACAGGCTTCAGGCCTACTTGGTGACATCCTAGACATCATATGGGCTGGGGCTTGTGTCCTTATGCGTTGCCCCTGCTTGCCTGAGGTCCTGTACATCATTGAAGAATAGGAGCCACTATGGGTCATAATACTGTGTACAGGGGCCACTATACTATGAAGCATAATAGTTTGTGTAGGGGCCACTATGGGGCATAATAGTGTGTGCAGGAATGCGGGGCGGATGTCTTCCATTGGTCTTTCAGGGTCTTTGGGGGGGATTATTCCAGAGTTCCCGCTGATTATTCATTAATGAGACGTTATCTATAACTGGAGGTGTGCTATAGGTTTTTTGTTCATCAAAGAGCCATCCAGTCAGGATTTTACTTTCCAGAAGGGTCTAGATGGCCTCTTCCATACTTGTGTGATATTCTGCTTTGCAGCCAAAAATGCAAATAATTGTGCGATACATGAAGAGCCTGCTAAGAATACATTAGTGTGTGATTTAATATACAAAAGTACACTACAGAAAACAGTTACATGATGAAACAGAAATGACATGCATATAAGCACAACATTTCTAGAAGTAAAAAGGAACAAAATGAAGGACAGACCCTTGTGCTAAATAGAATGAAGAGGGACAAAGTAGCGGAGAGAGTGAAAGTGACCATGCTTACAATCTGCGTTGCATCTTCATGGGTCTGACCTTGTGTTTTTTGAATATACCATATTTTTAAGGGTCCAAAGAAGACCCAATCCAAACACCCTTTTCCTTCTTCTGGTCAGGTGAGATGAGGATGGGTAACCCTGCGCACAAAAATACAGTTGGAGGATGAAATTCTTATGTACTCACAGGATAAAATTGTTGAAACGAAGGACCAAAGCCAATGACTAGATTGAGATCAGATCGCCACCTAGTAATATATATATATATATATATATATATATATATATGTGGCCGGCATTGTGGGGGATAATTATGTTTCAATTAAAAGGTAGTTCATTTATTAAGTGCATTATAGTTGGCGAGTAAACCTTCAACCCAGTGCTTCAATTGTAAGTATGAATAGAATCATTTGGGTATTGCTGCCATGGTCCATACTGAGATCTTCTCTGATGGAAAAATGTACATCTAGTCTGCCTGTCTATTCACTGTCCTAATGTGTGCAGTTAAATTTTATGTCTTATTTTATAGTCACTCTTCGCAAACATCCCATTACTGACGACTTCAAAGGTTTCATGATTCAGGCTCGTGCACCCAATGGTAACAAACCCCAGGGCAGATTCATAGTCAGCAGCTCAGATGCCCAGACCCTGACCTGTACTACTCAGGAGGTAAATTCAATCTAAAGTCGCCAAGTCACTTCATTATTTAAATTTAAGAAATTTTAACAAACAATAGAAAAGGGAAAAGTTTATGTGATAGGTATTTCCATAATGTATCAAATATTGCACAGAAACATGTCTACCTATATGAATCAGTACACAGTGTACAGTAAATGCAAAAATAAAACCAAGATAAAAAAAAAAATGAAAAATTCAAAAAATAAAAATAAAAATTAGGAAATAGGCAGAACATCCAAATGTGAGCAAAAATCTTAGAACATAGCTACATCTATAAATGTGGATTATAATGAGAAAATGTTGGAAAGTCAGTGGCGCAACAATGACAATCTAATGCTTGCAAACAATTTAGGTCAGTGATACAAGGAAATCATCAAAGAAAAGGTGAAGAGGAAAAGGTGGAAGTAGAATACTACAGCAGTTTTTTTAAATCCATTTTATTATGTCTGTTGGTTTTGCCCCAAAAACTAAAAAAGCGGCTTCTCCACCATGTAGAGCCTTAGCTTTAAAGGGGTTATCCCGTTTCTAGTTTTGATGGCTTATCCTTAGGACAGACCATCTCTATAAGATCTGCGTGGGTCTGACACCTGGACCCTATAGGTGACGTTTACTGAGACAGCGCAGCTCTCGTTCAGATACTATGATCTGCTCTCCTTACTCCCCATATAAACTCTAGTGGCTGGGGTAGGTACTGCAGAACTAAGGATAGGCCAACAATACTGAAAACCAGATAACTCCTTTAGGCTGAATTCACACAGAGTAAACTGGCGCACAATCTGGCACGTATACGCATGCCAGAGTTTGCGCACTCAAAAAAGATCCCATTGATTTCAATGGGGGTTACGATCGTATACGGCGGGTAATTTTGCATCCTTAATTTTACGGCCGCAAAATTACGGGCGCAAAATAACGCGTGTTATACAATCCTAATCCCCATTGAATTCAATGGGATCTTTTTTGAGTGCGCAAACTCTGACATTGCACGCCAGTTTACTCCGTGTGAACTGCCCCTTACTCTTCTACCAGTGACACAACATACCAGTGTGAAAAATGACAAAATGAAAATCTATAATTATAAGTTTGGCCCCAGGATATAATGTGGGCTAAGGCCCGGTTCACATCTGTGTTTGGGTTATTCCGTTCGCCTCTCCGCATGAAAGATGTGGAGAGAAAAGTCCTGCAACCTGCACTTTTCTTCCATTTATCGTGCAGAAACTGATAATCTATGAGATCCAACGGTTTCCCATGGTAACCGCTTTTTTTTATGTGGATTAGGTTTCCATTCAGGGGGGATCCCCAAGCGGACTCCCCAAATGGAAACCCATGCAGAGATGTGAATCGGGCCTAAGGCTCGGTTCATATCTGCATGTGGAGATTCCGTTCCCCTCTCCGCATGAAAAATACAGCGAGAAAAAAGCAGCAAGCAGCACTTTTCTCTCTGCATTTTTCGTGCGTAAAATGAGCGGAAACCACATGGACCTCATTATAGTCTATGGGGTCCAAGGGTTTCTTTAGGTGACGTTTTTTAAGCAGATTAGGTTTCCATTCGGGGGCTCCCCAAGTGGACTCCACAAACGCAGATGTGAACCATGCCTGAGGGGGAGGTCTTCATGGGCTATACATTCTATGTAAGATGTTCTATATTGTACTGAGACAATCTAATCTTTATCCGCAATTCTTACTCCTGTTTTATTTGCTTATATGTCGCAATGTGTTAACAGAGTGCGGTGTCTCACACATCTCCCATCTTGAAGTCAAATGTGTCAGTGCTCTGGCTTCCTACGGGAAAAGCCTCTACAGACTTACAGTTCAGGTAATATGGGAAGAATATGCAAATCTGCCTTCCATGATGTAAGTAGGATTACAGTTGCTGCCTCAGTATTGCAAACCAATAGAGGGCGCTCACTGGAATGTGCAAGCCTGTTTTATGACAGGATTCCAGTGAAATAACCCAATAATGGCTGCTCCCTTTAGCATCATGCCCGACCTTCCAAGAGGCCTTTGGTTTGCAATGATTATTACCAGGTATAGTCTCTCAATCGAGGACAGCTATTTCGATCTACTTGGATCTCTTCAGCTCGATGTAGAGAGGACTATAACCTGGTAGAGGTGAGAGGCTTAGACAGGGTTAAGGGGATATTGTCACTCCTTCTCTCTCCCTAAGGAGTGACAATATCCCCTTAGTTCAGGTAATAGTGTTTTTAGACTGGCGTTACTGATATGTACTGTGTATCTGGCTCCACTGACAAGTTCATTCCTGTTCAAAGAAATAAAACAATTGACGCAAAGAGAGATGGGAATGGCTTAAAAATCCCAAATACTTATTACTAGCCTGCTATACTGCTCTTGTGCTCTCCAGTCTTTGGTTTTCGGCTACAGTGGGGACATCAATCCCAGCAGCCCCATAGAAGTGAACAGAGAGTGATTCGCACACGTGTACTGGCAGTTCATTCACAAGCAGGCTTTACGGGGAGTTTCGATCCTCTGTTTTACCTATTGTTGGGGGACTCAACAGTCCTCATGAATATGTGGTTTTATATCCCGCTAGAAAGCGGACAGTGCGCTGGAGATATCGGTGCTGTTAATTTCAGCACCAATATCTCCCCACTGTCATAAGGGCATTCCTCACAGGCTACATCATCTCTGGGCCGTAAGGATCGCTTCCCCCCACCCATACCCTCATTGCTCTAGAGAGCTCATTTGCATATTGACAAAAATAGTAATATTTTGGGAATTAAGGCACCAATTCATAAGTGGAAAATACTGTTTGATTCCACTGACTGTAGCCTATCTATCTGCAGGTTGGGTTGATATGCTGAGTTCAGGCGACAAGCCGATTTTGGAACCATATATGGGTCTATTCACATGTCTACTTTTTTATGGACAGTTTTTCACACCCATCAAAAAAGCTGACATACTCTGTCCATTTGGACAGACATAGATATAACCATATGAATATACCCATAGACATTCATGAGTTTGAAATCTGCTATGGCCTTACTAGTGGGCAGATCAATAAAAATTCAGAGTTAGGTAGGAATCACACTATCATTGGATTTTGTTCTGAAGGTGTCTGTTTAAAAACAAAAAAACCCGAAAAAACGGACACCTATCATAACGGACACAAACGGACAGTAACTGATGGCTATCAGTAACTGTAGTAACTGTATCAGTAACTATCAGTAACTGATGGCTATCAGTTACTGTCCTTTATATATCTGTTGCCCATAGACTTCAATGTTAAAAAAATAATGGACACTTGCTGTCCATTTTTTCTAACAGACAGAAAAGTCCTGCATGTAGGAATTTTTTTTGTCCGCTTGAAAGAAACCGATGTGAGTGTAATCGGACACAAACGGACGAAAAATAAAATCCCATTGACGCAAATGGAAATTTTAACGGATTGCTTACGATTCAGCTAGTGTCCGTTGTTAAAATCTTGTAACAGACATCTGTCTGCAGTAAATGTTAATGTGCTTTATAAATATTTTTGGCTCATGCGCAGTAGGTCCACAAATAAATTTCTTTAGGCCGGAATCCCACAGCATGAAAACACAGTGTTTTGCTGTGGCAGAAGCGGCGCCCCAAAAAACGCTGCTTTTTCACAGCGGTTTTTGGTTGCGGTTCACTTCATGGGGCCTTAACCTAAGTGTATGACAAGTATATAATCTACTAAACATGATTTCTTTAATGTTCTTTAGGGCTACAGTGGTGCAATCTAAGAACATAATTTGGACAACCGTCTTTAGCGATATCATCCCACTTGCTGGTCTAGGATCTCAACTCTTGGTAATACCATTGTAAAATATATATAAAATAGGGCCTTATTCTCTTGTCTGCATATCCCATACATTGCCATCTGCAATTTTCACAGAAGGCATGCGTACTCATACATTTCAATGCCTTCACTCAGCATGTCGCTTTTACTCGCTGATACTGATGCATCAAACCACTGAAAGTTTATGAGTTATGGCTCAGTGAAAAAAAATCGATGGCATTCGTGTGTGATCCTTTATTCACAGACCCAGAGACGTATAAAGTAAGGAAAATTAAACAAAAAAAAGTTGATCTGTTTTTTGGGGTTTTTTGGGTTTTTTTTTTACAGAAAAAGCAGATCAACCGCAGACAACACAGACCCCACCATCACCCACAAATGAGTAGGGTGGGATACTATCTGTGAACCACGCGGACCTCACACATCTGTGAATGAGGCCTTATAAGGTTGAGTTCACACAGGGTATTTTGGTCAGGATTTTGAGGCCGAATTCCCCTCAAATTCCTGACCAAAAAAAGCCGGCTCTCATAGAAATCAATCCCGGAAAAAAGAAGCGACATGCTCATTCTTCAGGCGGATTCGCAAGGCAAATCCGCCTGAAGACACTCCCTCCTCCCAACTAGGCCCATTCATTTGGGCCTAATCCGGATCGGAGTGCCGCAACTGGATGCCGATGCACTGCACCCGCATCCAGTCATGGCTACCCGTATTTTGGACCAGAATCTAAGGCAGCCTCCATGTCAAATTCCGGTCCAAAATACCCCGTCTGAACCCGGCCTAAGGGATGTGCATATATACTTTCTTTTAGAAACAGTACCACGCCTATATACAGGTTGTGTAGAGAGTGGAGCTGAGCTGGAATATCACTATTTTCACAATTCCATCCAAGGCTTCTGTCAATTGAGGGATGTGTAAAACGGGACAATAGTAGGACATGGACAATTTTTTGACGGACTGCTAAAATGAACTATCAAAAAAACGCTCAGAGCATTCTAAAAATGACAGCAGCCATTTATAAGTTTCATGAAAATAAGGTCTATAGACTACAAGGCCCCATAGACTATAATGGGATCCGTGTGTTCTGCCCAGTGTCCACATGAATCTTGTGGAGAGAAAGTACTTTTCTCTCTGTATGACTTGTGTGGACACCGCGCCAAAAACACACAGATCCCATTATAGTCTATGGGGTCTATGTGCTTTCATTGCTCGACGCTTTTTAATGTGTTCAGTATTCCGTTCAGAGGGTCCCCAAGTGGACTCGCTGAACGCAGATGTGAACCAGGTCTAAGTCTGCATGTACATATTCTAGATTTAGCTGGTGTCCTCTAAACAAATAGAAGTTAGATTCAGGCAGTGAATGATGACACAATATGAGTATTATCTGTGTTGTCGTCTACTTACGTCATACGTTCACTGCTACCTGTATCGTGATGTATACAAGTTCTAATGTGTATATCAGTAATGTCTGAGAAGGTTTGACTCTTTCTTTACGTGATCTGCTTTTTCTTTCAGGCTCCCGCCTTACACCACCTTCTACTCTGCAGCGCTGCGCTCATTTATGCTCTGTTCGCCATCTGAATAGTGAAAACGTTAAGTGATGTACAGTATGGAGGGACTGCCATCTTAAAACGATAGTGATGTTTGCTCGACTTGCCATGTGAAGACTGAAAGCCAGAAGTATTATTTCCTGTATATTTGTCTATGATGTGCTTTTAGATTTACCTTAAGTGTCCTATGAATATATTAGCAGTTACTTCAAGGTTTGGTATTAGACTCTGTTCACACTATGACTCTGACTTCTGATCCTAATGGAGCCAGGGCAGCTGTGATGGATCGGTTTCCTAACAGATCCCATAATGCTCCTCAGATTTCCATTACATTTCTGTTTAGATGACAAGAATAGTCCTGCAGCCTATTATTCTTGTGCCAATCACTGGAAACTTAATGGAATAAAACCAAACGCCATTTTGGCCTGAATTTTTCAGGTTTTAAACTTTAGGGATTTGTTTCGGACAAATTGCCTAAAATAGCTACCTTCATTGTGAAAGATGAAAAGCATCATATGACCCTGGGGACCAGGTGGAAGAGAAATATATTGCATTTTTTGCAGCATTTTGGGTGTGTTTTTGTATGTGTCAAAATAAAAACTTCTTTAAAATTTTTCACAGACTCTAGAAATTTATCTTCGGATACATATTCAAATATAACAGATGGTGCTAAACTACATTAAGTGTAAAAGGTAAAAACATGTGACTTGTGCAATATGCACTTATTACAGTGTGTGAGTGCCAGGTGCTATAATTGTGTGAGTAATGGGTGCTGTGTGCATGTAATAGGTGAGTGATGTGCTCAGTGGTGTAACTAAAGCCTATGCAAAGTTTTGTCCGGGGCTCCCTTCCCTCTCCCTACAGCAAGTTCTTAATAGTGATGATTTCCTGGGCCCCACACAGTATAATATGCTCCACAGTGGACCCCAGATAGTATTACATGCTTGACAGTGGCCCTCGCACAGTATTATATGCTCCATAGTGACCCTCATATAGCATGTTATGCTCCAAAGTGCCCCCCCAAACAGTATAATATGCTCTACAGTGGCCCCACACAGTATAATATGCTCCACACACTGGCCCCACACAGTATAATATGCTCCACACAGTGGCCCCCGCACAGTATAATATGCTCCACAGTGGCCCCACACAGTATAATATGCTCCACACAGTGGCCCCCGCACAGTATAATATGCTCCACACACTGGGCTCCACCCATTATTATATGATCCACATTGGCCCCCACCCCCTACGACCACAATTGTTATGCCACTGGATGTGCTCTATGCATGTAATATGTAATAATGTTTGCTGTACATGTGTAATATGTGTGCTATGAGCTGAGTGTATGACTTGTGTGTGTCTATAATATGAAGGATGTGTACTGTACACATGCAATACACAAGTGAAGTGTGTTGTAAGGAACACATAAATGACATGCTTAGTATGAGTGTAACATACAAGTGATGTGTGTTATATGTGAGTGACATGATATGTGCCTCTAATATGTAATGACACGTATGTCATGTGTCTTATATGTAAGTGACATGCTGCGTGCTTGTAATTTATGATGTGTACATCGTGTCTAATATTTGAGTGACGTGTTCACCAAGCGTGTAGTGCATGTAGCATATGACATGTATCTTATATGAGAGTGACATACAGTCCTATGAAAAAGTTTGGGCACCCCTATTAATCTTAATCATTTTTAGTTCTAAATATTTTGGTGTTTGCAGCAGCCATTTCAATTTGATATATCTAATAACTGATGGACACAGTAATATTTCAGGATTGAAATGAGGTTTATTGTACTAACAGAAAATGTGCAATATGCATTAAACCAAAATTTGACCGGTGCAAAAGTATGGGCACCTCAACAGAAAAGTGACATTAATATTTAGTAGATCCTCCTTTTGCAAAGATAACAGCCTCTAGTCGCTTCCTGTAGCTGTTAATCAGTTCCTGGATCCTGGATGAAGGTATTTTGGACCATTCCTCTTTACAAAACAATTCAGGTTCAGTTAAGTTTGATGGTCGCCGAGCATGGACAGCCCGCTCTCAAATGATCTGCAAACAAAGATTGTTCAACATAGTTGTTCAGGGGAAGGATACAAAAAGTTGTCTGAGAGATTTTACCTGTTATTAGATATATCAAACTGAAATGGCTGCTGCAAACACCAAAATATTTAGAACTAAAAATGATTAAGATTAATAGGGGTGCCCAAACTTTTTCATAGGACTGTAGGCTGCCTGTATGTAACATGTGAGCGATGTGTGCTGTATGTGTCTCCTATGACATATTGCTCACAGTTTGTGAACGAGGGTTTGTGGATTAACCAGGCAAATCCTTTGCTGTCACAGGAACCATCAAGACTGGCGTATAATATGCCAGCCATTATGATCTGGCCCAATGTGTCTTGTGTGAGCGACTTGTTTGTGGCATGGCTTTTATATGAGAGCCGGGTGTATGTATCAAGTTTCTAACATAGAAATGGGCGCAACTGGACAGGAAGCTCAGTGTACGGAAATTTGTGCATATTTTTGCCCTCTTTCAGTCCTTTGAAAATTGTGAGTTATAGATATAAGGACAACTCGCCAGAAGTATCTCCTCTGTGGCTGTACACCTATAATAGTACTGTATTACAGCATCACTTAGATGTGTCCTGACAGCTGTGACAAAAGTGTTGTGATACCAGTGCTCCCCACAAGACCACTGAGGCCCAGTCACAGAAGTCCGTGGTGACCTGGGGCCTTCGACACCACAGAGGAGGCCAGAAGATGCCAAGGCCATCCAAGAAAGAAGACCAGACCTTTGCAGCGGAGATCAGGAAAGGAGGGTTTGAGTGTTTTTTTTTTTTATTTCTCCACTCCAATGAGCCTCGGAGAAGTAGAGAAATATTGTATCATAGCGTTTGAAGAGAATTTTTGTTTTGGACCAAAACAATACTCGCTGGGGAACCCTGCAAATATTTCCAAAATGGATCTGGCAAGTTCAAGGTTTACCTATCACTACTGGGTATCCATAGGTGGCACTATAGAGACAATTTCCTGGGTTAATTTGCTAATTAATTAGAGCTAATTTGCATATTTTCACAGGGAGTATTATTTTTACACGGAGGGTGCATTCTGCTATCAGAAAAAGGAACCCATTTAAGTCAATGGGAAGCTTTTTTCAGCACTGAAATTTCACACCAAATTCCTCTGTGTGAATGCACCCTTAGACTCACAAATCCAGCGGCATATCTTCTTCTTTTTTTTTTTTTTTTTTTAAATTTATGTATATTGTGAGCCACCATATAGGGATCACAATGTATGTTTTTTTTCCCTATCTGTATGTCTTTGTAGAATGGGAGGAAATCCATGCAAACATGGGGAGAACATACAAACTCCTTGCAGATGTTGTTCCTGGTGGGATTCGAACCCAGGACTCCAGCACTGCAAGGCTGCAGTGCTAAACCACTGAGCCACCACATTGCCCCAAATCCAGCGGGATACCTGAAATGTGAAACAGTACCATACCATACAAGACTGCTATCTCACCCCTATGTGGGGGTAACAGAAGTGACTTTATGACTGCAGCACTATGTAAAACTTCAACAAACAGTCATTCCTCCTACTCTGATAGTAATGGTGTAGCAGTATAAGCATCTGAATGGAGTCTTTTAAAGGGAACCTGTTACGTTGTACATCCTATCTACAGGCAGCATGTTATGAAGCTGAAAGGCTTGGGCAGGTGTATGTGCTGTTTTTATGCTTAGGGTGGTTCAACTCATTGACAGACAGCTACCTCTACAGTCACACTTGTAGAGGGAGAGATGTCAGTCACTGAACGCTAGAGAAAGCAAGCATTAAAATAATACAATGTAAAACTTTTCCCACAAAGCTATATATCAATCTTCTCCGCTAATCCTGTTCTATAACATGCTGCTTGGAGATCAGATAACATGATATACAATCCCATCAATGGTACTCAGTGAAGTCCTTTGTAACAATATAATATAATATTATTGTAATATAGTGCAATAAATATTATACATGTGTGGACAGCTGAGTCATGGCGTAAAGAGGTTTTCTCAGTATGACATTCCACTTTCAATGTTAAGCAATCCTGGAGGTCAGCTGATGGAGTAAGCTTATCTACGATGAGTCCACTAGAGTACGTGTTCTATACGACATCCATATGCTATAGAACTGGATAATGCAAAAATATATTTTACTATATACACAGTCCAGTTATATTAATGTGACCAGCGCCTACTTGTGATGTCAGCATTAAATATCCAATCACAGAAGGCGCGTGTCATTAGTCATCTTGGTGCACTCATCATTATGGAAGGCACTATGGATCAACACAAGTATGCATCTATCCTTGCGAACCATGTTCACACCTACATGCGAATTGTTTTTCCTCAGGATGATGGCATCTACCAGCAGGACAATGCGACGTGTCATAAAGCTTGCAGTGTACGTGCGTGGTTTGAGGAGCACCAAGATGAGTTTACCGTACTCCCTTGGCCAGCAAATTCCCTGGAATTGAACCCACTTTAGAATCTGTGGGACCACCTCAATCGGATTATTTGTGCCATGGATGCTCAACCGTGTAACCTAGCGCAGCTGGCCACAGCACTGGAGTCGGCATGGCTCAACATCCCAGTGACATCATCACAACATCCCCTCTCTTCCTGCACGTCTCGCAGCGGTCCGCTCTGCCAAAGGCGATTATTCTGGATTTTGACAGGTGGTCACATTAATATGACTGGACAGTGTATTATACTAATATATTGAAGTGAATAGTATAATACATTGCCTTCTATTACATGCTGACTCTGGCAAATTAAGTTTCCTTTTGGGGGGTCCCCAAGCGGATCCCCAGAACGGAAACCCGAAGGCAGGTATGAACCTGGTATGTAGGTACGGTGGCCTGGCTGGCATGCTTAAAGGAGTTGTCTGGGAGTTTCAGAAATTGGGCCAAGGGCAAAAATGGTATAAACGTATAAAGTACTATTACTACTTAAATGCTTTGTCACTCTAATGTTGCTCAATCTGGTGGTCTTTGCCTGTTCTGAAATAACGATGCAGAACTTTATTGGACTGGCATTTAAGTAGTAATAGTTATTTTATTGCTTTATACCATTCCCTGTCCAACAGTGCCCCCATGCCTGATAGGTGCTTCTGTGTGCACCCCCACTGCCCTTATCCGTGCCCAGGGCTCATACTCTGTCTGCCACCCCACACACCCTCCCGCGGCAAAGCCCTTGTTATTCTGCAGACATGTATATTTTATCAGCTTTCCATATAATACAATACATGTGATTAAAAAAAAATGTAAAAAATTCAATAATGTGCTGCTCAATACTTCAAATTTCAATTTAACAACCCCAATATTTTTTTTTCCTTTGTCATCAGTTTATTTTTTTTTTTGTATGGGAAAGTGCACAACACCATAAAGAAATGTTCCAGTGTAAATACCGCATATTCATCCCGTGTACATTCCACATACTATACTGCTGAAGTGTGACAATATGTTATACTGGCTGAATGCACAGCTACTGTTTACACTGCTCAGGTACCAGTTTGTCTGTATATTACATCATTGTCCACGAGACACTAGTATTTTCCAGATTGTAAAAGACTGAAGTGCCTTGAGTTGAAATATTGCATTTTTGCATGGGTCAATAAACCCACAATTTTGACAACTATCTACGGATAGGGTTGAGCGATCGGGAAAGATCGGATCCCAATCGGCGTTTGAGCAAATTTCACAATCGGGATCGCCTGGAAAATAATTGAAAATTGGATTTTAAATACGATCCTGAAATCTCAAGATAAATAAAATAAAAGTGGATGCACTGCTCAAGTGGAGTAGGGGGGTAGGTGAGTATCACTCCACTTCTTTTTTAAGTACTACCATTCATGTGGATATTACTTGGACACACACAATCTACTGAAACAGTACTTGTGCAGACCAAGTACACCTCCCCGGTAATGGTATTCTCTATTAGTGGTGCAGAATAATGCCCCCCCCCCCCCCATAGTTCAAGATAGTGGAACAGGACTAAGAGTTCGTGATATTGACTTGGCTTCCAAATTCAACAGATCTGCAGAAGAACTAGACTGATCCTTATAAACCCCAGCTCACAACTTACAGAATTTAAAGGGATTCTATCATTAGAATCTCTTTTTCTACAAATACCACATCGGAAAAACCTTTAGATAGACTATTCTTCTCCTATCTTTGTTATTCTGATCCGCACCGCCGTTCCTGAGAAATTTCTTATTTCTTCCTTATACAAATGAGTCTTCAGAAAGCACAGGGGGCATCCCCTGTGCTCCCCAAAGACTCTCCAGCGACGCCTCTGTCATCTTTCGCTGATGCCTCTTCTTTGACATCATCAGCCAGCAGAGCTGACTGCGCATGTCAGTTCAGCCATTTTCCTGTGGTCGAATGGACGCTCGTGTAAGAAGCCACAGAAAAATGGCCGAACAGACATGCGGAGTTGGCACTGCCGGCTGATGATGTGGCTGATGGCACAGCTAATAACATGGCGGAGAGGTGTTGGCGGAACAAGATAGAGGCGTCGCTGGATGGACTTCGGGGAGCACAGGTGAAGACTCATGCATACGGAAGAAATAAGATCAACAGCGCAGATCAGAATAACAAAGTTAGGAGAAGAATAGACTTTCTAAATGCTATTCTGACGTGGTCTTTGTAAAAAAAAAAAAGGGATTCTAATGATGGAATCCCTTTAAGACATATTAGTGCAGCATACTACACAACACTTTCCATGCCTCAGTGTTAGAGCTGTATCTTGGTGACAAAAGGGGCAAAATCTTAGTGTTTCCATTTACTAGTCTTGTATCTCCTCCTTCTGGTCTCCAGGGGAGGGGTGTCTTAAATTGTTTTTGTTTTTACCCAGATCACAATAATAGGGATATGTCATCTAATGACATGCCAAGTAACATTACACGGCACATACTCCCAGCCACTATACACAGGTGACCCCTCCCCAAGCTCCATACTTGCATGATTTATAAGACTTCTGTTCCTGCTGTAGAATAGCAGTGAGAACCTGATCTTGGACACTTGTGAGCATACAACTCTGTACAAGATAAGGTAAGGATTTTAGAATATTATTGACAAATGAAACAGAACTCTGTCTCTATAATAAAAGCTACAAAAGTCATGTATTGGTCATCACCAAATTGGTGAGCAGCTTATGAGAATATTAAATATAAGCATTTTGTAACGTGATCTTGAAGATGTGTAATGGGGGCCACTAAATACTATATGCCATTTAGGGTAGTGGTATATTTTGTCTGGCAATTGGACTTCTGGGGCTCCCTCAGGTTCCAAGTCCCAGTAGTGACCTTTGTACCACCTATAGCTACACTAAGGAATATAAGAGACACTTTGCAGATAGGTGTTTACATCTTAATTTAGTCTGACCACATGCTGGTATAGATGAGATATTGAAAAGTAAAACTATCAAGTAACTTTAATATATTAATGCTAATAATATACCGATAAGTTTGAAGCGTATTATTAGCCATCTGAAATGTATCTGTCAGAATTGGACTGATTTAGATAATGGAGGAGAGAGTCATCTTCAATTGTTTTTATGGATAGAGCAAGTTCACCGGGTCCCAAGGCATGGTTCTTAGAAAGTTCTTCATCCCCCCCCCCCCCTTAATTCCTGGATTAGTATTACCTTTAACCCATATATTGTGCTCCCACCTCTTGCTTAATGGTGCCCTTGGCTTCCACCTACTCCACCTACCCCTCATTCTGGTAGTAGCTGCTCTTGGCAGAATTCAGGCATCCCATGCACTCATGAGCATTTATCTTGCATGGGGAAGACAGCTCGGTAGCAGCAATGGTGCAGACCAAACCAGTCAGAGACAGGGGCACAAAATCTGCTGCAAACAGGTTTATTTAGAAAAATAGCAAAATAAATAAACTTTCACGTCAGGTACAAAAATAAGCAAAATAAAATACAACCTTAATGTCAGGCAAAACAAAACTCTTGCTTGTCTGAGCTCTAATTAAAACAGAATAAGACTAACTGTACGTGTGGCTTACTTCAGGGCACACAATCATACAAAGCACAAGTCGCAGTCTAGTCTCACCAAAACTCAGCTCTCCAGGACAGACCCATGCGCCTCCTCTCACTCCCAGAATCTGCCCTGAAGTGCAAGCTCTGCACTCTTTTATGGCCCAGTAATGAGCCCAGGACCAACACCTTTGGCTGAAACCTATTCCAGACACACACTGGACCACACATATGTCAAAAACCTGGGTGAGATATACCGGGATTCCAGCTCTCCGCTTGTTACCTTCTCACACTTGACACCCTATTTTAAAAATAATAATACATTTTATTTATACAGTGCCAATATATTCCGCAGCGCTGTACAACTTGTAGGGTTCAAATACAGACAAAAAGATACATTACAAAGAAATAGTCATTTCACACAATGGGACTGAGGGCCCTGCTCGCAAGAGCTTACAATCTATGAGACACACATGATAAGTAGAGCTAGTATTCTGCAGTTGTGGGAAATGTGATATTGACTTTGTTTCTCTGTGTTACACATTCTACAAGGAGACATTTCAGTAAGTGTATGTACGGTGTGATAAAACTCCATATATTACAACACAGTTATATACTTCTTAGAGAATGCGCAGTGTCTCAGATTTATTGCTGAGGTATATCCACTCCAGTAATGTATTGTGGGATTGTTCTACATACAATGTATTATTGGAGAAATAAAGAGCTGGAGGACGTGTTAGGAAGAATGTTTATCAGACAAAGCCCGACTTCTAGTAGAACTAGTCGTAAGTGATAGAACAATCTTCCTTGTCCCAGTAATTCTTAGAAACCAAGGATTGCATTACCAACAGTTCTGTTTTCTAAAGGCTGACACAAGTGATAGAAATCCCCAGCACGCACAGTCTTACTGTGGCCATGGCCACTCATCTGATCATGTGTATATCATGTATCATTATATCCTGGTATACTTTTTATGTTGTCTTATGTAATTATTCTACAAAGATTTAATTGATGAATTCTGCTTATTGGCTATTTCAAATGGAGAAAGACCTGGGATGTGAGACCCGTTGACCCAACTAGTCCAGACTTTATCAAAAGAAGGATGGGTGTCGTTGGCCCAAGTTTTAAAGATATCTGATGGCTAAGCAATGTAAGCTCTTGTGAGCAGAGCCCTCACTTCCATTGTGTGAATTGATTTATTACTATGTAATGTCTCATTGTGACTGTACATGAACTCTGATTTGTAGAGAGATGCAGAATATGTTGGCGCTATATAAATACAAATGTATGATTATTAGAGATGAGCGAATATACTCGATCGAATACCTGAATACCTCCATCGCATAGCTTCCGTTGCAAAAACACTTCCGGGGGTTCGAATTTTTACTCCCCTCTCACCTTCCCTGGCGCCAGGAGCTATGCAACGGAGGTATTAAATCGAGTATATTCGCTCATCTCTAATATTGGCATACCCTCTGTTTCCTTAAAAGAGCAGTTTTTTTTAACTATCCCTTGCTCATATACTGATATTATTAAGAACTTGCAGAATTACCCGGCTTTACATGGGTCTACTTCTTTAGTTTGTGCGTTGTTAAAATCTTTGTTTGCCATTGATATGAGATCAACATATCTTGTATACAACAATTCATGTCTTTTGTTTTATCTAATAGACGCTTGCAGGTCCATCATTTATAGCCTCACTGACATACAAACAGATTTCATTTATAGCCTCACTGACATACACACAGTTTTCATTTATAGCCTCATTGACATACATACAGTTTTCATTTATAGCCTCACTGACATACAAACAGTTTTCATTTATAGCCCCATTGACATACATACAGTTTTCATTCTTAGCCTGACTGTCATACATACAGTTTTCATTTATAGCCTCACTGACATACAAACAGTTTTCATTTATAGCCTCACTGACATACATACAGTTTTCATTTATAGCCTCACTGACATACATATAGTTTTAGACCAGGTTTCCATAACAGCACAGCTTGCAGGTCCTTCTTTCTTAGCCTCACTTACACACACACAGATTTAGACCAGGTTTACATATCAACCCAGCCATTTTTGTTTTAGATCGGGTTTTCATAACAACCGAGCCATTTTTTCTTTACTCACTGTGAATGGAGTGTACCTATTCTGGATCAGCTTTCTAAGAAATGAAAAACCTTTCTCACCCATCATGACTCCAAAAAAAAAAAGGAACTTGGCGTTTTGATTAATAATTCCTGTGGAAAAATGCATGACTGTGACCTGAGACCTGTTCTAAAACTGTGTGTATGTCAGCAAGGATAAGAATGAATGACCTGCTAGCTTTTTTTAATATGTTGAGAATGATAGGTCCTGGACGGTGAAACCATGTAAAACTTTCATAAATGTGTATGCAATTTGGCTCAGTCATTTGGCTAAGAACAGAAGAACGATAAAGAACAGAAATTAATATATATATATATATATATATATATATATATATATATATTGATCAGTGTAGAGGCATATCCATGTAAAAGGGAATGATGACCCTGAAAAAAAACATTTATATGGCAAATTGGAAACTTGAATTACAAAGGATATATAGTACAAAGGAGAATTAGAGAAGTGCCAGAATGGACGCTAGAGAATGATTTATCCAATGATGGACACACTTTCATTTGAATGGGACATACACTGCGGTAACTCAGTTTTGTCAGTATGGAGAGCTGTCTGCATCCTGCTCCATTCTCTGTAACAGCTAATCGATAGGGTGGCAGGTATCAGACCCCCCCCCCCCCCCAGATTTGATACTAGTAACGTAACGTTAGGATAGGTCATCAATAATTTTAGCCCAGAAATCTCTTTCAAGTTTACCTGTGGGAAAAGCATGATCTTGTATAAATCCATGGGGACTTTGTGATTGCAAAACACCGCAAATGGAGTCCATTGGCAAATAGCAGAATATCACACTGGGACTTTGAAGATGGAACTTTATATGTCCTACTATGAAATTGAAAGAAACGTTTCTAAGAATATTGTTTTTATTCCAGATGAATCTTTATTTCCGATACGTTGTGCTCTCCCTGATTATGTGCCCTCTCCAAGTTACTGCTTATCTGAATGGTAAAGTTGAAGCAGCCTGTGTGGGAATGGTGCCTAACCATGGATTCCCGGCTCAGAACACCAGTGCACCTTATATTCTAACCACATCGAAAACCAGTTACCTGGATGGAGAGAAAATCACAGGTACAGATAGGCTTAATAAAATGCAATGGCAACTTAGTCAAAATAATTGGAGTTTTATACACTGACTACACTATGTCTGTTATCCAGTCCAGATTTACATAATGTACAGAAATTACAGGTTTTTCTTGTTATTTAACAGTCACACTGAAAAATACTTCAGAATACCCTATTGAAGGTTTTCTGATCCAAGCCCGCCAAGCAAGTAATACAACTCCTCTGGGCTCGTTCCAAGTCAGTGGCTCAGATGCGCAAACCCTAACCTGTACCACTGCTGCGGTGAGTTACTATTGGCACATGGTGGATTTTGTATGTGACTGTACCATCATTAGGTTGCACTTTAATGCACTTTAGTAAAGGGCATTAAAGGGATTGTCCATCTTCAGATCAATACTGAGAGACAAATGTTATTATTTGAAAAAGGAAAAGTTGTAAAATTTTCCAATATACTTTCTGTATCAATTCCTCATGGTTTTCTAGATCTCCACTTGTTGTCATTCATTCTGCTTACTCCCAGTGGATAAAATCAGTCCATGATCATGTGATATACAGTCCATGATCATGTGATATAGAGTCCATGGTCATGTGATGTACAGTCCATGGTCTTGTGATATACAGTCCATGGTCATGTGATGTACAGTCCATGGTCTTGTGATGTACAGTCCATGGTCTTGTGATGTACAGTCCATGGTCTTGTGATGTACAGTCCATGATCATGTGATGTACAGTCCATGGTCATGTGATGTACAGTCCATGGTCATGTGATGTACAGTCCATGGTCTTGTGATGTACAGTCCATGGTCTTGTGATGTACAGTCCATGATCATGTGATGTACAGTCCATGGTCATGTGATGTACAGTCCATGGTCTTGTGATTTACAGTCCATGGTCATGTGATGTACAGTCCATGGTCATGTGATGTACAGTCCATGGTCATGTGATGTACAGTCCATGGTCATGTGATATACAGTCCATGGTCATGTGATGTACAGTCCATGGTCATGTGATGTACAGTCCATGGTCATGTGATGTACAGTCCATAATCATGTGATATACAGTCACAGAGCTTTAATAAGCTAGGCCATAGCAATTTCTATGTACAGTGATAATAGTACATTATAGTCCCATAGGATCACATCTGTAGTGTTCATTCTGATCTTCTGTTCCATCATAGCAATAGAAAAAAGCGTAACGGATTCTAAAGATTGATCCCTGCAATGCTATACAAGCATGAAACCCAATAAATCCCATTGCATATAATGGAGTCTGTCAGATATCCATCATTTTGGTTGACATCTGAGATTTTTCATCTGAGTTATTTGATGGAATCTGATAGAACTTCTTATGTAGATGTGAATCTAGCCAGCTGCAATAACTCCACTAGCGCTTACCCATTAGTATAGCATGCTTTTATCTCAATGCACAAAGGATTGGGTGTGAATGCAAAATCCTGATTGCATGAAATAGCATGCCTGTGATTCTAGCGCTGATATTTTACTATATAACAAATACAGGGCCATGTAAGACAGCATGTATTCCTTCTGGGATTACGGCTGTTCTGTTGGCCCATTCCCTGTAATAAGAAGAAGATACATCTTGTTGCTACAATAGCAAATTGGGGATATCGTAGAAAATCCTCACATTTGGACAATTACACACTGCTTTCTTTTACCGTCTGTATTGTATTTGCATCTGTTGTCATTGTTCTGTGTTTCTATGGAACTGAACTTATATCAACATAGTGTAATGAGACACTGCTACCACTCCTGCTGTCACGCCATCTAACCCAACGGTGCAGGTCAGGCCTATTAGTGCCCGCTTACCTTAAGTGCTTCTTAATGAGATACGACTGAATAAGCTTTCAGACTCTTGCAGGATTTGGGTTCCCTGGGTCTCCTTACTTGATTTACAATGGATCCTCAGCAAAGTCACAGTTGACAATTAAACAACAGCCACAGAGTAGCATTTGGAGATGTTACTTACAATCCAAGTTCACATGGACTCTGCTACTAAGAGCTACTGTCACATAACACTCTACTAGTTTTTGGATTCGGCTTCCAAACCAGACATGGCTTTGGCCCCACTCAGCTGTAGTGCAGATACAACTCCTACTTAGAGTATTCCCACTCCATTCTGGAAGAAATAGCCAATCCATAGCATGCAAAGACTTCTCCACGTGAAGTACACAGAACACAATCTAGAGTTGCCACAATGTTCCTCATGTTGAGGAATGACCACCACCTCCCTTCCACAACAGGCTAGATTAAGAAGTGAGAAGTCATTGGCAGTAGCGAGCCAAGAATTTAGACAAGGTCCTTTATTACTACAACGTGGAGAAGTAGTATATGCCTGTCTGGAGTGGGGGCTCCTGTAAGTCTTCTACATAAGGAACACTTGTGGAAGGGGATGACTTCTACCACCCTTCGATAGGTTCACTAGTCATCTAGGTTGGGTTCAGCATAACCATGGGAAGTTAGGATGTGGATGCAGTAATACTGACAATATAATGCATCCATATTTCAGCCACTTAAAACCATCCATACTCTAATTTCTTGTTTAACACTGGTATTTTATTAGTCTCAGATTACATTAACCTTGTATATATTATATATCAATTACAGAGTGCAGTTAGTCACACATCTGACAAAGCCAAAACCATTGTGGAAGTGACATGGATTGCACCACGTGCCAACATCTCAGACATCCAGTTCAGGTAACAGGGCACAATCTTACACCAGATCTAGATTAATGACTGTATTAACATCTTCAGTTTCCATGATCCTTGTATCTACTTCTTTATAGGTTTACAGTTGTGAGTAATCTATCCATTTTTTGGACAAACATAGTTGGACCAAATCTAACATATGCTGGCTCTGGAGGATCCCATGTAATGGTAAGGCTATTTCAAGACTTTTTTTTTTGCAAATTTTGCAAGCAAACTAGCAGACCACCTAGGATATTGTAACAGCTATTTAATCAAAGGATAACATATATCCCTGACATTAAAAATGAATAAGGTAGAGGGTCATGATAGATGGGCAATTTCATAAATATATATAATATTGCAATAAAAATAAAACTGATCCAGGGTTTTTATACTGACTGCCAGATTTGGAGTCGGGAAGGAATTTTTCCCCCTGAAATAGGGCAATTGGCAGGAGCCTCATGGGGTTTTTTGCTTTCCCCTGGATCAATACTGTAGGGATTGTAGGGTTATAGGTTGGACTTGATGGACTGATGTCTTCATCCAACCTCATCTACTATGTAACTATGATGCAGGGATACACAGCAGTGTGATATGTGGATCAACACCTATGATATTTTGCATGAAGTGTGAGGACTAATGTGATTGTCAAAGTCCTAGTAAAGTTTAACACTGGTGAAATATCCACAATATAAGTCTTCAGTACCAGATTAGTATCAGATTGGTTGGGATTTGACACCTGGACCATGCGCCGTTCAGATGAATTTGATGGATCCTATTGGATTATTTACCTAGTTGAATGGATTATTTTTACTCTCATTTGACTCAATCTTTGCTGTCTTTGTTTGTCTTTTACACAATTTATTTTTCTCTTTATTATTGTTTCTTTGCCACAGCACTACCTTTTTGTTTTGACCATTAAATTTATCTATTATTCTACCATATGATTGTACAGTGCAGTTGACCCATTTATCCAGAACTATAACTACAATGTTGTTCTTATGCTGCTGTTGTATGAAAATTTTTAACAAAAACTATTGACAAGAATAGTGGGCAACCTGGTTTGTATGTGAAAACATATAGGATGCACAAGGCAAACTGATAGAGGCCTAATGGACAATATTTTTATTGAAAGGTGTCCATAGACTAAAGGGGTTTGATTTTAGGTTAAGAGAATTGACCGGGGACAGTGATGTCAGCAGTGATGTCACCGATATCGCACATTTAACCTCTGAGGCCAGAGATTGCCTGCAGCAGTCAAGCACTTCTATCCTGTCCCTGCACCAGAGGGAATGGGGGAAGAGCTGCCCAAAAGGAGGACTGGGAGTGGCTGAGTTTTTTAATTATCTTGGGAAACCCCTCTAAGAGTAAGTTCACACAGAGTTGTTTGGTCCGGAACCTGAAGCGGAGGCCGCCTCAAGTTCCGGACCAAAAGCCAGGCAGCCGCGACTGAAAGTTGGTGCACTGCACAGACATCCAGCCGCGAACTCCGCTCCAGATTAGGCCCAATGAATGGGCCAAGTCCAGAGGAAGGTGCGTCTTCAGGCCCAATCGCGAGGCGAAATGGCCTGAAGAATGAGCATCTCCCTTCTTTTTTCCAGGAGCCTGAAGAAACAGCTCCCGGAAAAAAGACCTGAGCAGCTACCACTGATTTCAATGGGAGCCGTCTTTTTGTTCAGGATTTTGAGGTGGATACGGCCACAAAATCCTGATTAAAACACCCCGTATGAACTTACCCTAAGCTTCTCACTTGGCCCTGCCATGTTTTGTTCCCCTATATTAAATATGCACTGATTTGGTTTGTTTTTTAGGCTTCTCAATGTACTACAAACATATCCATACTCCTCAGTGTCCTGCTAGCATTTTTATCACGATTCTGAAGAAGTTTCACGAAGATCTCAAGATTTTCACGTTTATTCTGCGGAACTTTCAAGAAAAGAAGAACCATCATGCAGTACATTTACATCTACAACACAGAGATATAAAGGAAATATCTCTTATTATGTATTGACTTTCATCACCTGTTAGTTTGCTTGCACTAAGTTCTGACTTGTAATACATTTTATTTTCCTTTTTTTTTAACTTGAATAGTTATAATTGTAATTTCAAACAAATATAAATGAACAAGCTGTTAAATTTAATACAAAATACAATTTATATAGATAAAATTTAAAAAAAAATTAAAAATGTAATTTCATGGTGCAATTCACAAAATGTGTTTTCTTAAGATGAAATATTATAAGTGTGTTAGAGCAAATAGAACAATTTTTTCAATGAGTTTTATAAGAAATTCAGTGGGGTTCAGCAGCATGCAGTGTTCAGGTTTCACGGGAACTCAAGTTTGCTGGACTGGATAGTGTCATCAGAGCCTGAACAATATAGGGTCTATAGGCTCTAAAGAGGACCTTTCACCACCTTCTCTAATTCTAGTTCTTAGTATCTGTTAATATTCACTGCTCCACTGATTAAAGCGCAGTTGGAATTTTCTCTATAGCCCCCACCATTCCTGAGTAATAAGCATGGCTAGTTTCGATGCCTGATAAGCTATGTAATCTCTGTAATGTCAGAAGGGTGGTGTCAGGTAGGGGGTGCAATTCAGAGCTCCAATCAGAGGCCACCAGTGTCAGAGCTCAGAATCACACCCCTTGTCTGACACCGCCCACCTAACAATACAGAGCCTAAATAGCATATCATGCACCAAAACTAACAGCATTGATTGTTTGGGAGGGGTTGGGGCTAGAGAAAAAATTCCAACTGTTCCAAGATCAATGGCACAGCACCTATTAGTTGATGTAAAGAGCTGGACTTGTTGGAGGTGGTAAAATGTTCTCTCTAAATATAGTTATTAAAATGCTGTAAAATGTGAAAAAAATACAAAATACAATTAATAAAGTCATAAAAATAAAAAACTATTACAAAAAATAAAAATAAAAACAGAGTAGAGTGTATGCTGTGTAGAGTGTATGCTACCCCAAAGATACAATAATTATTCCCTGGTCACCAAATTTTATCTGTTCTACCCAGCCCTATCGGCTTCACTAAAGCAGTTCTGCACATGGATGCTTATATCCAACTACAGATGCCACATCTAAAGTAAAGGGGGAAGATACATGTACTAGAGATGAGCGAACACTAAAATGTTCGAGGTTCGAAATTCGATTCGAACAGCCGCTCAATGTTCGTGTGTTCGAACGGGTTTCGAACCCCATTATAGTCTATGGGGAACAGATACTCGTTAAGGGGGAAACCCAAATCCGTGTCTGGAGGGTCACCAAGTCCACTATGACACCCCAGGAAATGATGCCAACACCTCTGGAATGACACTGGGACAGCAGGGGAAGCATGTCTGGGGGCATCTAACACACCAAAGACCCTCTATTACCCCAACATCACAGCCTAACAACTACACACTTTACACACTCAATACCACCTCTCTGACAGTAGGAAAACACCTTGAAACATGTGTATTTGGCACTTGCAGTGAGGAGAGCTTGTCACCAGCAGTGAATTTGGCCCTTGTAGTAAGTTGAGGTTGGCACCAACATTTGTTTTGAAAATCAGGGTGGATTGAGCCTCTAACCAGCAGAGTTTGGGCAAATTCATGGTGGAGGGAGCCTCTAAAAACCCCAGTTTGGACCAATTCATGGTGGAGGGAGCCTCTAACCAGCCCAGTTTGGGCAAATTCATGGTGGAGGGAGCCTCTAAAAAACCCAGTTTGGACCAATTCATGGTGGAGGGAGCCTCTAACCAGCCCAGTTTGGGCAAATTCATGGTGGAGGGAGCCTCTAACCAGCCCAGTTTGGACCAATTAATGGTGGAGGGAGCCTCTAACCAGCCCAGTTTGGACCAATTAATGGTGGAGGGAGCCTCTAACCACCCCAGTTTGGACCAATTCATGGTGGAGGGAGCCTCTAACCAGCCCAGTTTGGACCAATTCATGGTGGAGGGAGCCTCTAAAAAACCCAGTTTGGACCAATTCATGGTGGAGGGAGCCTCTAAACAGCCCAGTTTGGGCAAATTCATGGTGGAGGGAGCCTCTAAAAAACCCAGTTTGGACCAATTCATGGTGGAGGGAGCCTCTAACCAGCCCAGTTTGGACCAATTAATGGTGGAGGGAGCCTCTAAACAGCCAAGTTTGGACCAATTCATGGTGGAGGGAGCCTCTAAAAAACCCAGTTTGGACCAATTCATGGTGGAGGGAGCCTCTAAACAGCCCAGTTTGGGCAAATTCATGGTGGAGGGAGCCTCTAAAAAACCCAGTTTGGACCAATTCATGGTGGAGGGAGCCTCTAACCAGCCCAGTTTGGACCAATTAATGGTGGAGGGAGCCTCTAAACAGCCAAGTTTGGACCAATTCATGGTGGAGGGAGCCTCTAAAAACCCCAGTTTGGACCAATTCATGGTGGAGGGAGCCTCTAACCAGCCCAGTTTGGACCAATTAATGGTGGAGGGAGCCTCTAACCACCCCAGTTTGGACCAATTCATGGTGGAGGGAGCCTCTAAAAACCCCAGTTTGGACCAATTCATGGTGGAGGGAGCCTCTAACCAGCCCAGTTTGGGCAAATTCATGGTGGAGGGAGCCTCTAAACAGCCCAGTTTGGGCAAATTCATGGTGGAGGGAGCCTCTAACCAGCCCAGTTTGGACCAATTAATGGTGGAGGGAGCCTCTAACCAGCCCAGTTTGGACCAATTAATGGTGGAGGGAGCCTCTAACCACCCCAGTTTGGACCAATTCATGGTGGAGGGAGCCTCTAAAAACCCCAGTTTGGACCAATTCATGGTGGAGGGAGCCTCTAAAACCCCCAGTTTGGACCAATTCATGGTGGAGGGAGCCTCTAACCAGCCCAGTTTGGGCAAATTCATGGTGGAGGGAGCCTCTAAACAGCCCAGTTTGGGCAAATTCATGGTGGAGGGAGCCTCTAACCAGCCCAGTTTGGACCAATTAATGGTGGAGGGAGCCTCTAACCAGCCCAGTTTGGACCAATTAATGGTGGAGGGAGCCTCTAACCACCCCAGTTTGGACCAATTCATGGTGGAGGGAGCCTCTAAAAACCCCAGTTTGGACCAATTCATGGTGGAGGGAGCCTCTAACCAGCCCAGTTTGGGCAAATTCATGGTGGAGGGAGCCTCTAAACAGCCCAGTTTGGGCAAATTCATGGTGGAGGGAGCCTCTAACCAGCCCAGTTTGGACCAATTAATGGTGGAGGGAGCCTCTAACCAGCCCAGTTTGGACCAATTAATGGTGGAGGGAGCCTCTAACCACCCCAGTTTGGACCAATTCATGGTGGAGGGAGCCTCTAAACAGCCAAGTTTGGACCAATTCATGGTGGAGGGAGCCTCTAAAAACCCCAGTTTGGACCAATTCATGGTGGAGGGAGCCTCTAACCAGCCCAGTTTGGGCAAATTCATGGTGGAGGGAGCCTCTAAACAGCCCAGTTTGGGCAAATTCATGGTGGAGGGAGCCTCTAACCAGCCCAGTTTGGACCAATTAATGGTGGAGGGAGCCTCTAACCAGCCCAGTTTGGACCAATTAATGGTGGAGGGAGCCTCTAACCACCCCAGTTTGGACCAATTCATGGTGGAGGGAGCCTCTAAAAACCCCAGTTTGGACCAATTCATGGTGGAGGGAGCCTCTAACCAGCCCAGTTTGGGCAAATTCATGGTGGAGGGAGCCTCTAAACAGCCCAGTTTGGGCAAATTCATGGTGGAGGGAGCCTCTAACCAGCCCAGTTTGGACCAATTAATGGTGGAGGGAGCCTCTAACCAGCCCAGTTTGGACCAATTAATGGTGGAGGGAGCCTCTAACCACCCCAGTTTGGACCAATTCATGGTGGAGGGAGCCTCTAAACAGCCAAGTTTGGACCAATTCATGGTGGAGGGAGCCTCTAAAAACCCCAGTTTGGACCAATTCATGGTGGAGGGAGCCTCTAACCAGCCCAGTTTGGGCAAATTCATGGTGGAGGGAGCCTCTAAACAGCCCAGTTTGGGCAAATTCATGGTGGAGGGAGCCTCTAACCAGCCCAGTTTGGACCAATTAATGGTGGAGGGAGCCTCTAACCAGCCCAGTTTGGACCAATTAATGGTGGAGGGAGCCTCTAACCACCCCAGTTTGGACCAATTCATGGTGGAGGGAGCCTCTAAACAGCCAAGTTTGGACCAATTCATGGTGGAGGGAGCCTCTAAAAACCCCAGTTTGGACCAATTCATGGTGGAGGGAGCCTCTAACCAGCCCAGTTTGGGCAAATTCATGGTGGAGGGAGCCTCTAAACAGCCCAGTTTGGGCAAATTCATGGTGGAGGGAGCCTCTAACCAGCCCAGTTTGGACCAATTAATGGTGGAGGGAGCCTCTAACCAGCCCAGTTTGGACCAATTAATGGTGGAGGGAGCCTCTAACCACCCCAGTTTGGACCAATTCATGGTGGAGGGAGCCTCTAAAAACCCCAGTTTGGACCAATTCATGGTGGAGGGAGCCTCTAACCAGCCCAGTTTGGGCAAATTCATGGTGGAGGGAGCCTCTAAACAGCCCAGTTTGGGCAAATTCATGGTGGAGGGAGCCTCTAACCAGCCCAGTTTGGACCAATTAATGGTGGAGGGAGCCTCTAACCAGCCCAGTTTGGACCAATTAATGGTGGAGGGAGCCTCTAACCACCCCAGTTTGGACCAATTCATGGTGGAGGGAGCCTCTAAACAGCCAAGTTTGGACCAATTCATGGTGGAGGGAGCCTCTAAAAACCCCAGTTTGGACCAATTCATGGTGGAGGGAGCCTCTAACCAGCCCAGTTTGGGCAAATTCATGGTGGAGGGAGCCTCTAAACAGCCCAGTTTGGGCAAATTCATGGTGGAGGGAGCCTCTAACCAGCCCAGTTTGGACCAATTAATGGTGGAGGGAGCCTCTAACCAGCCCAGTTTGGACCAATTAATGGTGGAGGGAGCCTCTAACCAGCCCAGTTTGGACCAATTAATGGTGGAGGGAGCCTCTAACCACCCCAGTTTGGACCAATTCATGGTGGAGGGAGCCTCTAAAAAACCCAGTTTGGACCAATTCATGGTGGAGGGAGCCTCTAAACAGCCCAGTTTGGGCAAATTCATGGTGGAGGGAGCCTCTAAACAGCCCAGTTTGGGCAAATTCATGGTGGAGGGAGCCTCTAACCAGCCCAGTTTGGACCAATTAATGGTGGAGGGAGCCTCTAACCAGCCCAGTTTGGACCAATTCATGGTGGAGGGAGCCTCTAAACAGCCCAGTTTGGGCAAATTCATGGTGGAAGGAGCCTCTAACCAGCAGAGTTGTGGGAAAGCAGGGTGGAGGGAGCCTCTAACCAGCAGAGTTGGTGGAAATCAGGGTGGAGGGAGCCTCTAACCAGCAGAGTTGGGGGAAATCATGTTGGAGGGAGCCTAGTATTAGCAGAATTGTGCAACGCTTATGGTGGATGAGTATGAGGATGCGGAGGAATTGGAGAGGTTGAGTACAGACATGGAGTTTCATGTTGGGGTGCTTTACACAGGTGGGCACAAAAATGAAGGCTCTATCCAGTGGTGGTTCATTTTTATCAAAGTGAGCCGGTCGGCACTCTCAGCTGACAGACGGGTGCGCTTGTCAGTGATGATGCCACCGGCTGCACTGAACACCCTCTCAGATAGGACGCTGGCGGCAGGACAGGACAGCACCTCCAAGGCATATAGGGCAAGTTCAAGCCACAGGTCCAACTTCGACACCCAATACGTGTAGGGCGCAGAGGGGTCGGAGAGGACAGGGCTGTGGTCGGAAAGGTATTCCCGCAACATGCGCCTATACTTCTCACGCCTGGTGACACTAGGACCCTCCGTGGCGGCACTTTGGCGAGGGGGTGCCATCAAGGTGTCCCAGACCTTAGACAGTGTGCCCCTCGTTTGTGTGGACCGGTGAGAACTTGGTTGCCTACTGGAGGAACTGCCCTCCCTGCCGCCACTGTCACATGCTGGAAACATCTCCATCATATTCTGCACCAATTGCCTGTGGCAAGCATTGATGCGATTGGCCCTCCCCTCTACCGGAATAAAAGACGAGATGTTGTTTTTATACCGGGGGTCAAGGATAGCAAAGATCCAGTACTGGTTGTCCTCCATGATTTTGACAATACGCTTGTCGGTTGTAAAGCACCCCAACATGAACTCAGCCATGTCTGCCACAGTGTTAGTTGGCATGACTCCTCTGGCCCCACCGGAAAGTTCAATCTCCATTTCCTCCTCATCCTCCATGTCTACCCATCCGCGCTGCAACAATGGGACGATTCGAAGTTGCCCGGAAGCCTCCTGTATCACCATCACATCATCGGACAACTCTTCTTCCTCCTCCTCCTCCTCCTCCTCCTCCTCCATTAAACGCAGTGAAGCGGACAGATGTGTGGACCTACTCTCCAGCTGTGACGGATCGGATGCTATCCCTAACTCCTCTGTGTGATCTGAGTTATCCCTGATGTCAATCAGGGATTCTCTCAGAACACACAAGAGCGGGATTGTAAGGCTCACCATCGCATCCTCAGAGCTCACCCTCCTTGTGGACTCCTCAAAGACCCGTAGGATGTCACAAAGGTCTCTCATCCATGGCCACTCATGGATGTGAAACTGAGGCAGCTGACTTTGTGGCACCCTAGGGTTTTGTAGCTGGTATTCCATCAAAGGTCTCTGCTGCTCAACCACTCTATTCAACATCTGAAACGTTGAGTTCCAGCGTGTGGGGACGTCGCACAAAAGCCGGTGTTGTGGCACATGCAGGCGTTGCTGGAGAGATTTTAAGCTAGCAGCGGCTACTGTCGACTTGCGAAAGTGGGCGCACATGCGCCGCACTTTCACCAGTAGCTCTGGAACATTGGGGTAGCTCTTTAGGAAACGTTGCACCACTAGGTTGAAGACGTGGGCCAGGCATGGAACATGTTGGAGTCCGGCAAGCTCCAGAGCTGCTACCAGGTTCCGGCCGTTATCACAAACGACCATGCCTGGGCCCAGGTGCAGCGGCTCAAACCATATTGCCGTCTCATCGAGGAGGGCATCCCTCACCTCGGAGGCAGTGTGCTGTCTGTCCCCCAAGCTGATCAGCTTCAGCACAGCCTGCTGACGTCTACCAACGCCAGTGCTGCAACGTTTCCAACTCGTAGCTGGGGTCAATCTAACAGCGGAGGAGGAGGCGGTGGCGGAGGAGGAGGCGGTGGCGGAGGAGGAGGCGGTAGAGGAGGAGGAGGAGGGGGGTGTTCTTCTCGTGTCCCTGCCAGGAATGTTAGGCGGGGAGACGAGGTACACCGGGCCAGTTTGGGAAGCAGTCCCAGCCTCAACTACATTCACCCAGTGTGCCGTCAGTGAAATGTAGCGTCCCTGTCCGCATGCACTTGTCCACGCGTCGGTGGTCAAGTGGACCTTTGTGCAAAGCGCGGAACTAAGGGCCCGCCTGATGTTGAGTGACACGTGCTGGTGCAAGGCGGGGACGGCACACCGGGAGAAGTAGTGACGGCTAGGGACGGCATAGCGAGGTGCCGCAGTTGCCATCAGGTCCAGGAAGGCGGGAGTTTCAACAAGCCGGAACGCCAACATCTCCTGGGCCAGCAGTTTAGCGATGTTGGCGTTCAAGGCTTGCGCGTGTGGGTGGTTAGCAGTGTATTTCTGCCGCCGCTCCAATGTCTGAGAGATGGTGGGTTGTTGTAAAGAAACGCCTGATGGTGCCTTTGATGGTGCAGGAGAAGGAGATAAGACAGGACCAGGGGAGGATGAGGTAGAAGTCAACAAAGTGGCGGAGGCAGATGAAGTGGTGTCCTGGCTCGTCCTCTGGAGTGCATCGCCAGCACAGTCAGCAGTGGCAGTGGCAGAGGCAGAGGCAGAGGCAGTGGCAGTGGCGTGAACGGCAGGCGGCCTTTGTCCTGCCGTTGCTGCCTGCCACTGATTCCAGTGCTTGGATTCCAAATGACGGCGCATTGAAGTGGTGGACAGGTTGCTCTTCTCAGAGCCCCTAATCAATTTCGAGAGGCAAATTGTGCAGACAACACTATATCTGTCCTCGGCGCATTCCTTGAAAAAACTCCACACCTTCGAGAAACGTGCCCTCGAGGTGGGAGTTTTTCGGGGCTGGGTACGAACTGGAACATCTTGGGAGATTCCGGGTGTGGCCTGGCTTCGCCTAAGCTGCTGACCTCTGCCTCTGCCTCTAGCTACCCTTTTTGGTGCTGCACCTGCCTCAACATCCACACTACTTTCCCCGCTTGACATCCCCCCTGTCCAGGTCGGGTCAGTGTCCTCATCATCCACCACTTCCTCTTCCAACTCCTGTCTCATCTCCTCCTCCCGCACAATGCGCCAGTCAACTGGATGCCCTGACGGCAACTGCGTCACATCATCGTCGATGAGGGTGGGTTGCTGGTCATCCACCACCAAATCGAACGGAGATGGAGGAGACTCTAGTGTTTGAGCATCTGGACACAGATGCTCCTCTGTTAGGTTCGTGGAATCGTGACGTGGAGAGGCAGGTTGAGGGACAATGAAAGGAGCGGAGAACAGCTCTGGGGAGCAGGGACAGTTTGGGTTATTGTTCTGTAAAGCTTCGGAATTTTGGGAGGAAGGAAGACAAGACTGTTGGGTAATAGGAGGAGAGGAGGCAGAGTCTGCCTGGCTGCTGGACAATGTGCTGTAAGCGTTCTCTGACAGCCATTGCAAGACCTGTTCCTGGTTCTCGGGCCTACTAAGGTTTGTACCCTGCAGTTTAGTTAATGTGGCAAGCAACCCTGGCACTGTGGAGTGGCGCAATGCTTGCTGCCCCACAGGAGTAGGCACGGGACGCCCTGTGGCTTCACTGCTACCTTGCTCCCCAGAACCATTCCCCCGACCTCGCCCACGGCCTCGTCCACGTCCCTTTCCGGGAGCCTTGCGCATTTTGAATTCCTAGTTAGAAATTGGCACTGTATACCAGTAGTAAAAATTGTGGGTGCACGTAACCCCAATATATTCTTTGAATTCCCAGTCAGACACTGGCACTATATGGCAGTAGCAAGAAATGAGGGTATTTGTATTCCCAATATACTCTTTGAATTCCCAGTCAGACAATGGCACTGTATACCAGTAGTAAAAATTGTGGGTGCACGTAACCCCAATATATTCTTTGAATTACCAGTCAGAAACTGGCACTATATGGCAGTAGCAAGAAATGAGGGTATTTATAACCCCAATATATTCTTTGAATTCCCAGTCAGACAATGGCACTGTATACCAGTAGTAAAAATTGTGGGTGCACGTAACCCCAATATATTCTTTGAATTACCAGTCAGAAACTGGCACTATATGGCAGTAGCAAGAAATGAGGGTATTTGTATTCCCAATATACTCTTTGAATTCCCAGTCAGACAATGGCACTGTATACCAGTAGTAAAAATTGTGGGTGCACGTAACCCCAATATATTCTTTGAATTACCAGTCAGAAACTGGCACTATATGGCAGTAGCAAGAAATGAGGGTATTTATAACCCCAATATATTCTTTGAATTCCCAGTCAGACAATGGCACTGTATACCAGTAGTAAAAATTGTGGGTGCACGTAACCCCAATATATTCTTTGAATTCCCAGTCAGACACTGGCACTATATGGCAGTAGCAAGAAATGAGGGTATTTGTATTCCCAATATACTCTTTGAATTCCCAGTCAGACAATGGCACTGTATACCAGTAGTAAAAATTGTGGGTGCACGTAACCCCAATATATTCTTTGAATTACCAGTCAGAAACTGGCACTATATGGCAGTAGCAAGAAATGAGGGTATTTGTATTCCCAATATATTCTTTGAATTCCCAGTCAGACAATGGCACTGTATACCAGTAGTAAAAATTGTGGGTGCACGTAACCCCAATATATTCTTTGAATTACCAGTCAGAAACTGGCACTATATGGCAGTAGCAAGAAATGAGGGTATTTATAACCCCAATATATTCTTTGAATTCCCAGTCAGACAATGGCACTGTATACCAGTAGTAAAAATTGTGGGTGCACGTAACCCCAATATATTCTTTGAATTACCAGTCAGAAACTGGCACTATATGGCAGTAGCAAGAAATGAGGGTATTTGTATTCCCAATATACTCTTTGAATTCCCAGTCAGACAATGGCACTGTATACCAGTAGTAAAAATTGTGGGTGCACGTAACCCCAATATATTCTTTGAATTACCAGTCAGAAACTGGCACTATATGGCAGTAGCAAGAAATGAGGGTATTTATAACCCCAATATATTCTTTGAATTCCCAGTCAGACAATGGCACTGTATACCAGTAGTAAAAATTGTGGGTGCACGTAACCCCAATATATTCTTTGAATTACCAGTCAGACACTGGCACTATATGGCAGTAGCAAGAAATGAGGGTATTTGTATTCCCAATATATTCTTTGAATTCCCAGTCAGACAATGGCACTGTATACCAGTAGTAAAAATTGTGGGTGCACGTAACCCCAATATATTCTTTGAATTCCCAGTCAGACACTGGCACTATATGGCAGTAGCAAGAAATGAGGGTATTTGTATTCCCAATATATTCTTTGAATTCCCAGTCAGACAATGGCACTGTATACCAGTAGTAAAAATTGTGGGTGCACGTAACCCCAATATATTCTTTGAATTACCAGTCAGACACTGGCACTATATGGCAGTAGCAAGAAATGAGGGTATTTGTATTCCCAATATATTCTTTGAATTCCCAGTCAGACAATGGCACTGTATACCAGTAGTAAAAATTGTGGGTGCACGTAACCCCAATATATTCTTTGAATTCCCAGTCAGACACTGGCACTATATGGCAGTAGCAAGAAATGAGGGTATTTGTATTCCCAATATATTCTTTGAATTCCCAGTCAGACAATGGCACTGTATACCAGTAGTAAAAATTGTGGGTGCACGTAACCCCAATATATTCTTTGAATTACCAGTCAGACACTGGCACTATATGGCAGTAGCAAGAAATGAGGGTATTTGTATTCCCAATATATTCTTTGAATTCCCAGTCAGACAATGGCACTGTATACCAGTAGTAAAAATTGTGGGTGCACGTAACCCCAATATATTCTTTGAATTCCCAGTCAGACACTGGCACTATATGGCAGTAGCAAGAAATGAGGGTATTTGTATTCCCAATATATTCTTTGAATTCCCAGTCAGACAATGGCACTGTATACCAGTAGTAAAAATTGTGGGTGCACGTAACCCCAATATATTCTTTGAATTACCAGTCAGACACTGGCACTATATGGCAGTAGCAAGAAATGAGGGTATTTGTATTCCCAATATATTCTTTGAATTCCCAGTCAGACAATGGCACTGTATACCAGTAGTAAAAATTGTGGGTGCACGTAACCCCAATATATTCTTTGAATTCCCAGTCAGACACTGGCACTATATGGCAGTAGCAAGAAATGAGGGTATTTGTATTCCCAATATATTCTTTGAATTCCCAGTCAGACAATGGCACTGTATACCAGTAGTAAAAATTGTGGGTGCACGTAACCCCAATATATTCTTTGAATTCCCAGTCAGACACTGGCACTATATGGCAGTAGCAAGAAATGAGGGTATTTGTATTCCCAATATATTCTTTGAATTCCCAGTCAGACAATGGCACTGTATACCAGTAGTAAAAATTGTGGGTGCACGTAACCCCAATATATTCTTTGAATTCCCAGTCAGAAACTGGCACTATATGGCAGTAGCAAGAAATGAGGGTATTTGTATTCCCAATATATTCTTTGAATTCCCAGTCAGACAATGGCACTGTATACCAGTAGGAAAAATTGTGGGTGCACGTAACCCCAATATATTCTTTGAATTCCCAGTCAGAAACTGGCACTATATGGCAGTAGCAAGAAATGAGGGTATTTGTATTCCCAATATATTCTTTGAATTCCCAGTCAGACAATGGCACTGTATACCAGTAGTAAAAATTGTGGGTGCACGTAACCCCAATATATTCTTTGAATTCCCAGTCAGACACTGGCACTATATGGCAGTAGCAAGAAATGAGGGTATTTGTATTCCCAATATATTCTTTGAATTCCCAGTCAGACAATGGCACTGTATACCAGTAGTAAAAATTGTGGGTGCACGTAACCCCAATATATTCTTTGAATTACCAGTCAGACACTGGCACTATATGGCAGTAGCAAGAAATGAGGGTATTTGTATTCCCAATATATTCTTTGAATTCCCAGTCAGACAATGGCACTGTATACCAGTAGTAAAAATTGTGGGTGCACGTAACCCCAATATATTCTTTGAATTCCCAGTCAGACACTGGCACTATATGGCAGTAGCAAGAAATGAGGGTATTTGTATTCCCAATATATTCTTTGAATTCCCAGTCAGACAATGGCACTGTATACCAGTAGTAAAAATTGTGGGTGCACGTAACCCCAATATATTCTTTGAATTCCCAGTCAGAAACTGGCACTATATGGCAGTAGCAAGAAATGAGGGTATTTGTATTCCCAATATATTCTTTGAATTCCCAGTCAGACAATGGCACTGTATACCAGTAGTAAAAATTGTGGGTGCACGTAACCCCAATATATTCTTTGAATTACCAGTCAGAAACTGGCACTATATGGCAGTAGCAAGAAATGAGGGTATTTATAACCCCAATATATTCTTTGAATTCCCAGTCAGACAATGGCACTGTATACCAGTAGTAAAAATTGTGGGTGCACGTAACCCCAATATATTCTTTGAATTACCAGTCAGAAACTGGCACTATATGGCAGTAGCAAGAAATGAGGGTATTTGTATTCCCAATATACTCTTTGAATTCCCAGTCAGACAATGGCACTGTATACCAGTAGTAAAAATTGTGGGTGCACGTAACCCCAATATATTCTTTGAATTCCCAGTCAGAAACTGGCACTATATGGCAGTAGCAAGAAATGAGGGTATTTGTATTCCCAATATATTCTTTGAATTCCCAGTCAGACAATGGCACTGTATACCAGTAGTAAAAATTGTGGGTGCACGTAACCCCAATATATTCTTTGAATTACCAGTCAGACACTGGCACTATATGGCAGTAGCAAGAAATGAGGGTATTTGTATTCCCAATATATTCTTTGAATTCCCAGTCAGACAATGGCACTGTATACCAGTAGTAAAAATTGTGGGTGCACGTAACCCCAATATATTCTTTGAATTCCCAGTCAGACACTGGCACTATATGGCAGTAGCAAGAAATGAGGGTATTTGTATTCCCAATATATTCTTTGAATTCCCAGTCAGACAATGGCACTGTATACCAGTAGTAAAAATTGTGGGTGCACGTAACCCCAATATATTCTTTGAATTACCAGTCAGACACTGGCACTATATGGCAGTAGCAAGAAATGAGGGTATTTGTATTCCCAATATATTCTTTGAATTCCCAGTCAGACAATGGCACTGTATACCAGTAGTAAAAATTGTGGGTGCACGTAACCCCAATATATTCTTTGAATTCCCAGTCAGACACTGGCACTATATGGCAGTAGCAAGAAATGAGGGTATTTGTATTCCCAATATATTCTTTGAATTCCCAGTCAGACAATGGCACTGTATACCAGTAGTAAAAATTGTGGGTGCACGTAACCCCAATATATTCTTTGAATTCCCAGTCAGACACTGGCACTATATGGCAGTAGCAAGAAATGAGGGTATTTGTATTCCCAATATATTCTTTGAATTCCCAGTCAGACAATGGCACTGTATACCAGTAGTAAAAATTGTGGGTGCACGTAACCCCAATATATTCTTTGAATTCCCAGTCAGACACTGGCACTATATGGCAGTAGCAAGAAATGAGGGTATTTGTATTCCCAATATATTCTTTGAATTCCCAGTCAGACAATGGCACTGTATACCAGTAGTAAAAATTGTGGGTGCACGTAACCCCAATATATTCTTTGAATTACCAGTCAGAAACTGGCACTATATGGCAGTAGCAAGAAATGAGGGTATTTGTATTCCCAATATATTCTTTGAATTCCCAGTCAGACAATGGCACTGTATACCAGTAGTAAAAATTGTGGGTGCACGTAACCCCAATATATTCTTTGAATTCCCAGTCAGAAACTGGCACTATATGGCAGTAGCAAGAAATGAGGGTATTTGTATTCCCAATATATTCTTTGAATTCCCAGTCAGACAATGGCACTGTATACCAGTAGTAAAAATTGTGGGTGCACGTAACCCCAATATATTCTTTGAATTCCCAGTCAGACACTGGCACTATATGGCAGTAGCAAGAAATGAGGGTATTTGTATTCCCAATATATTCTTTGAATTCCCAGTCAGACAATGGCACTGTATACCAGTAGTAAAAATTGTGGGTGCACGTAACCCCAATATATTCTTTGAATTACCAGTCAGACACTGGCACTATATGGCAGTAGCAAGAAATGAGGGTATTTGTATTCCCAATATATTCTTTGAATTCCCAGTCAGACAATGGCACTGTATACCAGTAGTAAAAATTGTGGGTGCACGTAACCCCAATATATTCTTTGAATTACCAGTCAGACACTGGCACTATATGGCAGTAGCAAGAAATGAGGGTATTTGTATTCCCAATATATTCTTTGAATTCCCAGTCAGACAATGGCACTGTATACCAGTAGTAAAAATTGTGGGTGCACGTAACCCCAATATATTCTTTGAATTCCCAGTCAGACACTGGCACTATATGGCAGTAGCAAGAAATGAGGGTATTTGTATTCCCAATATATTCTTTGAATTCCCAGTCAGACAATGGCACTGTATACCAGTAGTAAAAATTGTGGGTGCACGTAACCCCAATATATTCTTTGAATTCCCAGTCAGACACTGGCACTATATGGCAGTAGCAAGAAATGAGGGTATTTGTATTCCCAATATATTCTTTGAATTCCCAGTCAGACAATGGCACTGTATACCAGTAGTAAAAATTGTGGGTGCACGTAACCCCAATATATTCTTTGAATTACCAGTCAGAAACTGGCACTATATGGCAGTAGCAAGAAATGAGGGTATTTGTATTCCCAATATATTCTTTGAATTCCCAGTCAGACAATGGCACTGTATACCAGTAGTAAAAATTGTGGGTGCACGTAACCCCAATATATTCTTTGAATTCCCAGTCAGAAACTGGCACTATATGGCAGTAGCAAGAAATGAGGGTATTTGTATTCCCAATATATTCTTTGAATTCCCAGTCAGACAATGGCACTGTATACCAGTAGTAAAAATTGTGGGTGCACGTAACCCCAATATATTCTTTGAATTCCCAGTCAGACACTGGCACTATATGGCAGTAGCAAGAAATGAGGGTATTTGTATTCCCAATATATTCTTTGAATTCCCAGTCAGACAATGGCACTGTATACCAGTAGTAAAAATTGTGGGTGCACGTAACCCCAATATATTCTTTGAATTACCAGTCAGACACTGGCACTATATGGCAGTAGCAAGAAATGAGGGTATTTGTATTCCCAATATATTCTTTGAATTCCCAGTCAGACAATGGCACTGTATACCAGTAGTAAAAATTGTGGGTGCACGTAACCCCAATATATTCTTTGAATTCCCAGTCAGACACTGGCACTATATGGCAGTAGCAAGAAATGAGGGTATTTGTATTCCCAATATATTCTTTGAATTCCCAGTCAGACAATGGCACTGTATACCAGTAGTAAAAATTGTGGGTGCACGTAACCCCAATATATTCTTTGAATTCCCAGTCAGACACTGGCACTATATGGCAGTAGCAAGAAATGAGGGTATTTGTATTCCCAATATATTCTTTGAATTCCCAGTCAGACAATGGCACTGTATACCAGTAGTAAAAATTGTGGGTGCACGTAACCCCAATATATTCTTTGAATTCCCAGTCAGAAACTGGCACTATATGGCAGTAGCAAGAAATGAGGGTATTTGTATTCCCAATATATTCTTTGAATTCCCAGTCAGACAATGGCACTGTATACCAGTAGTAAAAATTGTGGGTGCACGTAACCCCAATATATTCTTTGAATTACCAGTCAGAAACTGGCACTATATGGCAGTAGCAAGAAATGAGGGTATTTATAACCCCAATATATTCTTTGAATTCCCAGTCAGACAATGGCACTGTATACCAGTAGTAAAAATTGTGGGTGCACGTAACCCCAATATATTCTTTGAATTACCAGTCAGAAACTGGCACTATATGGCAGTAGCAAGAAATGAGGGTATTTGTATTCCCAATATACTCTTTGAATTCCCAGTCAGACAATGGCACTGTATACCAGTAGTAAAAATTGTGGGTGCACGTAACCCCAATATATTCTTTGAATTCCCATCCTAGCCTGTCCCTGCCTACCCAGAATCTAAGCCCTAGCTAGCTGGACGGAAACCTCCGTCCTCGGTGAATTGCAAGCTCAGAATGACGCGAAGCTGGGCGTCGCTGTTCTTTTAAATTAGAGGTCACATGTTTTCGGCAGCCAATGGGTTTTGCCTACTTTTTTCAACGTCACCGGTGTCGTAGTTCCTGTCCCACCTACCCTGCGCTGTTATTGGAGCAAAAAAGGCGCCAGGGAAGGTGGGAGGGGAATCGAGTAATGGCGCACTTTACCACGCGGTGTTCGATTCGATTCGAACATGCCGAACAGCCTAATATCCGATCGAACATGAGTTCGATAGAACACTGTTCGCTCATCTCTAACATGTACAACTAAAAAAGGGTCTTTGTTCCCAATGATATAGCATTGTCTTATGTTAAACACTGTACACATATATGACTTTGTACGGCAACACGGTGGCTCAGTGGTTAGCTCTGCAGCCTTGTAGTGCTGGAGCATTGGGTTTGAATCCTGCCAAGGACAACATCTGCAAGGAGTTTGTATGTTCTTCCCATTTTTGTGTGAGGATTTCCTCCCAAACTCCAAAGACATACTGATAGGGAAAAATGTACATTGTGCGCCTCATATAGGGCTATATAAGTCCATCTACATAACGAAAGAAAACATGCTTGACACTGTAAAATAAGGGTGAATTCAAAGATTAATTTTTCTGTTACTGTAGATTGTGAGTATATATATATATATTTGTGGGGTAAAAAGTATAAACTTAACAAATGACCTTAAATCTGAACATGTTAAGAAAAAATAGTATGAAAATGCAATATTTGTTTTTGACCATTTTTTCCTAATAAAAATCTACAAAATTAGATATCAGAAATCCCCATGTGTCTACTAGGAAATAATACGAGATTTGTTTCTGATTGCTTGGGATTTAACCACTGGCCTTTCTAGAATGGTCCTAAGTGAAGGATCAAGCTCAAGGTCTATGGCATTGACACAGACATGTGCTGTTTTAATAATCAGTGGGAGTTCAGTAACCACCCTTATTAACTTACCTATCCCTGATCCTACTCACTGCAGTCTTCTTCTTCAGCCTCTAGGGAGCCCCTGTGTGCTCCATCTTTCATCATCGTAACATGATGTACGGCATAAAGGGCCCATTGAAGGAAGAAGAGGGAAGCGGAGCAGGCCGTGGGTAGGGGTGTGAATGCAGCCAGTTCTCCCCGATTCAGCGATCTGAATCAACTGAATAGCAGAAATTGAGAGAAGTGAAGTCTGACCAGATTCTGGTCGAGCAGGAAACACAGGATACTTCGCTGGTCTCACCTCACGCAGTGTCCCCTTCACTGGTCCCCCATACTGTATGGTGACCAGTGATGGGGCCATTATTTTGTAGCTTTCTGCTGCTAGCCCCGTATTGTGTACTGATCAGGCTGGGTTCACATCTGTGTCGTAGACTCTGTTCGATGTCTCTGGAGCAGATTCATCTAAAATTTCCAGATAAAAATCAGAGATTTCAGTTAAAAAGTACGAATACCCAATGGACCTTAGTATGGTCAAAGGGGTTCTTCACGCTCTATTAGTGTCTGCCATAGAACAGTGTGAACTTAATGTAAGGTGACATATATACATGTACACGAAACTGGGCAGGAAGAAGTCATTATCATTTCACACCTCTTGGATTTGCTGTAAGCAGGTGGACTGTTTGGAAAATCTCAGACAGTAATTTGCATCTTTTCCATTCAATAATGAACATACTGTAGATTTTAAGGTCTGTAGTTCACTTATTACTCTGCATGGATGAAGATAAACAGATGAGCAACTGTTCACTTACTGTGTTAAAAGTCAAGTAAAACTTAGCTACAACTGTATGTTAAGATATTAAAAATTATATTAAAAATGCCAATCACATGCATTGCTGATGTAATGTACAGACTCATCAGCAGATTCCATCAAGATTTAGCAGCTGAAAACCATATGTTATCATAAAATCTAGAAAATGTGAACATTGTCTATTAGTTATGTGCTTTCCTGTACATACTGGCACTTGTCAAGACTGGGTATTACATAACTGGTTACACAGGAATACTACACTGAACTTGTCAGCCTTTCCCGGGTGCATCTTCTGGGATCTGTTGCATACTGTCTGGGGAAAGTAAACCATGAATCATAAAACAATATTATGTATACCTTCTGCACTTGTCACTAAAACATTTATATAGTATCAAATATTTAAAACATTAAAGGTGTTACCTGAAACATGGATATGAGGTCATTAAAGGGATTTTCCCATTTCAGTCTTTCAGCAGTCTTCCTGCAGTGTCTGCTCTTCTCATTTCCTGTATTATTTCTCCCTCCCCCTCCCTTCAGCTAAATGGCTGGAGAAGTCTCACAACACATCTGCAGATCAGATAATATGCAGATGCTTGTACAGAATGGACTCAGTGTTATCTGCGTGTTTACATAGAGAGATAACAGATTCGGCTTTATCAGCAAACTGCAATTAGCTGAAACCGGCAAGAGCAGTGAGTAAGTGACGTCACTTGTCCTATAGGTCCGTGGTTATAGCAATGCTGTGTGAACAATGGGAGGAATAAATTTACATACCAGGCAAACAAAGCGGAATTTCTAAAGCAATATATTTAGGAAAAATCTTCAATTTACTTAAGTTACCAGTATAGATAGTATCCTTGAGATGGGACAACCTCTTTAAATACCATAATACTGCAAATGTTTTTAATTGACTAGATACATGTTACAGTCTCCACAGTAAGTCACTGTTTCCATCATATGATATAACACATTTTCCTGACATTTACACTTCGCTAGAGATTAATTTCTAATCAGTGCTGTGAAAGATTAATTTTGTTTGCTTATTTAATGGCTATTTACATTACAGTGGTGTAGATACTGTAAGAGATTAGAGCAGGTTGGATAGTTGCCCCAGTCACAGTGACATGGGGATGAGGAGGAGGGGTGCAAAATGAGGGCGTTTGGGGGTCCTGTCTCTCCCCTACATGCCTGAATTCCTTTACATAACAGTCAGAGATTCTTACTGGTTAATGTGACTTGATACAGGCAACATATTTGAGAATAGAAGGATTATAGAGAGGCTTTGACCTCTGCTCACCATGGCTCGCTCTATACTGCTCAGAAATAAGGACTGTAGAGGTGTGTCTGTGTGTATATAAACATATGTATGTGTCTTCAACCTTACAGAGATTTGGTCTTCATTGCAGTTGCTACCCCTGGTGAAGTCCTGGTTCAGCAATGGCCAACTCAGATAGGTCAAGAGTCACATTTACAAGGCTCCAAGGGACAGATGGGGACATGATCAGCAGATAAGCCAATATTGGCACACATGTAGTTCTTTCTTTCCAGTATTATAGACATAGGTCAGGGCAAGTACAATGGGTTCAGATACCAGTAAACAGGCCAAGGTCAGGAAATGGACAGACAAACTAAGTATGCAAACACTTTCACATGGACACTAGGAACCTTATTGCTCAGGCACCATCCAATATGTGATGGTGCCTAAAATAACTCAAGAGTGCAGGATATTATCTGAGTGCAATCCCGGGTGCAGTAGGGGGAAATGGTGCTACCGAAGTGCAGGAATCTGAGAAAGGCAGAGCTGTGGGAGGGTGAAAATCCAATTCTTGATGTGCACTTGGTTGCTGGAGTGCAGGTTTTATGATAGAAGAGTATACTCAATAGTACAGGAGAGCGGACCAATATACTGTAGTCTAGAGGAATTCAGAGGAAAGTCGAAGATGGGAGAAGTATACAATGGCATCTTGGTTCCCGGTGGACAGATCTAGAAGTCCGCAATGTGAGAGCACTCCTGATGGCATCTCAGTGAACCCTATAAGGGGAGACTTCCTCTTACTCTAGCCAGGGATCTGAAGACGAACATTGAAAGATATCTTTGTTCCCAGTCCCTCTGTTTCAGGCGGTTCCAAGTTGTACAATACATGCCAGTCCTGGAAGAGACAACCAAGATGAGTACCCAGAGCCTAGGGCAAGGAACTGAGGCACAATGCAGAGCACAGTGTCCGCCATGAAAGAGCTTAATTTGTCTCTGACTGCGGAGGTTGTATTGTTTTTGTGTTGGTGGTTAAAGCCTGATCAGATGTGGTTTACATAATGTGTGTTCTTATCAACATGGGAAAAGAGCTAGCACCAATCTATCTGGATTATTGAGCCTTGCCTATATTTAAGTATAATAGCCGTCTGGTAAGTTTGCTCTTTGGTTGTGCAAATAAGATAAGTGCAGCGAAACTGAAGTGCATAGTTATAAAAACCGCAGATATCTGATATCCGCAGGAGTTTGCTTTGGTATTTGTTTTTATGCCTTCAATCTCCTATATAAGAATGGGCGTAATATAAATGTATGCCTTTGTATTAATAGATCTTTTATGTCTGTAATGTGTATGAAAAACCGTATGGGGCAGATTTATCATGCCTTGTACGCCAATTTGAGGTTTTGAGAAAAAATGTTTTTACTTTTAAAGTTTTGTGTCTCTTTTATCACTTTCTTGAAAGGGGCATGAGGGCGTATAGGGGAAAGGGCCATCAGCCTTGCCAGATTTATTACATTTTATGCCATAAATCTACCATAAATGATGCAGAAGATGTACGCCGACTATAAGTTGCATTCATTTCCCTCCCGACACGTGCATGAGGATGTGTTTGTTTAGGTGCAGCATATTCACTGCAGGTAGAAATCTGTATTTATACATGGGCGTCATTAAAATAACAAAAATAATCATAGAAAATAATTGTGGTTAAATTAATAACAATGTTCCAATAGCAAAAAAAAAAACAACAGAATTGTTGGGAGAGAGATGCATGAAATGGTGTCCACATAAACTGGCGTCCATCTCTCTCCTATCACTGCTGTTGGTTTTTGCTACTGGAACATGGAACAAGGACACGGTTTTATATATGGAGGTGTAAAAAAAATTTAAAAAAAATTTATACTCAACTTCCTTAACCTCTTTTGGGCCTCCTTGCGGTGTCTAGCATTCTCCTGGTGACATAATGTGCCCAGGGTCACCGCTGAGGTTTGTACAAGTCTGTAGAAAAGTACTGTTGAGGGGGCACTGCTTACTGTCCAGCGATGACGCTGAGTTGTAAGGCCCACCCTTCTGATAGTAGGGGGATATTGTGCCTAAAATAACGACACATATCTTCAGCATTGGGACAGATTCCAAAAGAGCCAACAGTGCGCTACATTCAGCAGTATATAATACTGCCCATAATGAGGACGTGAAAGGTTCTCTTTAATATCAATGGAGTCGGCTCTTCAGTGATCGGTCCATTTTAATTTCACTTGCTAGTGAGGAATTTACTGACTCATCTACTGGGAATTTCTCATATATGGCTGTAGATGTGGCACATCATTTGTGTGTGGCCCTTTCTTGTGGCAAAGATGCATTACACTGTTCTCTCTATGCCCTGCTCACCACTTTTTTTTATGACATTGGGTGGAGTGGGGTGTAACCTAAGGGCAGGGGAGGGGATGACACATTATCCTGAATGGTGACCGACTGTGCAGTGTTCCCCATGGCCTACATCACACAGTACAGCCTTCCAACCATCAATGCCATCTGCACTCAACAAGCCCTTTCTGGTCTCCCATTCACTGACACTCATTAATGGACAAGGTCAGGTCTAACTGTTGGATATATTGATCATCACAGATCTACCTGACATCATACTTGGACTTTCCATACTTGAGTCCTGGGCACCAAGACGCCCCCTTTCAGATTCTCCAGGTGTAATGCTGTTTCACTACAACCCCCTTTGGTACCACAATACTTCTCACTTCTCTGTCCCTGTACATGCCCCTATGCTCTACATCAGCATAAAGCTTCTAAAAACCCTTCAATTACATCCATATCAGCTCTATGACAGTGTCATACCTATAAGGCAATTTGCCTATATAAATAGCACAGGACAGGAAATGTTTAAAGTCTTTTCACAAGTCTTCGATTTGCCATAAGCAAATCTATGCTTGGACTGTTCAGAAAATCTGTGACGTGTAATTTGTGTCTTTTCCAGAATCTGTGGAGCATTTATTACTCTACATGGTGTGTGTATGTGTATGGTGTGTGTGTGTTAAGCAAGCAGAGTAATAATTACCCTATTCACATACCTTTCTGATCTGATGTCTAAAGATTCTATCAAGATAAAGCTAAGTAATGTCATATGCTAAAAAATCCTGAAGGCGTTAACACGGCATAATAGTTTACCTAAACATGTTTGACCCTTAATTCTGGCAATTCTCAAAATTGGAGAGTGACAATACTGAAACCTGTTGGAGGAAGCTTGGAGACTGGTAGCAGCAGTATCAGAACTTGTCATGGTGGATATGAACTCAACCAAATACCCCAGCTCTCCATCTGGGATGAGGCAGTGCCGAGCTGGTCCGCAGAGTACCTGTTGGTGGTGGTGGTAGTACTTCTCCTGTAGTACGTTCTAGTTGTGGCCTCCTTCCTGAGCCTAATGAGAGTTGGAGTGCCCAAGATGGTCATGCAGGAATGAGACATAAGGTATACAGCAGTAGGATAACTTGCTACTTGTCTGGTACAGTTGAACAGTTTCCAAGCATAGAGGTACGCGCCAGGCAACCTTTACTAGTTGGGACTTACCCGGCCATTGGTACACCCAGATGGTAGTTTGAGCTTTTCTTGCTAAATCTGGCTTAATAGGTGGATCTGTGGGAAGGTGAAATCTTGTCTTTTGGTGCACGTTCAGTTGTTACATATGATCAGGGTGTTTTCAGCAGGTCAGGGGGTGCAAACTGATAGGAGGGCGAGAACCAGACCATGGAAGACTCCAGAAAGGAAATCCTGGACCAGATAAGTGCCCAACAGCATCTTGGTTTCTGGTACATAGACAGAAAATTTGTGTGGCACTCCTGACGGCATCTCAGTGAACCTCAGGAGAGGGAAAGGGATACTCACTAGCCATCTGAAGACAAACAGTAACAGGACCCCTTTGTTCCCAGTTTCTCTGTTTAAAAGTAGTTCCAAATTGTTCAAGACTGTGAAAGTTGTATTAGAGGAAATTGAAATCTCAATAAGGTTTTTACTACTGTGTCCAATACCTGCACATTACACATGATCTAACATATTTATTTGTATATGAGCTTACTGTGGCTATTACTGCTGTGGTTATATTGTTTTAGTTTTGGTTGGGTGTGGTTTGCAGGTATGGTATGTTCTTATCAACATAGGAAAAGAGCTTGCGCCAATTTATTTGCCGTATTATGCAGTACCTATAATAAAGTGGAATAGCAGTTCTGGTGAGTTTGTTCTTGTAAGTGCCTGTGAATCAGACGTACGTAGGTCTAAAAACTGCAGTAATCTGAACACAACACGAGTTTGCGCTGGTGAGTACTTATTTTTCATTCCCTCTCTTTTCTATGTTCCATATGTATGTGTTTGACGGAAATGTATATCTGTGTAATGTGTATTGATATATGTTCATGTCTGTAATGCATACTCAGATTTACAATATTTTGTGTGCCAGATTACAAAGGATAGTAAACCCAGGCTATGGTTTTGTGCAAAAAAAAAAAAAAAAATCAACTTTTTAAAATCTGTTCTGCCTTTGCCATTTTTTCAAAAACTACAGATAGAAATCTGTATTTAAACATCAAAGCAAGCATGGGAGTCATTAAAACTAATCACAGACAATAATCATGGTTATATTATGGACAAAATCACACAAGCGCCATGACGTCACTGCGTCAACTTCGGTATAGTACAGTATGAAATTATTAATGGACTTAGATTCAGAGCTAAATTGGGTTTACCCTCTTATCCGATTTGCTTTGCTGACTGATTCCGCCTATGCAAATAGTGATGGTTCGTTCATAAGCCCATAACAGCTGATATATACTAATGCAGTTAATTTCTTAACAATTGGAGACAAACTAAACAATTTGTAACAAACCAGGTTTGTTACAAATTTTCCAAAAGTTTTGACTTCCAGTCAAGATTTTTGGGGTTTGCTACCAATGAATCATTATGATAGTCTGGGGTCTCTTCAGACCCCACCTATGCTCACATACATACTCACCTTGCCTCTGCTCTCGGGGCTGAATAACCACTAAATGGTGGCTCGAGGCCACTGATAACCCAATAGGCGGGAAGATGACCAGATCCTGAAGCAGAGACCTGGAGAGGTGAGGAAAGATGAGTATGAGTGGGGGGGTTTCTGCACTACCCATGGGCTTCTGATTATTATAATCTGGGGTCTGAAGAGATACAACAGTATTATAACAGCACTTTCAGGTCGAACCATACCTCACAAATATTTGCAAAAAAAAAATCTTGTGAGATTCGTCTGTCATCAACAGTGCTAACAAATTAATTCCGCAGAGCATTCCCAGATTGTGGGTCCTGTCCCGCTGTCCCGGTTGGCGGGAGGTATGTCCTGGGATCCAACTCATCTGGGTCTGGAGGTGAGTATCAGCAATTGTATTATGTAATACTGTGGGGGGAACAGTAGACTGGAGAGAGGAGAGATAAAGGGGGATATTAAACTGGGCGCAGATGAAGGGAGGTATTAAATTTGTGACAGATGAGGAGGGGACAATAAACTGATGGCAGTTGAAGGAGAGTAATTAAAATGGGCAGATGAAGGGGGGACATTAAAATGTGGCATATGGAGGAGTGGACATTAAACTTGGGACAGATGGAGGCAGGGGCGGATCCAGGGCCGGGCGAGCCGGGCAACCGCCCGGGGCCCCGCGCTTAGCGGGGCCCCGCGGCGCGGCCGGGACCTAACAAAATGGTCCCGGTCGGCATGTCCCGACTCCAACTGAGCTCAGCGTTAAAGCAGGAGCTGACAGCTCCTGCTTTAAACGCCTATGTATTTCAGCTCATCGGCGGTAGGACGCCGATGAGCTGAATGCATAGGCGTTTAAAGCCGGAGCTGTCACAGCTCAGCTCCTGCTTTAACGCTGAGCTCCGGCATTTGTAGCCGCGATGTGATGACGTCATCACACCGCGGCTACAATATGTGTATGAGGGAGAGAGCTGCGGGGGAACGAGGAATGGTGAGTGTGTGTGTGTGTGTGTGTGTGTGAGAACGTGAGAACGGCATGACACTGGGGCAGATGAAGAGGGGGAGAGAACAGCATGACACTAGGGCAGATGGAGGGGGGAGAATGGCATGGCACTGGGGCAGATGAAGGGGGGAAGAACAGCATGACACTGGGGCAGATGGAGGGGGGGAGAACAGCATGACACTGGGGCAGATGAAGGGGGGAGAACAGCATGACACTGGGGCAGATGGAGGGGGAGAACGGCATGACACTGGGGCAGATGGAGGGGGAGAACGACATGACACTGGGGCAGATGAAGGGGGGAGAACAGCATGACACTGGGGCAGATGGAGGGGGAGAACGGCATGACACTGGGGCAGATGGAGGGGGGAAGAACAGCATGACACTGGGGCAGATGGAGGGGGGGAGAACAGCATGACACTGGGGCAGATGAAGGGGGAGAGAACAGCATGACACTGGGGCAGATGGAGGGGGAGAACGGCATGACACTGGGGCAGATGGAGGGGGGAAGAACAGCCTGATACTGGGGCAGATGGAGGGGGGGAGAACAGCATGACACTGGGGCAGATGAAGGGGGGGAGAACAGCATGACACTGGGGCAGATGGAGGGGGAGAACGGCATGACACTGGGGCAGATGGAGGGGGAGAACGGCATGACACTGGGGCAGATGGAGGGGGGAGAACGGCATGACACTGGGGCAGATGAAGGGGGGAGAACAGCATGACACTGGGGCAGATGGAGGGGGAGAACGGCATGACACTGGGGAAGATGAAGGGGTGGATGGCATGACATTGGGGCAGATGAAGGGGGGAGAACGGCATGACACTGGGGCAGATGAAGGGGGAGAATGGCATGACACTGGGGCAGAGACGGGGGGAAATGAAACTGCTGGCAGATAAAGGGGGAGAATGGCATGAAACTGGGGACAGAGATAGAGGGGGGGTCATGAAACTAGGGGTAGATGAAGGGTGTATATGAAAATGGGGGGGAGATATAATTTACGGGTGACTGTAGGAGGATTATACTGTGTGGAATCACATGAAAATTGAATGAGAATGGGTGGAGTCAACATAAAAGTGGGCAGGGCCTAATTTGCTGCGGCGCGCTGCGTGCGCCGCACGTTTTGTTCCCTCTTTCTAGTCTTCAACAGTTGGGAAGTACAGGTTAGAAGTGCGAGACCCCAGTAAGTAGGGCCCCGCCAAAGTCAATTGCCCAGGGCCCCGCAAACCCTGGATCCGCCACTGGATGGAGGAGTGGACATTAAACTGGGGGGGGGGTAGATGGAGGGTGACATTAAACTGGGTGCAACTGGAGGAAAACATTAAACCATGGGAGTAGTTGGAGGGGGACATGGCGCTGCCTCTAGCTGCAACCAGTTTAATGTCCCCCTCCAGCTGCCCCAATCTAATATCCCCTCTATATGCCCCCACAAGGAGAGGGACTTCATACTGTGGGGAAATAGGAGATGAACATTATAATGGGGGGGGGGGCAATAATGTTATGGTGACTGCAAGAGAATTATATTGTATGGTTACACAAATTAAAATAGGTGAGAATAAAGCAGAGTCAACATAGAAGTGGACGGAGCTAGGTTTGCTATGGTGCACCGCACATTCTGTCCCTCTTTCTGTCCTTTGAAAGTTGGGAGGTATGTTGTATGTATACATAAAGGACATCCATAGAAGTCTATTGGCCCATACAATACTTTTGTAGAAGGAAGATCCATTAAATATATATTTTTTAAAATGTTGCATGCTTCAAGCATTGCTTCTAGGGCAGAATGACATTTCGTGAGGCACCATACAGCAGCACATATGGTCTCTAACTACATCTGACTACAGACCTATAGGGACTCGGCCTTCCGCCACCTCTGTGCACACAGATGAGCCTAAAGCCTTAGAGAGATTTTCTCATTTGCATCCTGAAGATTAATTAGGCATGTATACTACAGGGCCAGAAGAAAGCCGGATGTATCCTTGAAGAAAGATGATATGTGCATGATGAAAACTCCAATGGTTATCACAACAGTGGTGCAAAAATGCAAAGAAAAAGTTCAGAATACAAATCTTGAGCACCGACATCTAAGCAAAAAGGTTCATGTAAAGTGTTTGTTATATTTGATGACCTAGGCTGTGAAGTAGTCTGGATGTATCTGTCTAGGCCACAGTGTTTGGGCAAGCAGTTTAGTCATCAGAATGCATTTTCTCTATTCAAACCTTGCTAGGGGGTGCTGTGGTACAAAATAAATGGAGGACATGTATTATATATATATCATTGTGATCATTAGACATATTGTAAATACATTGTTATGTGAACCAGCAGAAAATTAAAGTTCACAGCCCTAATCCCTGGGGATTATACATATTCACTAGTCAGTGCAGAAAGTGCTTAGTCACTCCAGGTGTAAACACCATCTGAGCGCTTCGAGGAATCCTGATTCTTACAATGAATTAGAAGTGGAATTTACAAAAAAATACAAGAAATACCAGGGTAAGCAGCCAAGATGGATTACGAGCTCAAAATGTTTGGCTCATACTATGAAAGATCACCACCACAAAGACATTTTTGTGTAGATATAGCAATTTACTATGTATTGTACCAGAGTACTTACTTTCTTATGTCATTGGTGTTTATATATATCACTATGACAAGCCTATACAAGTCATGCAGGTGTATCTATATTTATCATAGCTGGAGGATGGGAAGCATGGAAAATCCATATTCTAATAAGCCATGAAACCTCTGCGCTGCTACGGAAGGGGAGTAAAGTGAAAAATTATAGGATTGCACGACCAGATAGAAAAACACATTGCACAGGAACGTGGTCACGGCTATGGTCAATCTCTAGTACTTGGTATTCCTTGTGTTGAGCGCAGTGGAGACTAACGGCATGACGCAACAGGGGTCAGTGGTGGTGAGTAGCATTGATTTGTTATGTTTTGTGGGTAAACCTGCAATTTAATGGGTAAAAAATATGTGCCTGGTTTTGGCCGCCTTCGGTTCCCAGGATGTTCAACGCTTGCCTGAATCAGACAATGAATATGGATTCAAATAAGACTACAATTTACAAGGCGTAGGATAAGAATATGGGGTCATATGTTTTATATAATTAGAACTTAATACTACAAGCATTTTGTACACAGCGCCTAGGACATTTTTACAATGTTATTCCATATAAGCATGCCTTGTATCTCATTTCAGATTTACTACTAACTAAATAGACGTGAAATAATGTTGCACGTGTATTAATAGTGTCTATAAATTTTACAGCTTAGGCCCGATACACATCTACGTTCGGGTTTCCGTTCGTGAAGTCCACTTGGGGACCCCCCTGAACGGAATACTGAACATATTGAGCAATGAAAGCACACGGACCCCATAAACTATAATTGGGTCCGTGTGTTTTCCGCGCAGTATCCGCACGAAACATGCAGATAGAAAAGTGCTTCATGAACTACTTTCCTCTCTGCATGACTCATGAGGACCCTGCGCGGAAAACACACGGACCCCATTATAGTCTATGGGGTCTGTGTGCTTTCATTGCTCACCGTTTGTCAATGTGTTCGGTGTTCCGTTCAGGTGGACTTCACGAAGGAAACGCAAACGTAGATGTGAACCAGGCCTTAGAACTAGACTAGACGTTCCAAACTATTCCTGTGACTCATGTTGGATAGTAAATCTAGTGCATCTTTAGCCAGCAGACTTTTCATTGGTTTGAGTTACACAATTTTTTGTGCCAAATTTAACGCCGTTTGGCTAGAGGAAAATCTGCTCCTGACTCCCATTGAAGTGAATGGGGGAGTTGGGAGGCCTTTTTTGAAGAAGATTTTGAGGTGGATTCCACTTCAAAATTCCATGGATTTGGCTGTTTTTAACAGACACAGTAAAAAGTGGCAAGACTGTGTGTGTAAGACCTTAGTCTAAGGCTGAGGCCCCATATTGAGGAAACGCAGCTTTTTTTTGTTTTGCACTTTTTTTCCCGCCGAAGTCAAGATTGGCTACAAAATGAATGGGAAGTATGTAGGACACTCTTATACTTCTACCTACTACTCAATCCAGACCTGGATTTGGCTCAAAAAACGCAACAAAATCTGCAATCAAAAAAAGCTGTTCCCATATTGTGGGGCCTCAGCCTAAGGCTTTTTTGCAAAATTCAGATGTTACAGTTTAGTCAAGAGTAAAATATTATAAAAATATAAAAGGCCTACTTACTGACACAATTTTTTTTTCTAATTTTGTGAACTTTTGGTGCTTTTTATGGACAGTTTGTACTGCTGTGTTTACCCCTTTTGATGTAACAATAAGGTCAGGGCCCCACGGGTCGGAAACTCCGCACTTTGCCTACAGCAGAGAGGCCGCAGGAAAAATCACGGCACTTTACAGTAACTGCAAGTGGATGAGATTCTTGTGAATCCTATGTTCATTTTGAGGTAAAAACTGCGGCGTGTTTTGGAAATTGCAACATGTCAATTATACTGTATCTACGGAAACACCAGCGGTTTCACCATAGGTATAATTGTAACAGAAGGTCTGTGGAGAAAAACTCAGCAAACTTTCTGTCTAAAGTGCTGCAGGCTCCTTATTGCTGCGGGTTGTCCCGTAGGGCCTTAGCCTAAAAGAAGATTTTTTTAGCCTTGTAAAGAGTATTTTTTTTTTTTTTTAATAGAAAATTAGAATAGATGTACAACCCCAATTCCCATGAAGTTGGGACGTTGTGTAAAACATAAATAAAAACAGAATACAATGATTTGCAAATCCTTTTCAACCTATATTCTATGGCTGCACATGACAGTGTTTCCCCCGTGAAACTCGGTCTGGGTGTTAGCCAGATTTAGAAGCTTGAACTTCATGCTGGGAACAGGACTCTTAGCATCCTAGCTATCTTTGATGGTAGGAGTTCCTGCCTCCCAGCAACATACTGTCCTGTACCAATTACAGTATGGGTCTCCTACCATCACATGTAACTAGGATCCTAGGAATCACACTCCCAGCATGAAGTTCAAGCTTGTAAATCTGGCTAACACGTGGACCAAGTTTCATGGGTGAAACTGATCATGTGTATCTACATTATCTATGATGCTAGGAGTCCCTCTGAATTTCATACTCCTAGTAATACAGTAATAATTACATCATGGAAGACAGATTTGCATATTCTTCCCATGGCCCCTTGCAAAGTGGAGTGCTAAAGGCTTAATAAGTCTCCACACACCTATATGGTGGTCTCTCCCCAAGGAGTGACGATATCCCCCTAATCCTAGTAATACAGTGATCTATTATGCTAGGAGTCCTTGCCTTCCAGCGACATACTGTCCAATGCTACTCAGTACTTTTATAAGAATAAGTCCTACAGGAAAATTTCCATTGTATTTTTTAACACTGGGGCAAACGTAGATAGACATCCAATGGAGGGGGCTCCGTCTGCACCTGTCATTTAATAAAAGTAGTGTGAACCCATCCCAATGAATAATGTTGGTTCCAAGGGCAGGATCTGAACCTGTTCTGAGAAATCAGATAAGCCTTTTTCATATTCTGTAAGGAATGTGACTGAACTGCTCGGCAAACTGGTGTAATGTCATAGTCTAGAAGAATGAATAGTCAAATGATCCCTTTAGTTTAACAAATCTTAGCCTGAGTTCACACTGCGTTATCAAATGACAAAGACTGGATGTGTTACAAGACATAATGTGACATTTTGGGGTTCGTCAGATTTCATCATAGTGTCTTGTCACCTTACTGGAAACAAATATTGCTGCATGCTGTGCTGTTTTTTTTCTGACAGACACGACAGAATCTGAGATGACGAAGACGTGTATTCATGTCCATGTCCATGTGCACTTTCTAAGGGTGGTGCACATTATACATATAATAAAGGTTTAAATCTGGGCACACCTCTGTCTCTGCTCTGTAACACGAGATGAAAGACATTGCTTGGCCCCTCCTAGAGTTTTTTTAAGGCCTTTCTTAATAAAAGGCACAATCTTGACTCATTTTCTTTCTCCAACACACCTGTCTTCACGCCCAAAGGTAAGACTTCTATATTGTGTAGAGGGACTAGTAAGAATATTCCTTGCTTCGGACCTAGTATGTCTTTGCAAGTTTAAGCAAGATAAGTAAAATCAATTCAGGTCTAAATGATTGAGGACCACTTTTTTGCAACTTGTTTAAAGGTACTGTTCTTTATACCTCGAGATTAAGGCCACAAATTACTGAAAAACTGATTTATTTTTTTAGCAACGGATTTTGCAACTAAACGGTGCCACAAAAGTAATGAGAGATACAAAGGAAACACATAAACACATAACTGTCTCCCTTTTGCTAAATCCACTCCTGGCCTTGGCACAAAAAAAGTGGCCTCAGCCTCAACCAGGATGTAATAGGATGCCTAGCCTAATACACTCTGTTTCCATTGACTTCTATTGTAGAAAAAAAACAGCATCTGTCAGGATCCAGTTCTTTCTCAAGACAGAAGAAAGGATTCTGCATAATTTTTGAGGCCAAAAGCTGGAACTTTTTGAGTAAATGTTACATTTCAACTTGTGTATGCAAGAAAACCGATAGATTTGTGGAAGGGATTAATCAAATTGTGCTTTTTTGCAACATGGGGCCCCGGTCTAAGGGTTCAGTAGACACGTGACTTTATTCAGCTTGTTAGAACAGCAGGTATAGTTTAGAAAACATTAGTCATGGATAGTCATATCACATCAACTGCAATGTACCGTATATGGTAATGTAGTGGGATTAAGAAAATAAAGTTTTGAGAGGTACGGAATAGCAATATCATTGGCGCAGAGTTGCTGATCAATGTTTTCAGTTGCATACAGCTACATGTAATTTACAAATTTGATTTCATTCCTTTTTTTAAAAAAATTTTTGTGAGAGACTGGTGAACAAAATCAGGATTGTACATTCATTTTACTGTATTTACCATGTTGGATCCATAACAAATTAATGTAGCAATGCTTATGTGGATTCCACAAAGGGACTTTGTAGCTGTGTAGTGCAGTGTATTACTAGTGTATTATTGCTTTACACAGACAGCCTTTAAGATGATGTCTCTGTGATGTCCTAATAAGCTCTTGCCACCTGCACCTCAAAAACATCTCCAGAATTCGTCCTTTTCTCTCCATGGAAACATCAAAAAGCCTCATTGTCGCTGATTCTTCCTCGTCTTCGCTATTGCAATTCTCTTCTAATTGGGCTTCCTCTTACTAAACTCTCCCCATTACAGTCTGTCCTGAATGCAGCCGTTAGACTCATCTTTCTGTCAAACCGGTACACAGACGCATCTACCTTGTGTCAGTCGATGTATTGGTTGTCCATCACAGAATACAATATAAAATTATCACTCTGACTCACCCATAGCACTGCCCCCCCCTCCCCAAATCTCCTCTTTCGTCACTGTCTACCACCTTAATCGTCCTGTCTAGTCTGCCAATGACCTTAGAATAGCATCCTCTGTTATCCGAGCATCCCACCCCAGTCTCCAAGACTTTTCTCGTGCTGCACCAGTGCACTGGAATGCTTTACCCTGGAGAATCTGATAAATCTCCAATTACAGCAGTTTAAAAACTGTCCTATAATCACATCTATTTGGTCAGGCTTATCGCATGACCTGATCACTGTGTAGCATGCGGGGGTGTAGAATAATAACTCTTTTTATCCTTCCTCCTCTGTTCCTCAGATCCTCTCCAGCTAGAAGTTACGCTGCACTCCCTGCACTTAGTATCTGTATAGTCAGAGATACTTGCTGGTGACGGGCTTATACAGCTTCAGTTACACAACCTTTTCCATTAAAAGATGGCTGGACCATTGTAGCAAACAAGCCTTCTGACCTCTTGTGTCCCCTACCTCCTCATAGAATGGAATCTCTTGCGAGCAGGGCCCTCACTCCTATTGTTTGATATGTTTATTTCTTTGTCACATTGTAATGTCTCATATAGTCTGTTCATATGTCCTCTGATTTGAAAAGCACTACGGAATATGATGGCGCTATATAAAGTTTATTAATTATTTAAGCCATTGTTAATCTTCTAGCTGCCATATCAACAACCATGGTCTACTGGGATTGCATTGTTGGAAGGGCAATGAGTTACATAGGGAACTTCCTCCCTCTACAAACCACTTAGAACATCTAACCCATCCCTGGTTAGATGTTTTTCTGATCTTATCAAATAGAGGAGTTCGGTTTTCAATAACTGTGCACCCACTCCTTCTGGCAGAGGACACCCGTGCAACTCTAAGCCTAGGCCTAGCTTAATGCCCTTAAGTGACCACAGTAAAGATACAGTCCTATGAAAAAGTTTGGGCACCCCTATTAATCTTAATCATTTTTAGTTCTAAATATTTTGGTGTTTGCAACAGCCATTTCAGTTTGATATATCTAATAACTGATGGACACAGTAATATGTCAGGATTGAAATGAGGTTTTTTGTACTAACAGAAAATGTGCAATATGCATTAAACCAAAATTTGACTGGTGCAAAAGTATGGGCACCCGTATCATTTTATTGATTTGAATACTCCTAACTACTTTTTACTGACTTACTGAAGCACAAAATTGGTTTTGTAACCTCACTGAGCTTTGAATTTCATAGCCAGGTGTATCCAATCATGAGAAAAGGTATTTAAGGTGGCCAATTGCAAGTTGTTCTCCTATTTGAATCTCCTCTGAAGAGTGGCATCATGGGCTACTCAAAACAACTCTCAAATGATCTGAAAACAAAGATTGTCCAACATAGTTGTTCAGGGGAAGGATACAAAAAGTTGTCTCAGAGATTTAACTTGTCAGTTTCCACTGTGAGGAACATAGTAAGGAAATGGAAGACCACAGGGACAGTTCTTGTTAAGCCCAGAAGTGGCAGGCCAAGAAAAATATCAGAAAGGCAGAGAAGAAGAATGGTGAGAACAGTCAAGGACAATCCACAGACCACCTCCAAAGAGCTGCAGCATCATCTTGCTGCAGATGGTGTCACTGTGCATCGGTCAAAAATACAGCGCACTTTGCACAAGGAGAAGCTGTATGGGAGAGTGATGAGAAAGAAGCCGTTTCTGCAAGCACACCACAAACAGAGTCACCTGAGGTATGCAGAAGCACATTTGGACAAGCCAGCTTCATTTTGGAAGAAGTTCCTGTGGACTGATGAAACAAAGATTGAGTTGTTTGGTCATACAAAAAGGCATTATGCATGGCGTCCAAAAAAAACAGCATTACAAGAAAAACACATGCTACCCACTGTAAAATTTGGTGGAGGTTCCATCATGCTTTGGGGCTGTGTGGCCAATGCCGGCACCGGGAATCTTGTTAAAGTTGAGGGTCGCATGGATTCCACTCAGTATCAGCAGATTCTTCAGAATAATGTTCAAGAATCAGTGACGAAGTTGAAGTTACCCCGGGGATGGATATTTCAGCAAGACAATGATCCAAAACACCGCTCCAAATCGACTCAGAAATTCATGCAAAGGAACAATTACAATGTTCTGGAATGGCCGTCCCAGTCCCCAGACCTGAATATCATTGAACATCTGTGGGATGGTCTGAAGCGGGCTGTCCATGGTCGGCCACCATCAAACTTAACTGAACTTGAATTGTTTTGTAAAGAGGAATGGTCCAAAATACCTTCATCCAGGATCCAGGAACTGATTAAAAGCTACAGGAAGCGACTAGAGGCTGTTATCTTTGCAAAAGGAGGATCTACTAAATATTAATGTCACTTTTCTGTTGAGGTGCCCATACTTTTGCACCAGTCAAATTTTGGTTTAATGCATATTGCACATTTTCTGTTAGTACAATAAACCTCATTTCAATCCTGAAATATTACTGTGTCCATCAGTTATTAGATATATCAAACTGAAATGGCTGTTGCAAACACCAAAATATTTAGAACAAAAAATGATTAAGATTAATAGGGGTGCCCAAACTTTTTCATAGGACTGTATTTGTGGTCAACGAGAGGTTAAACGTTAATTTAATAATTGTTGGAGTATTTAATGGGATATTACGTCTGATTTTGCCACTGAGAGATAATCTAAAAAGCCTAATAATTTGCTGCTTGCTTCCAACACAGAACTGCAATATATGATCAGAACTAGAAAGAATCAAAGAGGAAAGTCTACTGAAATAACAAGAAAAGTAAAAGAGAAGATTTTGTGTTAACTATTATTTTGGACTTTGTTCCAAAAGTTTCTCTACTTTCAAAAGTGAGTTGTAAATACCCTTTTATTACATTCTACTAACCCAATGTATCTGTTGATCCTGCACCCGTCAAACCCCATTGATGCCAGAATAAAGGATTTTTACTATTTTCTATTGTATATGATACTCCACTAAAGTTAAAGTGATTCTTTCCTAACAGATGCATTTACTACAAAATATTGTAGTTCTACTGATAGCGAGTTTCCCTATCTGTATGTATGCCTATTCAAATGGGCAAGTTACAGCTTCCTGTGACAATATGACGCCACAACATGGTGCTTCAGCCCAAACTTCCAGCCCACCTTACACTTTATCCCTGGATAAATACACCTATAGTGCTGGGGACAAAATAAAAGGTAAGTAATATACATTGGAACCTATAGACACATAATTTATATGTGGTCTCTACTAACAAACCCATACATACCCATACAAACCCATACATACCCATACATACCCACACATACCCATACAAACCCATACATACCCCTACAAACTAATACATACCCCTACAAAACCCATACAAACCCATACATACCCATACAAACCCATACATACCCATACATACCCCTACAAACCAATACATACCCATAAAAACCCATACATACCCATACAAACCCATACATACCCATACATACCCCTACAAACCAATACATACCCATACAAACCCATACATACCCATACATACCCCTACAAACCAATACATACCCATACAAACCCATACATACCCATACAAACCCATACATACCCATACATACCCCTACAAACCAATACATACCCATACAAACCCATACATACCCATACAAACCCATACATACCCATACAAACCTATACACACCCCTACAAACCAATAAATACCCATAAAAAACCCACACAAACCCATACATACCCATACACACCCCTACAAACCAATAAATACCCATAAAAAACCCATACAAACCCATACATATCCATACAAACCCATACATACCCATACATACCCATACATACCCCTACAAACCAATACATACCCCTACAAAACCCATACAAACCCATACACACCCATAAATACCCATGCCCATACTCGTACATGGCCAGTTATTCCCTAGACTCATATAATCTCCTTCCAAAATCAGAAATCTCAGAATATTTTTAGATTCTGTGTATAGCAGATATTTTTTCTTAAATTTGGGTGGGTACAATAATTTCACAGTGATCTGAGCATTACTGACCTGGGATGTCTATAATGTGTCTATATGTCCACAATATTTATACTCTTCCACCAGAATTCATAAGATGTAAGTGGGGCACATCTAAAATTTTAGGGTGGGCTGAGGTTTCACTAGCCACTGATAGTGTTGAGACATGAAGAACATATATTGAATTGGATACAATTTGTTGAACTAATGCAAACGTGTTATTTTTTACCCAATTTCCAGTCACTCTCAGTAGCAGTAGCAGCGGGACTCAGTTTAAAGGTTTTCTTCTCCAGGGACGTTCAGGGAGTTCTAATGTCCCTGTCGGCTCGTTTGTGACCAGCAATCCTAACACTCAAACCCTGACTTGTACAAATCCTGCAGTAAGTACAGCTGGCTTATTACTTTTATATATATTTTTTTGTTTCTTGGGCACACATCACTTCACTGCATTAATGCTAGCAAATACAAGGAGAACTTGCACGGAAATCACTATCCCACATGCTGCTTAAGAGATAGTATTGTCCCTACGCAGGATAGTATTGTCCCTACGCATCTCCTCCAGGAAGTGGTATTATCTATAATACTATAGTATGGTATGGTTTAATATGGTATACAGTTGCTCTCACACTATTATCATACATGTATTATAATTACAGAGCTCAGTAAGCCACACGTCGAGCTCTGGAAAAACCAGCATCGATGTCACCTGGGTTGCTCCATCCTCTAGTATGACAAATGTTCAAATCAGGTAAGAGTCTCTGGTTAAAAAAATCTAAATCTAATGTATTTTATAAACTTCTCAATATGGAATGAGATCATTCAGCGCAACATTTTCAAATAAATTGTTACATATGTTATAGAGCCACCGTCGTTCAAAGTGCAATGGTGTTCTGGACAAATGTGGTGAGTGCGAACGTTGCATATGTCCCCGTAAATAGCACTCCAACTACCACAGTGGGAAATGTATCGCCTGCCAATACCACAGTGGGAAATTCATCTACAATCAATACAACATTAAAAACCGACCTATCAACATCAACAGTAAAGGTGACACCAACCACCAAGCAAAGCAGTCCCAACACAGGAGTCCAAAGTGTAAGTCTGCTTTATTTCCACCTCTATATATCCTAGTCCTAGTTCTATAGTTCATTTTACCAGCACATAATAAGGAGGAGATGAAACTGGTCGAGTGTTGCCATCAAGCTACTGAGAGCCCCAGGCCGTGGCCCACAGCTACTACTGCTTGTCACATTGTTGGGGGTGCCTTCTGGTGCCCTGATTCCTGTGCTGTTTATCTTCTGCTTGCACTGTGCTGATGTATAGCAGAGGAGTCGGTTTCTCTTCTATTCTCCTCCTGATTCACCCGTCTCCCAAGCTCAGAACCAGCGGTACCAAAAGTAGGAACAGGGGAGCCAGGAGAATAGAGGGCTCACATAGGCTTCCATGCACCAGACCAGTGCAGTGTAGGTAGAAGATAATTATTCAATTATAATTCAACAGAGCACATCATGTTGGTGTGGACTGAATGGTGTGCGGAGGGTGGGCTGTTACCTGTAGGGGAAACTATTAAGGCACCATTACTTATGTGAGGTAAATAGGGTTGAGTGATCGGGATTGGGAAAGAACAGATCCCGATCGGAGATCGAGCAAATTTCACGATCGGGATCGGCTGGAAAATGCTCAAAAATTGGATTTTAAAAACGATCCTGAAATCTCAAGATCAGCTCAACCCTAGGCGTAATCTATTATCTCTGCGGGCACCATTACCTATGTGAGGGGCTATTACCTTTGACAACACTATCACTCGTGGAGGGGGGCTTATTACCGGTAGTGGGCAATAACATCCACTGTGGGGAGTGGGTAATTACCTATGAGGGAACTATTATCCAATGGGAGGACTGTTACCAGTGGGGGAAGTATTAATTGTTACTGTCTGAGAGCCACAGACTGTGGGGTTTAGGCTGGAGAAAGGACACTAATAGCTTAAAAAGGCCAATATTTGTCAAATGCACCAAGGCAAATAGACATCAAAGAGACAATGAACAAAATGACAAATAGAGTAAGTTCCACAGAAGTGGAATTCAGTTAAAAAAATCCAACTCCTACTCATACCAATGGGAGGCAGACACATCTGAAGTTCTGTTCAGACTTCTGGTTTATGACCCGATCCCATCAGAGGGATCTATTATGCAGTAAGTTGGATCTGATGTTTGAAGGGATTGAGGATGGGCATCCTAAATAGGCAATAGCCAGCATATTGGCACCAAGTCCTTCACTCTACATGACTTGTTAAGGACCTTTTCTTATGACGGGTTAGGAGCCTCCTTTAGATGTTAGTAAGACAATTAATGCCTAAGAGATGCTGAATGTTGGACTGTCTTTGGTACTATATTCATCTATTCATTATGTTTGCTTTCAGACTTGGACCCTTGAGGCATTACTCTTATCTTGCGTTGTCCTGATTACTTCTCTTCTGGCATGATGACATCTGGAGACAGAATAAATCTTCACAGTAGCGATCCATGACTCATCTGAAATCTTTCCGATAATGAGATTCATTATTTATTTAGTTATGGCATACTGTATAAGTTGCCGATCAGAAACATGACAGAGAGAAGACTCTGCTTACTGTAGATGTTATAGAAATATATAAAAGGAATATACAGACGAAGAATAGTAAAAAGTGTATGTTTACTATTAAGCACTTTACTTAACGGGAACAAGTCACCTTGGAAATGCAGTGCAATCTATGCACAAGATGTAAGGGCTAATTCACACGGGGTTCCGCGTAAACACATTCCATCGCGGCTGCAGAGCATCGGCATCCCGTCGTGGCTTTCCACTCCGGATTAGGCCCAAATGAATGGGCCTAGTCGGGAGGGAGTGTCGTAAGTTGCACGTCCACAGCTGAATCAACCGCGGAATCAGCCTGAAGAAAGGTCAGCTCGCTTCTTTTTTCCGTGAGTGGGAACAAACCGCTCGCAGAAAAAGCAAATGACCGGCTCCCATTTTGCCCCATGTGAACTAGCCCTTATAGGCGCTGAAAAATATATCAATATATCTTGTATTTTATTGATGGAGATCTCTAATCGGCACCTTCTTCTCTACAACATGCTGCTGGCAGATCGGACTGTATGTTATATGTGACAGGTTCCCCTTTAAAAATATCATTTTAATCCTCATCAGCAAAATGAAATGCACCATAGGGTAAATGCTGATATAGCAACCCTTATGTTTAAATAGGTACAAAAGTACATTTTAGATTAAAAATCATATTTTATTCTACTATTTTAATATATACTACATATTTTAATCTAGTTTCTGTCTGACTTGCTTCTCCATGGTTTTGTTGAAGTGAAGCCCATTAAGGATACTGTTGAATATCTTAAAAAGCACTTATATCTAAAGTCACATAGAACCGCAAGGAGTTTCAATGACAAAACAGAATAACTGCTCCATCCAACTACCCGCTGGGTAACTTGGGTATGTTGGTCACCCAAGTCCTGTTTTAATGGAAAGATTAATAGTAAAAGCATAGTATGAATAGAACCTTACAACTATTTTATTCTTCATAAGCACCTTACACCTAAGTTACTCTTTTTTCACTTCCCGAATAGAGGTCATTAGTGAAAGGTCACCTTATTACTAGAAACACTGACAGTATCTGCTGCCTCCACTGGTGGGGAGGTCTCATAACAGATAACTGATTTAATATGAGCCTCAACCTGACATGGGATACCGTTGATCATAGTGGGTCTACTTCTCAAAACCGGGAAATTCTCCATTGGCTGGATATATACCTTGTAGCAACAACTAAAGAGGAAATGTAGCATTATATGTGGCCATTCAAATGAATTGTATGGCAGAGACTTCCTCCTGGCTTATAAAGTGGGCCCCAAGTGGTGTATCTTCAGTATGACTTCCTAGTGTTCTAATAGGCCAAATGTATAGAGGTCGCTGGAAAGAGACAACCTCTTTAACCTTAGTGTCAAGCAAGATCAAAACAATACATTTGTATGACAGATAAGCACAATGAAGGAAATTTACTAGAAAACTGGCTTGGGAGTGATGCATCTTTTCTTGGACCGCCTGATGTGCTACTCTGTAATTTTTGCTCCCTTCACCTTCTGAGATGCCCCAGGAATTATTAAGAGCCTGGAGCCACTTAGTTATTCTGGTGTATCTCGCCCAGTAGGTGAATTGACTATGATGGTGTAGGAAACGTCTGTCTTAATAAATTCCCAGTGTTGATATGTACTGTATAATTTCTTACCCAGAGTAAGTTATTCTTGACATATAATTTATATTTTTATGAATTATTAATATGGATAGTTTAATATATTGTAATAACAGCACATGAGCTGGTATGTTCACCAACTGACAAAAATATAGAATGATAGTATTTGTAGCATTGATCTTCAGTCTTTTACATTTTCCTCTACAGTTTGCAAAAGGATATGGCCTGGGCCCATCGGAGGCCAAATCAGCACTAGTTTGGCTTTTAGAAGGTGAATGAGGGTATATAGCTAAACTGTGTGTATGTGACAGAGGTTTCCTGGTGCATACACCAAATATGTGTATTAGGAACCCATTAGGAACAGAGCCTTATCATTGTATGTTATAGACATAGATTCTGATTATTATGATTTTTTTATGATTATTTCTATGTGAAAAGCTTTGGTGGTCTAGCAAGAAAGCAAAAAATATAAATTGTAAGACTTGTTTTCATGTATTCAGTAAGTTAAAGTCATATTCTGATACAGCATACACTTCAACGTTTGCCACATACATTAACTCGGGGATTGACCTGTAATTCAAGGTGTATGGTGGCAAAGCTGCCAGGAGAAACAGGGATGGGGCATGCTGAAATGTAGGTATATTGGGAGATGAGCAATAAACATGCATGCCCAGCAAACCATGTTTATAGTGTTTGGCTAAAAGCTATTGTGTACAGAAAATGGAAAGCTGTCAACACCCATCAGATTACAAACCCACCAACTTCAATAGAATTTGTTAATCATATCATGAATATAGGGGCAGCCCCTGGGGCAGACATATTATATGGTTTGTGCAGCTGCATAGGGGCCAGGCAATATGGGTGCATACCTTAAAGAGGACCTTTCACCACTTTTGGGCACATGCAGTGTTATATACTGCCAGAAAGCCGACAGTGTGCTGAATTCAGCGCACTGTCGGCTTTCCCAATCCGTGCCCGGTGTAAAGAGCTTACGGTGCCCAAAAGTGGTGAAAGGTCCTCTTTAAGATTACTAATAGATTGTTAAAATTACACTGGGGAAGTGACGTATGATGAGTTCAAGAGGACTAAATACCCAGATCTGTGTCCTCTCTTGGGCAGTCCAACAGTTCCCCAACAGCAGAAATCAGTGTGTATAAAGCAGCGGGTGAAGCACTGTGTCACTGGGTAGATCTGACTTTGGGCTACTCGTATGGGACTTCTGTTTTTGACTACTGTCTAGGTGTTTACAAGGTATCCACCACTTAATCTTGTACAGAGAATTGAACTTTGCTATAGGAAAACCATCAGGTCGCTAACTAGCCTCCATTGGTGACAGATGATCCCAGAGTTTATGTGTAACAATACAGAAATCAAGAAAAGATCAGGAAAGGTATAACAGATTCAGAGTAGGATAACACAAGGGAACATAACTATGGCAAACATCTTTGCAGCATACTAGATAGCATATTGCCCCAGGCTGTCTACCATGGTGTCTTATAATAAGGGGTAATTGCAGAGACGCAGCAAGGGGTTCAGCACAGGGGGGACGAACATGTCCAAGTGGGTCCCCAACTGAGGTATACCAATATTATCACAATACGATGACCATACAGTGGTATATACCATCTCTCTGCAAACCATTCAGGTGAATACAGAGCAGAAACATTTTGTGACTTACAAGTGACAACTCGGCTAATCGTTCTCATTTCCCGTCTCTTCCATCTGGACCACCATGACCAATTCTTTCAATCTTTGGCTGGTTACTTTTCCAGGCACTTGATCCACATTGTCCTCACCTGCACATAGAGATGAGCGAACACTGTTCGGATCAGCCGTTCCGAACAGCACGCTATCATAGAAATGAATGGAAGCACCTGGCACAGCGACCGGCTGCCGGCAAAGTGTACGAGCCAGGTGCTTCCATTCATTTCTATGGGAGTGTGCTGTGCAGTGTTCGCTCATCTCTAATAATGAATAATATCCCTTAATTAAATTAATAACTTCGCTGTTTACCCCCTTTAAATCATGCCCCTATTAATAATGCCCCAGGTGTTTCCTAATTAAAAGGTAAAAAAAAAAGGTAAAAAAATTATTGAGGTTTCAATACCTGGGACCCCCAGGAACAACTGGGTGAATGAACCAAGGTACCTCGTAAGCGCCGTGACTCCCCTGTTTACATTGAGCCATTCATTTCATTGTGGCCATGTAACATAACTACAGGCTTGTTCTATACACATCTGTGTGACAAGGTGGGTAACAGTCACTATAAACAGACAGCGTGTGATATACACAGGCCCCTGACCCCTCCACACAGTTGATCATTGGAAAGGTGAGGGGTCCACTGATCTCTTATTGATGATCTATTCGGAGGTTAGATTATCAATTAAAATGAGTTAGAAAACACCTTAACACCGAGGCTAAATGGAGTGGAAAAAACCACTGCATTTTACAGTTCCTCCAAAGTGGATAGGGTTCTAAGTAATACCATTCACACAATGCGGAAAAATACGCACAATGGACACGTTACAATTTCCGAAACCATTGCAGCTTTGGAAATCGCAGCATATCAATTATACCAATGGAAATGCTGGCCGTTAGCCTATAGATATAATGGAAGCAGAAAGTCCACAGAGGAAACCTCTTCAGACATCCTGCGAATAGCACTGTGGGAAAGACCCCTATGTGTTATTGTCATGGTTTTTCCTGTAGCGCTTTTTTGATGCAGCCTGCTACGTGGGCCTTAATAAAACCCAAATGATAACTTAATCAGATTAATTCCCCACTTATATTATGCCCCTAATGCCCCCTGACATAAATGTTGCACTCATAATGACCCCTTATATAAATGACCACTCTCTTATGTTCATAATGCCCCTAATAGCCCTTATAAAAATGACCCTCCCTTATAGTTATAATTCCCCCTCCTAATGACTCCAACAACTGTGCTAAAGAAGAACAAAAAATATAAGTTATACTCGCCTACCTGCGATCCTGATGGATGAAGCCTCATCTCCTTCACCCACGCTCTATGTGCAGCGTCCACACACAGGATGTCTGTGTCTCAGCACAGGTGGTGCGATGCTATGATGTCATTGCGCCCGCCTGTGACGAGAACATATTCTGTCTGTGGTCTCGGTGTATTGTAAACCTCAAGCCTGAAGTGGCTTGTGGTTTATAAGACAGTTAGTTGGGGTATGTGTTAAAAGTAAAGGCAACACCGGGGTGGGCCCCACAATATCTGTGGGCCTGGGGAAGCCGCACTCTCCCTCCCCCACCCGCTAGCTACCAACAGTGACAAGGATATACATGCCAGCCCTTTATGAAGCAGGAAGGGTGTGTGTGTTCCATAAACACTATTAGCTGTAGACAGGTCCATACTTTAGGAATCCAGTCACCAACTGAGGGAGGTAAAAGGTGGCACCTGCAGCTCCCATTGGCCAAAAGTGATACAGTAGGATGTGGCATGTTAGACTTAAACATGGCAATTCCTTAGATCCATCAGGAATTGACCAAGAGTCCAATATATTTCTGCTTATTGATACACACATGGCCATGGGAGAGAAGCTGGTGAGATAACTGTTCGCCAAGCCAGTACAGTCCTATGAAAAAGTTTGGGCACCCCTATTAATCTTAATCATTTTTAGTTCTAAATATTTTGGTGTTTGCAACAGCCATTTCAGTTTGATATATCTAATAACTGATGGACACAGTAATATTTCAGGATTGAAATGAGGTTTATTGTACTAACAGAAAATGCGCAATATGCATTAAACCAAAATTTGACCGGTGCAAAAATATGGGCACCTCAACAGAAAAGTGACATTAATATTTAGTAGATCCTCCTTTTGCAAAGATAACAGCCTCTAGTCGCTTCCTGTAGCTTTTAATCAGTTCCTGGATCCTGGATGAAGGTATTTTGGACCATTTCTTTCTACAAAACAATTCAAGTTCAGGTAAGTTAGATGGTCGCCGAACATGGACAGCCCGCTCTCAAATGATCTGAAAACAAAGATTGTTCAACATAGTTGTTCAGGGGAAGGATACAAAACGTTGTCTCAGAGATTTAACTTGTCAGTTTCCACTGTGAGGAACATAGTAAGGAAATGGAAGACCACAGGGACAGTTCTTGTTAAGCCCAGAAGTGGCAGGCCAAGAAAAATATCAGAAAGGCAGAGAAGAAGAATGGTGAGAACAGTCAAGGACAATCCACAGACCACCTCCAAAGAGCTGCAGCATCATCTTGCTGCAGATGGTGTCACTGTGCATCGGTCAACTATACAGCGCACTTTGCACAAATAGAAGCTGTATGGGAGAGTGATGAGAAAGAAGCCGTTTCTGCACGTACGCCACAAATAGAGTTGCCTGAGGTATGAAAAAGCACATTTGGACAAGGCAGCTTCATTTTGGAAACAAAAATTGAGTTGTTTGGTTATAAAAAAAGGCGTTATGCATGGCGTCCAAAAAGAAACAGCATTCCAAGAAAAACACTTGCTACCCACTGTAAAATTTGGTGGAGGTTCCATCATGCTTTGGGGCTGTGTGGCCAATGCCGGCATCGGGAATCTTGTTAAAGTTGAGAGTCGCATGGATTCCACTCAGTATCAGCAGATTCTTGAGAATAATGTTCAAGAATCAGTGACGAAGTTGAAGTTATGCCGGGGATGGATATTTCAGCAAGACAATGATCCAAAACACCGCTCCAAATCCTCAGGCATTCATGCAGAGGAACAATTACAATGTTCTGGAATGGCCATCCCAGTCCCCAGACCTGAATATCATTGAACATCTGTGGGATGATTTGAAGCGGGCTGTCCATGCTCGGCGACCATCTAACTTAACTGAACTTGAATTGTTTGTCCAAAATACCTTCATCCAGGATCCAGGAACTGATTAAAAGCTACAGGAAGCGACTAGAGGCTGTTATCTTTGCAAAAGGAGGATCTACTAAATATTAATGTCACTTTTCTGTTGAGGTGCCCATACTTTTGCACCGGTCAAATTTTGGTTTAATGCATATTGCGCATTTTCTGTTAGTACAATAAACCTCATTTCAATCCTGAAATATTACTGTGTCCATCAGTTATTAGATATATCAAACTGAAATGGCTGTTGCAAATACCAAAATATTTAGAACTAAAAATGATTAAGATTAATAGGGGTGCCCAAACTTTTTCATAGGACTGTATATGGTGGACAGCTTCCCAATGGCTGACCTAAACAAGAATTGGATGGATACAAGATGGATAGTTGATAATACGTCTATATGAACTACCACTTATGCACTTGAGAAAGGAGTGGGCTAGCTGCAGAATGTGTTGTGTGCTAGTTTATGGAACTTTCTTCATCTTATTGGGGAAAGCGATGATCTTCTCCTTTTCCATCATTGGGAAAGGTCCATTCTACTGCTAAACAAGGAATGTGGTTCTTTTGTTTTGGTGACCCCCATATTCACTGTACAAAGGAGGCTGAGGATTGTAGCCCATTCCTTTTTAAGAAGGAGTAAATGTTAGACTAGTTGTAACAGTTAATAAACAGTATAAGTAGTGATCTAGCTCTGAATCTGCTTACCGCTGGTGAACATGAAGAAACCCAACACCCGGATTAGTTACCACCACAAGATTACACCAGACACATCAAAACACTGCTGACTCCGATGACATCACTGACCACACAGATCAGGGTGGTGTGCGTTACTGTCATACTGTAATGGATAGACGTCTGTCTGGTTCTCTGTACGTAAATAATAAATCTAGACTGATGTAATGTGTTTGCGTGTTGAGCCTATTTACTGACTTCAAAAAAGCCGGAGCCGTGTACTCTATGTATTATATTTATTCCCTTTTCAAGAATTGTTCATAGTCTTAGCTAGACATAAATAGCAACCTTGTTATTGTGGATATGAATGACACGAAAACAGACCAGACCTTGACCATGATATACTGTATTTCTGGAGCGTTGTTTCACTAGACGTGTGATATCACTGGTGACCACAATATTGGGTCTGCTAGAGATGAGTCCTGTTGGATATTCACTATGTAAGTGCTAATGTTTCAGTTCTGTAGAAGGTTTTCATACACATTTAAAGAAGACATTCTGTCCCATGTTTTATAAACTAAAATGGATGCCGGAGGCAGGAACGGATGAAAACATTTACAGAGAGTGAGAGTTATATAGCAAGAGAAGTGTAAGGAGTGTAAGGAGTCCCTCAACTCCATTCCAACCTGTACTTTATATGATGATTCAGCCGGCATTTAAAGGGATTCTACCATTAAAACCCCTTTTTTTTTGTGGATAAGACGTCAGAATAGCCTTTAGAAAGGCTATTCCTCTCTTACCTTTAGATGTGATCTCTACCATTCCTTAGAAATACCGGTTTTGCGCGATGGGGGCGTCCCCACTGCTGCTCAAGAACAGGCTCCAGCGACGTCTCTATCTTCAGCTGGATCCTCCCCTTCTTTCGTCGTTTTTCTTCAGTGTCACCTCCGACGCCTGCGCAGTTGGCTCTGCCAGTGAGACACTAGTAAAGCCGGCTGCGCATGCCGGCCACCGGCCATAGTTCCAAGGCCGCAATTGCGCGCATGCACAGTCGGCTCTACTAGTGTCTCACTGGCAGAGCCACCTGCGCAGGCATCGGAGGTGACACCGAAGAAAGACAACAAAAGAAGGGGAGGATCCAGCCGAAGATAGAGGTGTTGCTGGAGCCTGTTCTCGAGCAGCAGCGGGGACGCCCTCATCGCATTTCCAGCGCTGGGGCCCGCCCCCATCGCTGCGAGAGAACTAATTTGCATACCGGTAAAAAACGGTATTTCTAAGGAACAGCGTGGCGGAGATCACATCTAAAGGTAAGAGACGAATAGCCTTTCTAGAGGCTATTCTGACGTCTTATCCACAAAAAAAGGGTTTTAATGGTAGAATCCCTTTAAAGAGAGTCTATCACCTCTCCCAACCATACTCATTTGTCAGCACCATATTACAGAGTACATTACAGCGATAGATAGCAAACCTCTGTTATCTATGGTCGCTTTTGTAAATTTGGAAAAGGCAACTTTGAAATTTTATGCCAATGGAGCAGTTGGTGCACTGGGGGGGGGGGCTTCAGCTACCTGGAGTACTGCTCTTCCTGCTCAGACCTCTACCATCTTCTGTCTGCTCCACCCCATGCAGTGCCCACTGCTATGACATCACCCATTCTACCTGAGCAGTACTTGAGTAACCCAAGAGCATCAACTGCCTCATTTGCTTAAGATTTCAAAGTTGTTTTTCTCCAAATCTACAAAAGTGACATGATTCCAGCACAGTTGGAATTTTCTCTCTATCCGAAACAGTTCCCAAGCAACAAGCTCTAATGTCAGAAAGGCGGTGTCAGACAGGGGGCGTGATTCAGGGCTCCAATCAGAGGCAGTGACTGTTAGAGCTCAGAATCCCACCCCTTGTCTGCTCCTGCCTGACACCGCATTCCTGACAGTATAGAGACTAAATAGCATCAGAAAGAAAAAAAAACAATATAAGGTATAATGTGCCCAAAATAGAAGAAAAAAATTATATAAGGTGAGTATACTAACTAGGGACGTGTAAAAATATTCTTTATTTTGAAACAATTAAAAACCAAATAACCGACACCAAAGTGCCAGACAACACAACAAAAAAGTAAGGCTACTAAAAGATCCTCAGATGAGTGGATAGAATTCTTTTTGACTACCACTCACTACTAGGATACTAAGCTAACCAGCCAAGGAGGAATATATAATGCTGCCCCAAACTTTTCTAGCAACAACTAATAAAATTCAATACTCCCCCAGCTGATAGTAATATAGCGTACAAATAGACAGGATAGAAGGTGCCTAAACTAGGGGACCCAGATAATCCAAAATTAGAAGAGCATATCTGTCAGTAACCAAATGTTGCAATACCATGTCACTTCAGATATCTCAGAATATATAGCTAAAGTAGCCAATTACCCTGCTACATCTAGTGTCACTGACTAGTCCTTAACGGATGGAACAGACAGGGTCTACCTTGATAGCCATATGATAGTATAACTAAGTCCTAATCGGGCACTCATTTGTCAAACACTATTCCTGCCTAAGTTATTCTGCCCAAGCATGTTTATGCCTAAGTAATACTTCCTGACGCGTTTCAATGTGTCGGCTATTAACAACGCCAACACATATCACCAGAGGCAAACATGAATCGATTTAGGAGGTAGTCTGACCACTAGTGTTTTGTCAGTATTTCCTAACCCTCCCGCTCCCCAGCGGCACTAATACGTGGCCATACAGGGCCACGGGATGTACAGCCTTTTAAAGCCTAAACTACACCCCTCATGAGCGCTAAGCGGCCAATCACCTTGTTTCCATGTTACTTTGTGAGCGAACACCGCCGAGCGTAGGCCAGAGTTTCAAAGGACTGCGCATGCGTGAAATCAGTCAATCAACAACCAGAGGTATGCGGGAGACAACGCCAACCCTCCCTCCTTTCGGCCAATCCCACCATGATGTACAGCGCTTCATGGCCAATCTCAGCCAGGGAGGGTTGTGTCTAGGATGCCCCGACCCCTCCCTCCTGTTCCAAAGGAGGGAGAGGTGGGGCATGGTCTCCCGCATACCTCTGGTTGTTGACTACTATCAGCTGGGGGAGTATTGAATTTTATTAGTTGTTGCTAGAAAAGTTTGGGGCAACGTTATACATTCCTCCTTGGCTGGTTAGCTTAGTATCCTAGTCGTGAGCGGTAGTCAAAAATAATTCTTTCCACTCATCTGAGGATCTTTTAGTAGCCTTACTTTTTTGTTGTGTTGTCTGGCACTTTGATGTCGGTTATTTGGTTTTTAATTGTTTCAAAATAAAGAATATTTTTAAACCTCCCTAGTTAATATACTCACCTAATATAATTTTTTTCTAAATAGCATCAGGCACCAAAACTAACAGCACTGATTGCTTGGGAATTATGTAGCTGTACTTTTTAGCGGTAGTGAAAGCACCTCTTTAAAGAGGACCTTTCATGTCCTCAGAGATCGTTCTAGGCTGTGAGGTGTGGAGGGGTTAAGCTAAGAAGCTTATATAGACAGCCAATTTTGAGTTACTCTGTAGATGTTTAATGGAGACATGATTTATTGTATTCTAATCTTCAGTGCACTTGTGTCTGATGAAGGTCGCAAGACCAAGATCACTGCTCACAATAGCTATCTACTTGTCTGCAAACTACAAGGCGGGCAAGGTTTACTATTTATAGTGATATTTCAGCATTATTCTGTAGATTTATGTAGGCAGCATGTGATAACATTATTGTAACAATATAAATGGCGCCTGTCAGTATTACTAAGGTAATAATAAAATATACCACTAACTATATATATAAAACCAATATTGACTAACCAATCCCATTGTGCAGATTACATCAATATTACTGTATGTATGTGGTCTAAAATAATAACGTAGACCATTAACTATAAATAAAACCAATATTGACTAACCAATCCCATCGTGCAGATTACATCAGCGTAATATAAGTAAGAATCGTATCACAGATGTATCATGGATAAAAACTGTCTTAAAAGGAAAATGGCTTGAAATGATAAAATTCCCATTATCTACCTGATAAATCACTTTTCATTCAACCATCCATCGACCCCACCCTTCTAACATGTATGTACATGACACATAATCGCTAAATCTACATCAACAAAGACGGATGTAGACTGTCAAAGCAGTAGCCCTGGAATGGTGAATTCATTGTATTTATTGTATATGTTGCCGGCTATATATGAAATGCCTGGCGTTTTTGGGCAATGTATGAAATGGGAGAATCGTTACATGCTATTTAGACAAAGTATGAAAAAAAACCAAACAAACTCCGTGAAGTGTGTGAAATGTGTGTGTGAAACGTTCCCTTGATTTTTGGACAGTTCCTCGTGGAATCGTTGTTTCATATCCTTCTCCAACCCTCCAGCTTGCTACTCCCCCGCTTCCAACATTTTCATGGACATTCATTCATGAACAAAACTGAACTAAGTCGAATTTCAAACGACTGAGGAAATGGCAGAGCAGAGAAGACCATCTAGGAATCATGCTGAAAGTGAAGTGCGCGCACGAAAGAGAGGTCATCGGGGATGCTGCTGAACGAAGTGTAAGCCTGAGGCAATGGCAGAGAGAGCCCGTCGTATCGCGCGTGCACGGAAGCGTTCAGCGGCTTCATGCTAGAAGGGAAGCGCGCGATGATCGGAGATGATGATGATGATGCTGCTTGTAGTGCCTTGCCGAGGAGCCGAAGAAGCGAAGCGAGAATGAAGGTCATCTATTAGTTCATGCTAGAAGCAAAGCACGCGTGCGCGCGTTCATTGGAAATGATGATGCTGCTGCTGCTAGTGCTAGCACCTTGCCGAGGAGTCGAAGAAGCGAAGCGAGAATGAAGGTCACCTATTATTTCATACTTTGCAACTTTCTCATTCGGCATTGTATAGAATGTCTAGGAAATGTGTAAAATGACGAATCGTTTCATACATTGCCAGCTAGTTTTAGGCCTAGGCATTGTACAGAATGCTGGATTTCATACATTGCCGGTAACATCAGCGGTGGCGTCAGCACACGGCATAGTCAGGCAAGTGCCGGGGCCCACAAAACCTCTGGGGGCCCCCCGGCACTTGCCCACCCCAGCACCTGCCTGTCCAAATTTCAGATCATCAGCGTCAGTCGGACGCCGATGAGCTGAATACATAGGCGATTAAAGAAGGAGCTGTCACAGCTCAGCTCCTGCCTTACCACTCCGGTCTGGCTTCTGCATTTGTAGGCGCGATGTGATGATGTCACATTGGGCCTACAACTATGTGAGTGGAGTGAGAGCAGAGAGAGCGGCGGGGGAGCGCTGGAAGGTGAGTGTAAGCGTTTGTTTTGTGTTAAAGAGGACCTTTCACCACTTTTGGGCACATGCAGTGTTATATACTGCTGGAAAGCTGACAGTGCGCTGAATTCAGCGCACTGTCGGCTTTCCCGATCTGTGCCCGGTGTAAAGAGCTTACGGTGCCGGTACATATACACTCACCGGCCACTTTATTAGGTACACATGTCCAACTGCTTGTTAACACTTAATTTCTAATCAGCCAATCACATGGCGGCAACTCAGTGCATTTAGGCATGTAGACATGGTCAAGACAATCTCCTGCAGTTCAAACCGAGCATCAGTATGGGGAAGAAAGGTGATTTGAGTGCCTTTGAACGTGGCATGGTTGTTGGTGCCAGAAGGGCTGGTCTGAGTATTTCAGAAACTGCTGATCTACTGGGATTTTCATGCACAACCATCTCTAGGGTTTACAGAGAATGGTCCGAAAAAGAAAAAACATCCAGTGAGCGGCAGTTCTGTGGGCGGAAATGCGTTGTTGATGCCAGAGGTCAGAGGAGAATGGCCAGACTGGTTCGAGCTGATAGAAAGGCAACAGTGACTCAAATAGCCACCCGTTACAACCAAGGTAGCCAGAAGAGCATCTCTGAACGCCGCACAGTACGTCGAACTTTGAGGCAGATGGGCTACAGCAGCAGAAGACCACACCGGGTGCCACTCCTTTCAGCTAAGAACAGGAAACAGGCTACAATTTGCACAAGCTCATCGAAATTGGACAATTGAAGATTGGAAAAACGTTGCCTGGTCTGATGAGTCTCGATTTCTGCTGCGACATTCGGATGGTAGGGTCAGAATTTGGCGTCAACAACATGAAAGCATGGATCCATCCTGCCTTGTATCAACGGTTCAGGCTGGTGGTGGTGGTGTCATGGTGTGGGGAATATTTTCTTGGCACTCTTTGGGCCCCTTGGTACCAATTGAGCATCGTTGCAACGCCAAAGCCTACCTGAGTATTGTTGCTGACCATGTCCATCCCTTTATGACCACAATGTACCCAACATCTGATGGCTACTTTCAGCAGGATAATGCGCCATGTCATAAAGCAGGAATCATCTCAGACTGGTTTCTTGAACATGACAATGAGTTCACTGTACTCCAATGGCCTCCACAGTCACCAGATCTCAATCCAATAGAGCATCTTTGGGATGTGGTGGAACGGGAGATTCACATCATGGATGTGCAGCCGACAAATCTGCGGCAACTGTGTGATGCCATCATGTCAATATGGACCAAAATCTCTGAGGAATGCTTCCAGCACCTTGTTGTATCTATGCCACGAAGAATTGAGGCAGTTCTGAAGGCAAAAGGGGGTCCAACCCGTTACTAGCATGGTGTACCTAATAAAGTGGCCGGTGAGTGTATATAACCCAGGGGAGGATACAAACATAAAAAACACATAGCCACATGAATAGATGAGACAGAGTTAGTATACCAGCATCAATATCTCCACGTGGAAAACATACCACTACTTGCCAGGGAGCTTCCCGACGCACGTTTCGCCTGACAAAAAGCGGGCTTTGTCAAGGGACAAAGCCCACTTTTTGACGGGTAAAACGCGCTTCGAGAGGTTCCCTGGCAAGTAGTGGTATGTTTTCCATGTGGAGATATTGATGCTGGTATACTAACTCTGTCTCATCTATTCATGTGGCTATGTGTTTTTTATGTTTGTATCCTCCCCTGGGTCCCCAGTTATTATACTGTGGGGAATGAGAAGACCCCCCCCCCCCTCCCGAGTATAATAATTGTACATGTTTGTCCACAATGGGGCAATAATAATGTGTGAAGGGGCCACTATGAGGCAATAATAGAGTGTGCAAGGGCCACGATGGGGCAATAATAGTGTGTGCAGGGGCCACTATGGGGCATAATATTGTGTGCAGGGGCCACTATGGGGCATAATACTGTGTGCAGGGGCCACTATGGGGCATAATACTGTGTGCAGGGGCCAGGATGGGGCAATAATAGTGTGTGCAGGGGCCACTGTGGGGCATAATAGTGTGTGCAGGGGCCACTGTGGGGCATACTACTGTGTACTGGGGCCACTATGGGGCATAATACTGTGTGCAGGGGCCACTGTGGGGCATAATAGTGTGTGCAGGGGCCACTGTGGGGCATACTACTGTGTACTGGGGCCACTATGGGGCATAATACTGTGACCAGGGGCCAGGATGGGGCAATAATAGTGTGCGCAGGGGCCACTGTGGGGCATACTACTGTGTACTGGGGCCACTATGGGGCATAATACTGTGTGCAGGGGCCACTATGGGGCATAATAGCGCGTGCAGAAATGCACTGGGGGGGGGGGGGGCGTTTGGTCGGGGTCTTCAGAGTCACTACGCCACTACCTAAAGGATAAAATAGCGTGTGAACAGAGTCCAAACCCACAATGTCTTTACACGCCGGATAGAAAGTAAATTATATAAAATACATGTAAAATGTCATTTATTATTGACATTACCAATATAGCTCCCTCATACAAATGAATTTCAATCTTCATCCTCCCAACTAAATAAATATAATCTTGTATTACTTTATACATTGTATATGTTCTTTTTATAGTAACCCCATCTTACTGGTCTGTAATGTGACTACATGTCTGATGGTATACTCTGTCCTGCTTGTGTCCATGCCCCTGTTGGCTTTTCATGTATATCTATAGCCTTGCATGCATTCACCATATTAACTACTCTTACCTACATTGGGTATCATGGTAACTCCATCTATATGTACATACAGATGGAGCTATAGATATGTAGATATCTATATCTAGCTTGTATATCCACATATACACAGTATATGCATATTATTTACTAACAATCATTTGTACATGTACATACCTTCTTTCTATGATATCCCAAAAATTTTTTGTCATTACTTATATTATTATAGTGCATTTTATAGTATGCATCGCACTTTGTATTCACTTTATATTCTGTGTTTAAGATAATAGTTCTATATTGTGTTTAGGTACTTAAATGAGTTTGATGTATAGTGCCTTTGCTATGAAGCTCCACCTTTATATATTCAGTTTTCAAAAACTTTTACTTTTTCTAAAGAGAAGCGACTACGTAGAAACCTCCAAAAGCCATTAGCAGAATGCAGAAGGTTATACATACAAAGGTGATTTTCCTTATCTCCTCCAGAGAGAGTTGCCATGATTTTGCTGAATGCTGCTTCCCTTTTGTTTATTTTTGGACCAACAGGCAAAGCTTGAGCTTCCGCAGTAGCAAGTACAGACAGCGGAGGTTCAGGAACATTTAAAGGGATACTATCATTAAAACTCAATTTTTTCTGCCTACCATGTAGGAATAGCCTTAAGAAAGGCTATTCTTTTCCTACCTTTAGATGTCTTCTCCGCGCCGCCGTTCGGTATATAATCCGTTTTTTGTCTGTATGCAAATGATTTTTCTCGCAGCACTGAAGGCGTTTCCCAGCGCTCAAACAGCACTGGGGGCGTCCCCAATGCTGCGAGAGAACTCTCCAGTGCCGCTCCTGTTTGAGCGCTGGGAATTGCCTTCAGTGCTGCAAGAGAACTCATTTGCATACAGATAAAAACTGGATTATATAATGAACAGTGGCGTGGAGAAGACATCTAAAGGTAGGAAAAGAACAGCCTTTCTTAAGGCTATTCGTACGTGGTAGGCAGAAAAAAAATTGAGTTTTAATGATAGAATCCCTTTAATGGGCATATTGTTTCCAAATTTCAACTGCAAAGTTAACAACAAAAGCAGAGTGTTAGTACAATAATTCCATGGGCACTTATCCAATGCTGGGTCATATTTACAGCTTAGGCCCAATTCACATCTGCAAGCAGCATTTTTCTCTCTGCATTTTTTGTGTGGACACCGTGCAGAAAACACACGGACCCCATTATAGTCTATGGGATCCTTGGGTTTCCTAAGTAACTGTTTTTTATGCGGATTAGGTTTCTGTTCGGGGTGTCCCCAAGCAGACTTCCCAAATAGAAACCCATGTGCAGATGTGAACCAGCCCTTATACTTCTCTAGGACCAAAATCACAGAACACGTGGAGAGGAAAGTACTTCATGAACTACATTCCTCTCCGCATGACTCGTGTGGACACCGTGGGGAAAACACACAGACCCCATTATAGTCTATGGAGTCCATGTGCTTTCATCGCTCACCACTTGTCAATGCATTCGGTATTCCATTCGGGAGGTCCCCAAGTGGACTCCCTGAACGAAATACCGAACGCAGATGTGAACCAAGCTTAAGGCAACTCCAAGACTTTCAAAATCTTATATATTTATTTTAAGATATTAAAATGTAACAAGAACTATGTAAGTCTAAGGCCACCTGTAGCAAAATGCAGCAAAAAAAGCCCGCAGCAGAAATGCATCACATTTTTTTCCGTAGTGATTTTCACAGAAAGTCCACACAATGTTCTTCTGCAGACTTTCTACCCCTATTATACCTATACAGAAAATGCCAGCATTTCCATAGGTATAATTGACATGTCGCAATTTTCAAAAACGCAAAGCGATGTGCTTTTGAAAACATAGCTTTTCCGCTGCAGATTTTTTTTCTGCAATGTGTGAATGGAATTAGCCAGAATCCCATCCACTCTGCAGGTAATGTAAAACGCTGCATTTTTGCAATATGGGGCTCCAATACTGGTAACATGTCATTTCAGCTGGACAGTGAACAGCATAAAAATTAGGTCAATAAGAAAATTCTGAATTTTTTCCCAGTACATTGTATGGAAATTGCCCCATAAACATTAAGTCCTCATATGGCTCTGTGAATGGAAAAAATAAAAAAGTTATGGTTTTTTGAAGGCAGGGAAGGCGAAGAACAAATATTGGACAGGGAAGGGGTCTAATAGCACTTGCACACTGATTTGCATAGCTATACAAAATGTTTTTCTCTGCGTTGCTTCATTGGATTTTGACCACAAAACTGTGTTTTGCTCCTTGTAAATTCCCACACATGGCATTAGTTTGGGAGGCATTTGGGGCCCAAAAAATGCAGCAAAATCTGCACAAGACTAAAAGGACGCACAGGACGAAAACACAGCAGAAAAAACTGCAGAAAAAATTGAGTGGAAATGCAGAGTAAAAATATAGGGTGAAATTGCACCAAATGTTCGCATTTTTTAATGTGTGTTTTTGCCTCAGTTTCTGCAACAATTTTCTCTGTGTTGTTTGATCGTTTGACCAAAAGCTCTGTATTTACTTTTATTATGTAACAGCATCTTCACTGTGGAATTGCCGGCATCACCACAATGAGTTCTCTGTTGCTGATTTTTTGGGGTTTCCATTGCCAAAATATCTCCATTTTTTTCAATCTACAAATTAGCTCTTTGGAGCTTGGAGACAATGCCCTTTACTGCTTCTCGCCAATACCCTCATTGCCCCAAAGAGCTCATTTTCAACACTTATGCTTCGTTCACACTTGTGCCCGGTGTCCGGTGTGTGCAATCCACCGTCTTCAGCCCCAGTGAAACTGGACATGGGACGGAGACCCAGCTGTCAGCTTTAAAACCCATTCTCTTGAATGGGTTTGTAAAGGTGTCCGCCCGCGGCCATTTTTTTAGTTGGATACAAAGTCGTATATGCAGGACTTTGTGTCTGGCTTACAAAAAACAGTTTCCCCGCGGACACAGGCGGTCACCTTTACAAACCCATTCAAGTGAATGGGTTTTAAAGCTTACTGTCGGGTTTCCAACCCCTGTCCAGTTTTGCGGGGGCTGAAGACGGAAACCCGTCAGAATGCACACACTGGACACTAGGCGCAAGTGAATGCCCCCTAACTCTAAGTTCACTAGATTTTAGACAAAATCTGTGATGGAATCTCCAACCGAGCCCCCAACGCACATGTGAACCTAGCCTAAGCACCAATTTGCAAAGTAAAAACATTATTGGATTCAGGTGACCCTAACCTGTATTAATATGGCTGCATTTTGGTGACAGATTCACTTTAAGAAACCTCACCTGTCTGTGCTCAGTCTCTTCTCAGCTCCTGGGATTACATTTCACGTGGGTGAGTAACCAAAGCTACAATGACACAGCAAATACTAAATTTAGACATTCCAGTTTAAGATCATTTCATACATGTCACTACAATGAGATAAGTCTTTTTCTGTATTTCTCACTGTTTGGTGTATAAAAGCAATGCTTAAAGGTAAAACTTTACAAACCAGTTTTAGGTAAAGAAAACAGAGTTTGGGAAAATCCACAATACCTGACCTTCTCAATCATGAGAATCAGCAAATATCCTGGAGTGTATCTCATGACAAAACATAGGGGTTTGTTTTGGGAGGCTTTCTTTTAACCACTGCAGTACTGGATTATTTCCCCCAGTTCAGGTTTGGGCCCATTTTTGGCTCTTTTTCATGTATGTGGGTTTGAGCTATGAGGCTGAGGCCCCATGTTGTGGAAACACAGCCCCAGGGGCAATATTAACGAGGGGCACTATTTACAGGGTGCATGGGGAAGAGCCAATAGATACCTCTATACAATCACCATATGGAGATATATCTCCCCTGTGCCAGCTACGCCTCTGAACCGCAGGTTACAACAAATTTCTTTGCAGTTATTAGGTAGAATCTGTGCCATGATACATCAGCTCCTATGAACACACGGTTGGCCACCAGGGACTAGATGCAATGACTTGTCTATTACTCCATAAATGTGGAATCCTTCTCTTGTTGTGTGGGTAGATGGTGACTATACATTATGTCTTAGACTTTGGTGTATGTATCATCTTTGTAAGGTTGTTTCTCTTATACATTCAAAGACGAGCCTTCTGTTTCCAAATTCTAGAAATTATAAGGTGTGTGCACAGGCACGTGAAAAAACAGCACAAATGGCATATGACTGATATTCTTTGCTGTGCGTGACCTACACAGACCCATGCAGTGACATCATGAGTGCAGGCTGCAAAACCTGCAGTTCAAGGTTCAGTCCTTTATATATTTTATATAAGTTTTGTCTCTAGACTTCTAGCCCCCCTACATATTCTTGTGTATGGGACCATAGAAACCAATGGGTCACGGCTAGCACACTGGCAATGATCAGTCACATGGAGACTAATTCTGTATATAAAAATATCACATGGACTGAAAGTGGAGCAATGTGAATAACTGCATCCTTTGTAAATCTTCCCAATTCTGTGAGATAAAGTTGATGCAATGTATGGCTGGAGCTTTTCTAGTGCATAACCCCACCCTCAGGCTTGCGCTAGGTTCCTCAATGACCCAAATGACAGCCTGTCAACTAAAAAAAGCAGTTTCCTGCAAACCCTATAGACTACAATGGGGTTTGCTGGGTTTCTGACTGGTTTATACTGAAATGGGCAGAGACGTCCTCCGTGTAGGCCTCATCTCTGCTGATTTTAGGCAGACTGTGACCCTAACCTTAGTTTGCACATTGATAAACTTCATGTCAGTTATATCCTATTGTACTGATGTATGATATGTCCAATATTATTAGAGATGAAAAACGGTGTTCTATCATGGTATGCCTGTGGAATTAGACAATTTCCAATGAGCTAAGAAGAAATCTGTATGTTCCTTGTGGTAGCCATACACTGAGGAGACAACTTGTTGTTTGAAAGCACGTCTTGTCAGAGTGATTATGTCTGACATCAGTATGTACACCTATAATCCTGCTGAGATCCCAGGGAATAGCCTTGTTAGAGAAGTGAGGGTCCCTTCACACGGAGGATATGCTGGCTGATTCTGAACGTGTAAACGTTACGAGTCAGCGGCGTTTAAAACAGATCCCATTGCTTTCTATGTGAGCCGGCATGCGTGCGCTCCCCATAGAAATGAATGGGCTACTTTTTTCCAAAAACTCCGCAAACTTAGTTTAAAGCGTTGTGGGAAGAACCAGAATGCGTTCCCACCACAGTTTTTTTTTTTTTTTTTTTTTTTTTCCTGCAGCACTTTATTGCTGCGAGATGTCCTGTGGGGCCTTAGTATCATACAGTAAAATTTTAGTCCGTATTTATAGACCCACATCAGCAGTGGGATATAAATGTAGAAAGAGTGTAAAGCCTCCTTAACCCTTTTTTTTTTTTTTTTTTTTTTTTTTTTTTTTTTTTTTTTTTTCTTTCCTACAAAACTCCATAGATTTCAAGTCTTCAATAGTATTTTCATTACAAGTATATTGGTGGATTTTCATTTTGTTCTATTTGAAAGATGGTTTTTCTTGGTATCTTTAAATTTCTATAAAGAGTCCTATTGGGGAAAACTCCCATAAAAACAAATGCTCAATGGCCATGCATTTAAAAAAGCCAGCATTGTGCAGAACTTCACATGTAAAAAAATTAAATCCAAAAAACAATTGTGATATAATTTATATATGTACTGTACATTTTTAAATGTACTATTTTGATATATATTTACGGTATTTTTTTTTTCATTCTACTAGTACGAACCATGAACACTCTATTTCAACAGATGGATCTCTTACTTAAAAGCATAACCATTCTGCTGACCATTCTTCTCTTTGACTGTACTAATGGCTATCCAGATGGACTAGTTGAGGCTTCCTGTACAACAATGGAACCTAGACATGGCGTCAATGCACAGACTTCTCTTTCCCCTTACAGCCTGAGTCTTTCTAACAGTACCTACATTGCAGGGCAACAAATCACAGGTACTTAACAGGTTTCATTTTACTACTCTAGTCATAGGAAATATGTAAAAATGACCAAATTATAGAGACGTCAATGTCTCCTAGTTTTACCTGGCACATCTATAAAATGCATCGGTATTAGGTTACAGATTTTCTACATAAATTTTATATTGTACAAAAATCTTGATGCTTTGCATATCATTTGACACTTCTACAACAGACTCTCTTGTACCTACAAAGTGTACACTGTAGATTGACTCTGCTGCACTTTACTTGGTATAGGTTTACTGCATGGCGGCCTCCATTTTTATAAGGACAATCTTACCATTGGTGTCCTTATGCCTTTTGAACTACATCTTGTTGTAATAAACGCAAATCCTTTACCTCATTGCAGTCACTCTCTCGGGTACTCCCCAGTTTACCGGATTCTTGATCCAGGCCCGCTCAGGCAGTTCTACCACCCCACTAGGCTCCTTTAAAGTCAATGGAGATGCACAAATCCTTAACTGTACTACTTTTGCAGTAAGTTTTATTCCACAAGGATATATTTCATATAGTATATAAGTGTTGTCAATTCGATCAGTGCTACACAGGGGTCTGTTTTTTTTTGTTTTTTTTTAGGCTGATTCAGCACCAAAAACTGTGAATGGACCCTAATAAATTTGTCAATGTCTCAAGTTCAACCTCTAACTTTATAAAATGGTTTTCATGTGTATATATTCCTTTATCTGTTTTAGAGTGCAGCTAGTCACACATCTAGCGACTCTAAATCAAGTGTACAGGTGACATGGGTGGCTCCTGCAAACAGCAACTCTGACATAAGGATCATGTGAGTAAACCAGAATTATCCGGAACGTTGGGGTTCACATTAGCATTCAGGTTTCTGTACTCCATTTTGCATAGGGACCCGAAATATGCAAACCCTGGCTGCATATATATATATATATATATATAAAAAAACAAAACCCCAAGCTATATAGACTATACTGGGATCCACCAGGTTTCCTTTTTGTGAAACATCTCTCCGTTGATTTTTAAGTGAAACTTTGGATGGCGTACCCAAATGCTAGTGTAATAAATCCTTGGAAGTAAATACATCTCGTAAAGCAATGTATTAACGACCAGGGCTCCATTTTATTCAACTGGAAATCCAGATCCACTTAGCTTGCAGAGTATAGGTATTTCAGACGCCTTTTACCTATTCCTAGTCATATGAAGGTGTTATTATAATTAATGTAAATGAAGAGTGTACGTTATTAGTTTGGCTTTCTGTTTTTCATATTTTCAGGGCTACTGTTGTAAAATCTCAGTCAGTCCACTGGAGTGGCATTGCAAGCTCTAAACTCATTTACAACGGTAGTGACACCAGTGGTACAAACGGTGGATACCAACTTTCTGTAAGTACTAAAAAAAACTAATTATTCAATGACATATTTTATTTACACATGCCCTAAGGAGGTATTCATTACAGTAATATGTGGGTCAGAATGGAGAACTTGTCCTAGTGCTACCCTTTAGAAGGGAGCTCCCTCTAGATCAATACCTGTTTTCCCTGAAAACTAGGGGCATGATCAAGGGTTAAAGTCAAGACAGAATATCTCCTCCAAAAAGATACTCATTCATGGTCCTATAAGATCTTGCACACCATAAGGTGGCCTAGAAAGGCAATCTCCTTAAGGAGACAAAGTACCCATTCTGACCCACATCTATGACCTCTTGTCTAGCCAATGAGCATCCTGCACTGATGAGGAGCAATAACCCAAAATTGCAGATGGGCTTCACTTCCTTTTGGATGAGTTTCTGGATTGGCTTTAATCCCTAATAATTCAACTAGGTTTCAGGGAACCAGGTGTTGCTGTATAGGGTGTTTCCTTCCTTACCATGTAGCGGTAAAGCTAGTTTTTTGGATTTCCCCCCCCTCCCCCCACAAACATTTGTTTGCATATTCATTTCCCAATAATAATGCCCTGTTCAGCTACAGTAATAGGATAAGTCCTAGTACATAATGCTGATGTAGCAATAGTACAGGGCATAGTAAATGGAATACTAACCATAAATAATGTTTAAGAAAAAAAATACTTAAAGGAATACTAATATATTTTATATATATATAAAAAAAAATTTGCCCAACATGTAGGAATAACCTTAAGAAAGGCTATTCTTCTCCTACATTTAGATGTCTTCTCTGTGCCGCTGTTCTGTAGAAATCCTGCCCCAATACTGCAAGAACTCTCCAGCGCTGCCTCCATCTTCAGGAACGGGCTCTTTGTGGCTTCAGACTGCTCATGCCTGCTGGCCACAAGAAAATGGCCACTTACACAGTATTGTAAGTGGCCTAGAAGTTTGAAGTCACCGCCGGAAGAAGACTCGAAGAGAGCCCGTTCCTGAAGATGGAGGCAGCACTGGAGAGTTCTCTCGCAGCATTGGAGATGCCTCCAGTGCTGCAAGAGAACGCATTTGCATACCAATGAAAACCATATTTTATACTGAATGGTGGCGCCATTCTAAATGAAGAAGAAAATAGCCTTAAGGCTATTCCTACGCGTTGGACAAAGTTTTAATGATGGGATCCCTTTAAAATATAATATGCCCCATGCTTTGTATTGGCTCTTCCAGCCTGTCTTGTCTGTCAGGTATCATCTGTCATTCACTGTGTGATGTATTCTATTGATGATCCTTGTTTTAAAAAATGTTTAACCAGCAAGTTGCAAACTAAAATGTATTCAATGTTGGGTTTCTTGTCTCTTCTAGTATCCTCTATTCTATAGTCTCATTCTAATGGTGACTATACTATGGATCTGAACAGACCTCTCAGAGCAAAAGCCTATGCATACAAAGAGCCAATAACCAGACAATGCAGACTGGCAATTGGAAGCTTCCTATTTCTTTAGACCGGTTCCATTCATGGGTCTGGTTTTCCGACAGAAAATTAAAGCCTTTATCCAGCTGCAACACGTATTTACTTTTACTAGCGACGACCTGTATGTATCCTACATATGATCATTATATATGTACATAATGTAATTCTAATATATGTTCTTTTTTTAAGACTAATAAAGTCAAATAAAATGTTCTATGTAGTCAGTGTTTCATTGGTTATAGTAATGAATAGATGTACACCTAAAACCTTCTTATATGCTATAGGGAAAGGAGAATATTCTGAAAAATTTAAGACCATTGTTGCCAGTATAAGATATACCCCCAAATAGGTCTTAAAGTTAAGAAATAACACCACTATGAAAGTATCCCGGGGTGAATTAATGGTAGCATAGGTCACAGGATGTTTAAAAGGTGCAGCTCCCCCACATTCATGCAAAAAAAACTCCATATCTATTCTATCCAGTGGTGAGTCTTTGGATTGTGTTTTCTATTCTTGGCATCCTGCTGCTATCCCTAATACTGCATCCAGACTGGACTTCCCGGGATGGAATACCAACGCAGATGTGAACCAACCCTTACATTGACAATCTCTATCCTCAATAAGAGTGAATCTAATATACAGTAAGAATCTGCCATAACACTAAATCACCTGTCTTGTATTCTGTAGGCCCCTCTTGTTCTTGTAAAGCCATACTGATCCAAAGAATTATGGACAGTACCAGACTTATGATGTTAAGTGGTGTATATGTCCCCCAAAAAAAAAGGTAGCACCGATTTAACTTAAATCCCATAAGTTGTCAGGTGCGGCTTCCAAGGATCAACTCCAACAGATGCTGAATTGTAATAACTTTGTCTCCAGAGTCCTCAGATTTTAACACCTTGAACTCTGTCCTGTTCCTAAAAATATCCCTGACCATTTTTTGCAATGTGGGAGGGTGTATTGTCCTGCTGCAATTAGCTCATTGGCTGCCATTAGGGAACCCTGCTATGAAGGAGTATAATTGGTCTACAATGACTAAGTAGGTGGTATATGTCAAATTGCAGGAGAAATATAAATCTTGACCATTTTGATGAACCAGGAAGCTTTGTGCCTCCTTGTAAGTGTTGTGTTACTACTTAATGTTTCAATATATAGTAGGGCAAACCTATTAATAAAGCAGTATACAAACACCAGTACATGCAGGAACTTGTTCACAGGTTAAACACTACAGAGAAAATGATGCATTATGTAGCCAACATCGGAACTGATAGGTTGTCTGAGCAGGGCGTCGCAAGCACAGTCCTAATAGATACATTGTGTCAAGCCAATAATTCGCAACCATTGTAAAGTGATCACTACTTCAGCGACCTAACAACTTTTCTTTTTACATGTAAAATGAGGTTGTTTTTTTTTTTTTTAATACTGCATGCCCTATCCAACCCTCTGCAAAAAAAATCACTCACAATTAACCAATGAAGTATATGGTGCCAATGAAAACTGCAACCCTCCACACAAAAACAAGCCCACGTATTTTGAACCCACTCCTGTGCAAAACACAGACAGAAGCACTGACCTGTGAATAAGGCTAAGGCCCCATGTGGCGTCCTGTAGCAAAAAAAACCACGGTGGCAACGCATCACGGTTCTTCCTGAAATGCTATAGACAGAAAGTTCGCAGAGGTTTCCTCTGTGGATTTTCTGTTTCACTTATACGGATGGAGAAACCACCGGCATCTCCGTAGGTATAATTGACATGCTGCGATTTCCAAAACCGGCGCAGAGAAAATCTCTGCAAATGTTCTGTCTAACCGCAATGAGCTGCCACTGTGGTTTTTCCCGTAGCACTTTTTTTTTTTTTTTGCTGCGGGACATCCCCTGGGGCCTTAAACTTAAACTTCCTTCCAAATGAAAAATACCAGGGAGTCAATGGTGATCTAAAAATAAATTAAATATTTAGAAATTTACATCTTATGTAAAAGCTTACGATGAAATATTAAGCACGCTGGTGTAATGTATAATGATTCTTTGGCGCTCAGAAGGATACATTATTACTGCAGTACTGTATGTCATAGTATTTAGCAGGACATGTAACCACATGTTCCACCTAACAGTCATTCCCTTCTACTGATGAAGGGCTTTATTTTGACATTTCCTTATTTATTTCAATGTGCTGCAAGCCAGTTAGTTACGATACTACACATCGTGTGACCGATTCCGTAATCAAATAGTTTTACAACCCTGGAACACCCTAGAGAATGGCCTACAGCCGGAAGAATACTTGAAGTACAAGTACTCAGCCAACAATGGAGAAGGTGTACACTTGTACCTGTTTACTGGGAGGATTCAGAATTTATGGCGCAGATGATGTAAAGTAGTAGAAGTTATTTTGTTTTTAGATGATATTAAAAGAGTGACATATGAATTTTTTATTATTCCTACTTAGGATAGACAATAAATATCTGATAGTTCATAAAGATCTGATTGACATCAATGTAGTAAGGGCTCGTTCACGTCTGCGCCTGGTCTCCATTCTGCAGGTTTCCGTTTCCTGCACAAAACAGGGGCAGGACACGGAAACCTGCAGGACTCTTTCAAACCCATTCATTTGAATGGGTTTGAAAGATGTCCGGCCGTGAGCGCCGGTGAGAGTTTTGCGCTCTCCACCGCGAAACCGTTTTTTAAAATCGGACACAGAGTCGGACATGCAGTGCTCTGTATCCGGGTTTTAAAAAAATGGTTTCCCGGCGGAGAGCATAAAACTCTCACCGCTGCTCACGGCCGGACCCGCTCTGACAGGTTTCAAAACCACAGAACGGAGACCCGAACGCTAGTGTGAACCTAGCATAACACTGCAGCCTGGCCACTATTTAGTGTATGGAGTTTGCTTTTGGCTCTATGAAGAAATGTAAAGAAAACCAGAGTGCAATGATCTGTAAATCTCATATAACCATACTTTATTGACATTAGAACATATTATACATATCAGGAGGTGAAAGTTACACAAAAGAACATAGAATACATATCACAATGTGAAAGCTATTCAATGGAACCTAGAAGACATATCACAAGGTGAAAGTTGGACATCTTTCCATTTAAAATATATATATATATATATATATATATATATCTCAGACAAGTGGGTTGTTAAGTTAATTAGCAGCCAGTTGGAGGCCATACAAGTAAGTTGTTGACTCTTCCCTGTTGTTGACTCTTCCCTGTTGTTGACTCTTCCCTGTCGTTGACTCTTCCCTGTCTGGGGAAGTGACAGACTGTGTCAGGGCCTGTGGGAGGCAAAACTACATGAGTTGGTGAGAACTGCTGTGTTTGTGGAGATACTGAATAGTAGGCCCAGGTTCTTAGTGAGGGACCCTGAATGTGCTAGTAGCCAGATGGCTGAGAATTTATTTTGTACTGTGATGTACATGCTGTATTGTTTTGTAGCTGGATGGTTCCTTTCCTCTTGAGTCTGCAGCATGTGGTATCTATGGGTCCATAAAGAATTTAAAATTTTGATTGATCTGACCAGAGAACAGTTCCATTTTAAATGAGTTGGCCAAGAGAAGGCCATGGTTCACATAAACGTATTATGTTGATATGGCTTCTTTGATACTGCTTTAAATTGCATTTGTGGATTGCACAGTGAATTGTGTTTGATTGCTGGAAGGATTCCTGAGCCCATTCCTGAGGGCCCAAAAATCACGACTATCCATAATGACTGCTGAGCTTGTCCCTTTTTGTACATGAATTTTCTCAAAATTCTCTAAATCTTTTGATGATATTATGTACCATAGATAGTGGGATACTCAAAGCCTCTGCAATTTTACCTTGAGGAACATTTTTTGGACATTATTTCACAATTTGTTGACACCGTTTTTCAGAGACTGGTGAACCTATGACCGTCTTTAACATGTCTCTCTGACATCTTTTTATTATGACATGCTCTCTTTATTCTGACGTGCTCTTTTTATACACCGTCATGTGGCTTTATAATTAACCCCCCCCATCAGCTTATCATTAGTACCGCTTGGGGTCAGTGCACTGACTCTTCCTTTTCCAAATTCTTGTTAACCCTATCCCAACTTTTCTGAGACGTGTTCCTGCCATCAACTTCTGAATGTGTTCATTTTTTTTTTTTTCTAATGGAAAAATGTCAAACTTTCAATTTCTGATATGCTTTCTATTATGAATGCAATATGATTATATGACATTTCCAAATTATTGCATTCTTGTTTTCTTTACATTTTACTCAGGTTTTCAGGGCTGCTTTAACTATAGGGTCAACTGTGCATTTGTACTAGGCCCTGTGAGAGTGGGGGCCCCATTGGTACAAAGGGGGGACAGTCCTGCTGTTCTGGCTATCCCAACTTTAGCTCATTTCATAAGACATCAGGGGTTATGACACTTGGGACTCCACTGATCAGCTGTTTGAAGAGTCCATGGTGCATGTGCTGGTAGTGACCTCTTTTGTTTTATATTGCAAGCTGTACTGTTTTTATAGTGACTGCATGATGTATAGAAATACATGAGGCTATAGATACATTGGATGGCCACTTTGGAATTAATGATACAGTGTAAACCAAGAAAGGCTTTTGGTGCTGGTACACTTGCAGTGATCCCCTTCAAACAGCTGATCAGCAGGTGTTCCGGGTGTCAGAAATCCAGTGATTGACTTTTTTTTTTTCTTTAATTGCAATAGGAGCCAAAAAAATGTTTTGTATTGCAAACTTTACAGAGCCAAGTCACAACTGTAAGTAGTAGTCATGACGTTCCAGTACAGATAGAGACCGCATGTGAATTATTATTAGTTACAGATGTTATCTGCAAGTCATTAAATGTTTCCTATGTTGTATTCACCTAAATTGTCTGCAGAGCCCTGTGCAGAGTCTGTAGTTACCACTATACAGTCACCGTAATATTAGTTGGGAGCCCACTTTTATGAATTTGTTCCCCCCTGTGCTAAACCCTTAGCTATGCATCAGGTTGAAGACCATGATGAAGCAGGGGGCCATCCGCCTGAAGACTCTGGACTGCAACAGCAGGGGTGCGAGGAAAGGTGAGTATTGGGGCTTTTTTTTTTTTTTTTTTTTTGTAGGAGAAAGACTTTAAATTGGGGGGAACTGGAGGGGGGGGGGGAATATATTGTGGGACATACACCCATATGAAAGTACATTATCAAGCCAATTTAACCTCATTTAACTGAGGGCCATTCCACTCCTTACAAGACACCTTGTGAAATTGTATACATGGCATGACATACAATAACCAGAGAAATATGTTGCAGACAATGAATATTGCCAAGTCATCGGATGTGTCTGGTTACCATTCTTGTTAGAGCAGAATGCACAGTATAAAGTGTTCAAAGAAGTCAACTGATATCACCTGGATGCAAATCTCAAGTTTATTGCGTATAGGGAAGTGGAGATGCTACGTGTATTAACTCTAAAAGCCCCTTACAGTGTCTACAACGCAGTGACCCACAGGATCGCCAATGGAAAGATCACAGCAATGGACATATTGTCATGCAGCACATCCATGGAAGAAACAGGACAACTCTAGAAAAAGTGTGCAAAACAGTCCGTGTCTAGACCCCTTACTAGTCAAAGTTTTATGGAAGAATAGCAAATTTAGCAAGAATATGTTCTTTAGTCTGATAACATGTAACATGAACTTTTTGGCTTTTAACCCCATAATGACCAGTCACTTTTAAGCATTCTTGCAAATGTGGTGGTTTAACGAATATATATATATATATATATATATATATATATATATATATATATATTATAAATTTTTATTTTTATAAAGAAAAAACTTTTTGACCCATTTAAAAAATTTTAAATTTTCAATTTGGCAGCAAAACAATGTTAAAAATAGGTTCCCTACTGTTTTTCAGTTGTTTTCATATGTAATATGTTTAGGCACTAGCAGCTATGGAGATGTTTCGTGTTATTGTGGTCTTTTGTTTTTTTGGGTTTTTTTTTTTCTCCTTTCGGCTGAAGCCCCATGTTCTTGGACATCGTAGCATGTTGATTATACTTGCAGAAACGCCAGTGGTTTCCCTATAGGTATAATTGAAACAGTAAGTTGGCAGAGGAAAACTCTATTGCACATACCCAGAACATGTTTCACCCTAAAATAAATGTTAAGCTTGCAGACATCACAATACCAAACGACACAGCGAAGCCAATACAAGTAAAGACCTTGCAGAAAGAAAAAAATATATGTATGTATATATATATATATATATATATATATATATATATAATTTATTTCAACATTTTTTTCCCCCTCCCCTATCTGTATGTCTTTGGAGTATGAACACACAAACTCCTTGAAGATGTTGTCCTTGGCCAGTACTGCAAGGCTAACACTGAGCCACCAAGCTATCTAAAGTCTATTAACCATGTGAAACTTATCACATCTCAACAACTTTCCTATAGCACGTATATATTACTACCGTGGCAGAAGGGATCGGTAATCATCCCTGTTGCCTATACAACTTGTGCGCAGGCAGCAGGGATGATTTACCGATCTTTGTTGCCATTATAGTAATGCTAGAGAACAGTGGTCAGGGGGTAAGGGTTTCTCCTGACCGCTGAGTGGGGGGCAATAAAGAGCATTATACTGTGTGGGGGCTCTAATGGGGAATTATAATGGCAGGAGCACTAATGCCCAGAGTATATTGTAGTATCTGTTAGCGTTTTCTTCTCCCCTCTCCATACATTAATACGTGAAAAGTAACTCTGCCTGATGAATGTAGGAGGAAACATATTTTAAATCAAAGATATATAAATAATTTCTTATTCTCCTGCACTAGTCATTTATGAAACATGTTTAATGTTCACCTATGGTCCAGATGCAGCTTAACAAAGTTTGGTTGTGGTGGTAGTTTGGTAACATAAGTACCAGGCAGTAAAGTGTGGAGTAATATGATGGACTTGGTGATTAGTGGCAATGAAAGGGTTAGCGGTCCGCAGTCATGCACGCACAGCACAGATATATTTTCTATCTGATTTCTATCGCTAATCTGCCCATAACTGATTAAATCTGACTACTGTTGTAAGCTCTATTGTAAGCTTTGCAGCACCCGGTGCTCTGTATCAAACAGTGATAAATCACACATCCATCCTCTACTTCCACCATCACTGCTATGCCTCATGTTCCTGCCCATAGCTTATATACTGTATGTGACATCAGCACTGCAACGTGTCCACCTACCACTGACTATGGCTGAGAGGCCGTCTGTAGCACCAGAATGTCACACCGACTCACAAGCCACGTCTCCTATATTTATACTGTGCAATACATATGGTGGTGGCCTTTTTAGCTAATCTAAAACCAACTGCCGTTTATTCAATATTGTAACAAACTGAACAATTTTTGTCAAACTTGGCTCATGGCGAATCAGTTTGCCGATCTCTACAAGACACCAGAATTATAAACAGCACATGGTATGTGGGGCCCCATTACGCTACTGTAGGTTCACACCTGCGTTCAGCCTTCCGTTCTGTGCTTTCCGTCTTCTGCATGCCAGAAGACGGAAAGCACAGACCGGGTCCGGCCATGAGCGGCGGTGAGCGTTTTATGCTCTCCGCCGTGAAACCGGATTTTTTAATCCGGACACAGAGTACTGCATGTCCGGATTAAAAAACCCGGTTTCGCGGCGAAGAGCATAAAACGCTCACCGCCGCTCACGGCCGGACATCTTTCTCACCGATTCAAATGAATGGGTGAGAGACTCCTGCAGGTTTCCGTCTCCTGCTCTGTTTTATGCAGGAAACGGAAACCTGCATTACGGAGAGGACAACGCAGATGTGAACGAGCCCTTACATGTTTTGGTACCCAGGGGCTTACAAGTCAATACTTTTTATAGACACCTGGATTATTCAGCAAATTTATCTATGACTAGAAGGAAGACAATCTGTGGGATGACAGGAAGAGCAAGCTTTTTGAGCTTTGTCTGGTGCCTGGGCACATTTTATTCCTTCCATTATACTGTGGCGGGGCAATACCAGGTCACACCTTCGACAAGACTTGCAATAAAAGAAAACATTTTTATAGCAGTTAATAGATTTATAGAAGGTGTAGCATTGTCTTCTGATTGCCAGGAGATCTTACCACATGTTCATTGACCATGCCGTCATACTAGGGCATATTAACAGTGTGGTTTCTAAACAAAACACATTGTAAAACTGTTAGCATTCCAGAAGAATACACCTCAGCTGAGATCACTAGTCTGCGGGACATCGCCAAGCTCCTGATCCCTGCTGATGGCTTTGTCCTTCTCCTGAATCCAGATCCATAGCTCCACTGGAATGACTTGGGGGAAAAAAAAAATCATATTCCAAGATGAGACCAATCCATCCAAATGTTTGGAAAGAAGATCAGTACTTGCCAGCAGGATATAGGCATCAAAGTTCTTTATTGGAATCAAAGTGCTGATCTTCTTTCCAAACATTTGGATTTATTCCTATCTTGGAATCTACCTACAGATATTCCAGTCACAAGATCCAGCTGCTACTCCTCCAGCAATCTGCATGACTTATAGGTTTATAGGTCTTTAGGGTGGTTGTGACCTCTCACAACTGAATAAAGTGAGCAGACATTTGGTTTTGTATGGATATATAGCTGTACCAACAGTATTACACGAATAGCTGCTCAGTGTGGTGTTTTTCTTTTTCTATATCTTGAGGAAAAAATAGGGCAGGGGACAGACAATTGGAGGAAGAAACACTAGTAAGTACTGCAACTAACAATAAGAATGTGGATTGCAACAGCAACATTGCTTCTGGTCCTGAAAAGCCTCACCGGTAGCTGCAGTGTTCGACTTTGAGGATAGAAATGATTTTGACAGCAGTGATCCACAAATGTTGACTTTGAGGCAGGGTTCTATGTGTTGCTTCTCTGTTTTAACTTGTAACTTACCATACTGTCTTTCTGCACTGTCAACCACAGATACTATAACCATAACCTTTTGCTATATAACCACCATGTGTATCTAAGAAACCACAGGCAAGCACCTTTCCCCTAATAAAATGTTAATCTTTGGAGTATTAAATGTTAAAATGTGTAAAAGCGAGTGTCAGAGCAGTATATGGTTAAACTATATGGTTTGTATCCATTACTTGCCATCCATTTTCCCATAGACATACATGTCACTTTCACTGTGACATAGCTTTGGCTTTGGGAAATTGGATAGATGGGTTCCTGGGTGCCCTGAGTGTGTTATACACACTGTTTTAAGCCAATTTCATGTGTGGTTTGTAATGAATTTGTTCAACCAAAAACAAATCTTGGTCTGATCCACATAAACCTGAAGGTAAACAAATCTTAAGTGGTTTGCTCTGTCTCTAGTTGCCACCTTTTTCACCAAAAATGTCAAGCTTGGTAAATAAAAAGGGGTTGTGTTTTGGGGACAACTCGCCTCTTTCCTCTGCTGTTCCATTGGCCATGGCCATTCAGGTTCTGGCACTTTAGCGATGATGTAACAAATTCTTTACATCTAATTTCGGCTTTAAAAATGGCAACAAAAAATCCTGAACTAAACCTGAAAAAGTCATCCTGGGTTTTGTCACAGTAAGCCTTCACACGGAGTTTACGCTCGTTCATTCTGGATGTAAAACTTGTTCAGAGTGAGCGGCATAAAAAACAGATCCCATTGACTACAATGGGTGCCGGCATATGCACGCTACCCATTGAAATCAATGGGAGGCTTTTTTACCTATTGCTTTCAATATGATACGCGCGTATGCCGACACCCATTGAAGTCAATGGGATCTGTTTTTTACGACGCTCACTCTGAACGAGTTTACGTTCAGAATGAGCGAACGTAAACTCCAAGTGAAGGCTCCCTAATACTCATTGAAAGGTAAGTATTCTACCTAGAAAGTTTGGAGTTCTTAAGAAATGATTTGCAAGTGGCCCAAGATTGTTTGACAAATTTCACTGTGAAAATCTAAAACAAACTTATTACATGTAAACATGGCCTAAATGAGAATTGCATGTCACAGTATGTAGTCCGCATACAGTAATGTAAGCTTTTCTTCCAAATTCCAAGAAGAGTAACCTTTAAAATGTCACGTTTCATGTCATATACTGTGCCTACAATTACTACAGAAATAGCCTGCATACAAGGAACATTGCTGAATCACGGGAAGTGTCTGGTTACCTATTGTGTCAGAGCAGATTGTGCAATAGTGTACAATGAAGTTCAACAATATTACCTCCATACAAATCTTCAGTATAATGAATCTAGTAAAGGGGAAATGCTTCATAAGTTAACGCTCCTCATCTCCACCAATATGCTCACAGGACCAACAACGAAAAGATTATGACCATGGCCACTGCACTATCGTGTTAAAGTAGCAGCACACAGGGGTTGCAATGCAACTCTTCATTAATATTAGTGAAGTAGTTCTGGTGATCTGCAGATTTTTGGTTGTGTATAGGGCACCCCCTTCCCGTAATTGAAATTTTAACCCTTCTTTACCCCGATTTCCATATTATATATCAACATAAAACCATTTCAAATGAATGGGTTTTAAAGCTGACCACCGGCTAGCTGTCCCATGTCCAGTTTCCCCGGGGTCTACGACAAATTCCAGGGCAGACAGTAGCAGTAGTGTGAACCCAGCCTAAGAAATAATGTTTTTGGTTTCCATAAATGTTTATGGTATGATTCCACTCCCATAAGGTCTACTGTAACTGACTCACTAAAAATTTCAACACCCTTGCCCTTTACTGAGCCTGCTATAGTGTGGCAGCACCATAGTGATGGTTACTATTACAATGGTATTCTTGCTGTCTCGGCCATATGAGACTTTATTTTGGGACTTGCTGATATTCCATCTATGAATTCATCTTTATTATGATTCATAAGTTTGCGGATTATGACCTAATTTTACTTTAGATTGGAATGGCTTTGATCCAGTTTTGTGGTATAAACAGCAGAACTTTGGCTTTGTCATCTTTCCTATTTGTTATGAGGATAGTTGTTAGGCAACTCCTCATAGTGACCAATCGGTCACATTTGGTTAACTTTAAAGATACACTGTTCGGAATCTGTTCTGTATCTTATTGCTGTATTTGGGTTTAGTACCTTCTCACTTGGTCCTAGAACTCTATTCTGTTTGTCTTAGGGTCAATACTCCAGATTAGGGTTCTTTTAAGAATTTCTTTAGAGATATTGATGGCAAGTGGTGTCTGATGTGCCAGGGTCAGTTTTGTCTAATCCTTTGTTTACTACGACATCCAAATGATCCATTTGTTCCATCCTCCTATTACAATGACTATTCTGATTGGCTCTTCTATTGCTGAATTCCTAGTTCCTTATATTCTTCTTACCTGCTGTGAAACGGCAACTCCCAACATGCCCCATTCACTTCCATTGGAGTTCCAAGTACGGCATGTATGCTGGGAGTTGCAGTTTTACAACAGCTGGAGTGCTTACGGTTTCCTCTCCCCTGTGCTATAATACTATATTTCACATTTCTTGTTCATTAAAGGGGCTCTATCATTGGCAAAAGTCATTTTTAGATAAGCACATCCTTGCATAGCCTTTAGAAAGGCTATTCCACACCTAACTTTTGTATGTAAATCCCCTCAGTAGATTTTGAATAAGTCCGCTTTTATTCATATGCTAATTAGGTTTCTCTGTGCACTCCGGAAGTGTCTCTCTGCACTGTCTTATCTATGTGTATGTACAGCAGAGATTGTTGGAATGGACCGGAAAAACAGAATCTCTGCGCTCAGCCGATTAGCAAATAATAATCTTTATTTCAGTTGGGGAGACACACTACGCGTTTCGGGCACAATACCCTTTCTCAAGTGTATAAACTTACTTCCGTCAAACACTTGAGAAAGGGCATTGTGCCCGAAACACATAGTGTGTCTCCCCAACTGAAATAAAGAATATTATTTGCTAATCGGCTGAGCGCAGAGATTCTGTTTTTCCGGTCCATTCCAACAGTTGATTGACACCATAGGTGGCACGGATCCTGCTGTCTCATCACCTGGGGAAAGAGAAACCCCCTCCCCAAGTGGTTAAAAGCCTGATTAACGGTTGTTTGTGCAACCCCTTAAGGTGAGAACCTTTCTTACCATAGATTCCTTCTTACCATACGGTACTTCACCATATGCAGCTCGGTGCTGTTCTTTGTTTTTCTGTCTTTATGTACAGCAGAGATGAGATAGCAGCCTCTGCTGTACATACACAGAGAATAGCAGAGAGGGTGCACCATGAGATTTCCAGTGCACAAAGAAGGCTAATTAGCATATGAATAAAAACAGACTTATTCAAAATCTCCTGAGGTAATTTACATACAAAAGGTAGGTGTGGAATAGCCTTTCTAAAGGTTATGCAAGGATGTGATTAGCTAAAAATGATTCTTCACAATGATGGAGCCCCTTTAAACTTTGCAGATGATCATAATTTGGCCTACTGCAAGTCCTGGGGAGAACTAAGTACTGAGAGTCATGTTAGTACTGGGAATAGACGATTTCTATAGGTGACGTACAGTTCTGTCCTCTTCTAACTAATCAATTTAGCCACACTCTATGGGGGTGCCTTTTACTAAAAGTTTTGAGGTGAAGATTCACGCAGATATGTTTTGTGTGGTTTTGTTTTTGTTTTTTGTTTTTTTTCTCCTATTAAACTCTTTTTGCTTCCTGTCTTGGTGGCATGATGAGGCACCAATAATCTATTCACAGGAGCTTTTTTTTTGGAAGTAGATACTGATACAACACTAGTGACATATTAAAACTAGCAGAACAAGTTTATCAAGGTCTCACATTAACCAGGGCTACATAGTGTATTGCAAAATTGACAGGGATCTCTGGATTCCTGTAAGATTGCTAAGGTTCTTTTGGATTCCGTGATTGAATAAAGAAAAAGACAGGCCAGACACATACTAGCAGGTTAACCTAATTTATTATGCAGATTAGCTAGGATTACTTACTATCACCACCTCATCGATGCCGATCGGTTCCCATCGAGCCTTCAGTGACAGTTCAAATCGGTGCACTTTGACGATGCAGGCGTCCCCACACCCCCCCACCGATGATGAGTGAACACTGAAGGCTGATGTTTACCATCGACTTTATATAACCTGTGGGTGGGTTATTCCTGGACAGCACACAATTCGCATATGCTAGTAGCGAGCTATTCATCACCTTTCTTGGAAATCCCTCCACAGAGTGGCCATCCCCATGGGAAGGCTGCCAAGAAAGGGTCCACTGCTCTGAATAGAGGCGATAACAGCTGTGGCTCTATAGTATTTGCTGATAATATAATATTTTACTTGTTTACTTCAACCTAAGTCGCCTGAGTTGACCTCATATGCTGAGACAAAATGGCTTCCCCACGCTTGCTTGTGATTTTTCATTACACATAGTTAGGCCCAATTCCATTTGAAATATTAGTATTAGCACAGGTGTATTACTAAACCTGAAATGTAGGGGACTGCCGGCAACCTTTATCCCCTCTGCATAGTTTGGGCCTTCAGGACCCAGCATTTTTATTTTCTTTCATCATGCTACATTTTATTTTGGCTCTGCTGAATCATCTTATTGATTTTAACCCCTTAAGGACCCAGCCTATTGTGGCCTTAATGCCAAGGCATACTTTTTTTTTTCTTTTGCCTTTTTCACCCCCAAATATAATGATCAGAGGCCCGGGAGAGGTAAGAGAGCATAAAAAACAGTGTTACTTAACTCTCCGCGCTCCATAAAGGCATCGGGCCTAGTTGTGTGAGGTACCTGACATCACTTGACCAGGACCTGCATCCCGGGTCATGTGATGTCCGGACGCCATTAAACATGGCCAACACCACCCATGACTGCAGCGGAGCTGGAGATGGGTAAGTGACAGTGTTTTTTATGTTTGTATTCGCCCCCCACCCCCACCCCGGGTCTCCGTTTATTATATTCTGGGTTCAGAAAAGACTCCAGAGTCAATAAGCGCTGTATACATAGCTATACACGCCGCCATGATGCAGCTGCCCTCTGACCCAGCGGTCACATGAACCGCCGGTGTCAGTGTCTTACAAGAGTTGCTGGCTCCTACAGGACCCAGATCAGCATACAGGAGGCTTTATTTCTCCATGACTGGAGCTAAATGCACCAGCCCCAGTTTCAGGGGAAATCGGCCTCAATACAAAAAAAAGGTCTCTTATGACCTTATGGGGACACCATCTGAAAAAAAATATTAAAAAATTAATAAAGTTTTTTTTAAAATAAATTTAAAAAAAAATAAGTAAAATAATATGGCAATAAAATGCCGTTTATTAAAGGTTATATCCACACCCCTGACAACACCATACAAAATAAAAAAAAAATATCATAACTGAGAGGAAAAACTATTTTATAAAGTTTTTCAGTAGCACTTTGTGTTGTTAAATTAAAAAAAAAAAAAAAGTGAAAACCAGACAATTTCCCTTCTATGTTGTTTCTATTTTCCCGGATATAAAAAAAATTAAAACGCACTCGAAAATAAAAACCTAAAAATAAAGCCCTATGTGTCCCCGAAAAAAGACGCAAAAATTAGTTGAATGAGATGTATGAGAAAAATGTCACAGCCCTCAAAACTGTACATACAAAATAAACCCTAAACTGTATCCTGTCCACAAATTGGCCCGGTACTAAAGTGGTTAAACAATCCCCCCAACCTTCAAGTAAATACAAACAATATACCATTTTATGTACAAACATTGACCCTTCACTGACCTAAACATTACATTTCCTAATTCATGGTGGATCATTTACAATGGGCCATGTATAGCGATGAAAGTTTATTAGACATTAGCAATAACTGGCATGAAAGAAAATGTTAAACAGAATATAGATTGAGAATATTATGTGATGTTTATTTTGATATATAATATGATACAGTACAGTATGGCTTTGCATTCTGGGAGCTCAGAGGACCACCATGAAAAATGCATACCTTTTAGTCAATGGGATCTTTGTTTTTTGTTTTTGTTTGTGCCATTCTGTTCCACTCTCCGCATGATAAATGCAGAGAGAAGTCCTGCATGCAACACTTTTTTTTTTTTGTGCAAAACCACAGGGACCCCATTATAGTCTATGGGGTACAAAAAAAAAAGCATTATTTCTGTCCTCTATCAAATCTCTCCTTATATAAATGAAATCTAATTTTGGTTTTACAAACTTGAATATGTAAATATGCCCTTAATTTGGAAATACCAGATGTACTCGGCATTCAGAAGAAGCTACTGTACCTTTATAACTTCTTAGAAATCTTTCACACAGCAGGGTATAGGGGGCAGTGTTGTCTTCTACATTGGACTATGCAGATTTTGTACAACTTCAGGAACCTCATGTTATCTGATACTAGGCTGCTTGTATAATCACAAGAACGGCTCAGAGCATATTCAGGTTTGCTAGCTACAAAAACAATACCGAGCAGTCACTATGTCATCACTATGTATTGCAGGGAATCTGATCTAGATCAGCATCTGGTCTTCACAAGGTTGACGGTGAGTATTTTCTACAATAAATGCAATATCATTGGGATTTTCCTAATAAATTCAGCTATGTTTACATGCGCCACTCCCTGTCAGGTGGAGGATTACAAGTACAGCCTGTTTTCCCTGCCTACTGCACCTGGGACCAGCCCTCCCATAGCTTCTGACTGTGTGACATCTCCTATCCATTTACGGAGACGACAAGCATCCCGGTGAGTCTTCTGATGCTACTTATTTCCTTGTTTCTATTTGAGGTCTTGGAATGTGAAAGATACTTAAAAGACTAGAAGAAGAGGAAATAAATGACATTCTGTACATGATGGGGAAGAATAATGAGGCATTATAGGACACAGTAGAGGGTTCTATGTTATGTATATAAATCTCAGTCCAGCAATTCTTTACCTTGCCTTTAAATTCCTAGATCTGTTCAGTCTTGCAGCAAGAAAACATTGTTGCTTATAACCAGAAGTTAATAATCCCCCTTACAGACAGAATACTGAAGCTGAGATTTTGCTACAATTGTATCCAGCCTAAACAAACCCACGAGAAACTGGTCTCCAGACTCTGTGTAAGTTATCGTTCCTGTGCCAAATTATTAGAACCAACTAGTAGGATAGAAGAAATCTTTGTGTATATAGTTTATGCTATGTTTGCATATCATTCTTTCCATGCATCCGAGATATACACTCAGTGTATACCTGATGGACGTACAGTATACACACTTTTTGACTTCTACAGTACGCATGGGACCCGTAGATGTGTCCACTATATTTAAATACTCACCTATATGTATCCACCACCTAACACAGATCGTGGATACATTTATTAGCAAACTCTGAGCCGTGATACATTAGCTTCCCATAGACCTTATTCACATCTGCGTTCGGGGGACGCCCACCAAATGGAAACCTATACACATTAAAAAGCGGTTACCTGTGAAACCAGCGAACCCCATAGCAAGCAGCACTTTTCTCTCCGCAATTTTGTGTGTAAACCAAAAGGGGCCCCATTATAGTCTATGGGGTCTGCGTGTTTTCCCAGGTAACCGCTTTTTAATGCGTATAGGTTTCCGTTTGGAGAAAGGGGGGGTCCCCAAGCGGACTCCCTGAACAGAATCTTAAACGTGGATTTGAATTGGGCCTTAAATTAATGGAATATACTGACCATCAAATTTAGAGTTATTTATCAATTTTTACATTTTTTTGTTTGTTTTTTTGCACTTTTTTTTTTGTTTTTTTTTTCCGTCTTACCAGTGTATGTGCCTGATTTATTAAAACATTGAGTGAATTGGCCAACAAAAAAAAAAAGGGGCAAGTGGATAAATAAATGCTCCTTAGGCTGAGTCCCCACTTTGCCGAAACGCAGCTGTTTTTGAGCCAAAACCATGAGCAGCTACAAGGGGGATGGGAAATATGTACAAAGTTCTTATACTTCTACCTTCTACTCAATCCAATCCCGGCCTTGGCTCCAAAAAAATGCAGCAAAATCTGTAACAAAAAAAGTTGTGTTTCAGCAGTGTGGGGCCTCAGCCTTGATGTGTATGAGGGTCTCCTGACTGCTCTGTCAGCCGGCTTGTGGTTTACACTAGGTTCACACTGACTTTTGGGTTCCTGTTCTTCAGAGAGAGAAGTCTTGACATTTAAATGAATAGACAGCTGCAAATACGGACAAGTATTGGACCTGCTCCATATTTTGTGACTTCTCACTAAAGCCTGGACACACAGCACAAAAACTATGGCTTTGTGTGTGAGCCCATAAAAATGAATGGGTTTGTACTTTATCTGCAATTGCTGAGCTCACATTTTCTGATCTTAGTTTATTATAGTAAATGATTCAGCAGGTCGTTTTGTACCAGATAACCCCAAGTATAAGAGCTTCTTATTAACAGTTCACTGTTACATTACAGATTATAGCTACACAGAATACAGTAACAATACACTACATTTACAATTGTAGCAATAAAAATCAAACACAACCCATGATATTCAGCGTGAGAAGCTAAACTACATGGGTCACTTCTGCTGTAGTAAATGTTGGGAAAAGGTGTCAAACTTTTAGGTTGGTAAAAGCAAAATTCATGCCACTTCTTTGATGCCCTTTCCATATATACAATTATGTATCAATGTGTCGAGGGGTGACTCCTGATGATCTGCTCCCTTCTGATTCTGAAATGTACAATACCTGTACCTGTTGGATCTGTTAATTTTTAGTGCAAAAATATCACATAAGCAATGATCTGTGTATATAAAGATGTACCTTGAAGCTCCTTGTCCCAAATGCAAAATTTGTAATGAAGCCCCTATTTTATTTGTGTGGTTTATTTTATGTGGCAGAAGGATCTTTTGACCCCCCTCAGGGTCCAGCACCCAGTAGAGACTGCTACTGCTGTGCCCACCATGGTTACGTCCCTGTATGTATATGCACATATATATGTCCATGGAACTGCTATACTGTGTGTGAACAGCATTCACACTTAGGCTGAGTTCAGGCGGAGATTTTTTTGGTGCGGAATTTGACGCGGAGTCCGCCTCAGATTCCGAACCAAAAAATGGGTAGCCGCGACTGGATGCTGGTGCAGTACACCGGCATCCAGTCATGCACTCCACTCCGGATTAGGCCCAGATGAATGGGCCTAGTTGGGAGGGAATGTCTTCAGGTGGATGTCCAGCCGCGGCATACGCCTGACGAATGAGAATGTTGCTCAGAACATACTGCTCGCAAAAATAAGAAATGACCAGCTCCCATTGATTTCAATGGAAGTCAATTTTTTGGTTAGGATTTTGAGGTGGATTCCGCCTCAAAATCCTGACCAAAAAAACTCCGTCTGAACTCAGCCTTACACCGCTGTCCGCCCTTTGTGTTTCCGCCTAAATCCCTGGGAAAAAGTGCTTGATGGCTTCCAGTTTAAAAAGCATTCATTTCAATGGGTTTTTAAAGCAAACCACAGGTGCTGTATACAGTCTCTCCACAATGAAACCGTGTGTTTTTTTTTTTTTTGTTTTTAATTTTTTAAAATCTTTTTCCATGCAAAAAACTGGTTTCACAGCGGAGGCTGCATACAGACACTGGCGGTTTGCTTTAAAAACCCACTGAAATGAATTGATTTTTAAACTGACCACAGGCAGGCCATCCATATACAGTTTTTCAGGGGATTTAGGCAGAGATACAAAGGGCAGGCAACTGCGCAAGTGTGAATGCCGCATTATGTGGATGAAATATCCAATGTGAATGTGTGTATTCTCTTAGCAATGGGAGCTGCCTGCCCCATCGGCTACCTGCTATGTGAAAACGTATATGTAATTTAATGTGTGTACACTGTAACTTTAATGACATACACTGCAGGGCTGGGCTGGTCAAGTCACATGAACCAGGCTTTATGTGCTGCCCTGTTGTGAACCTACGGGGTATATATCTAGGTGCAAAATTGTGCCATGTGGCGGTAGATGTATAGTGTTGTTAGGGGATGACTTGGCACAGTAAGGACTTATAACATACTGGTTTTACATCATCCTTGCAATGAGAGGTCACACAGTTTAGCGCACCTTAAGGGCTAACCCTATAGAAACCCCAGAAGGGAAAGACTCGCACCGGAGTAGCTCTGATTCTGAGATTGCTAAAGGTCCTAAACTGACCCCAGCATCAAGTAATGACCTTTCCTATGGTGCCCCTCACTAAGAGTTCTGTTGCTGAAAATTAAAGTTTTATATATAAGCTTTTAAAACTTTAGGTTGTCATATATAAACTTACCTTAATTAGTCATGGGGGTGGGGAGCAGCTTAATCTAGTCATGGAGTTATTGCACTATATCACACCCTGTGTAGCGTGACTGACATGTCCCTGACTGTCCGACATCACCCGATATCTGATCTGGAGGCCTCAGAGTGCAATGACTAGATGAAACTACTCTCTGTCCTCTTGGGCTAGTTAAGGTAAATTTACATATGCCAATCTAAGGTTTTAAAAGCTTAGTTAGACTTGATGCTGGAGTCAGTTTAGGGACGAAAACCTCTATCAAGTTCCCTTTAATACGCTGTTAAGTGTTGGGTAAGACTTTGCTACATCTGTAATATGCAGGTACACGGAACAGCACGTTGTGGTCTAGGAACACCTTGTGACAATTCTCATCTGTGTGTCTACAGGTAGAAATGGAAGGTTACATAACACTACTCCTCTGTGTTGGATGTTTGGCTACTGTATTGGGATATCCAAGTGGACAAATAAGTGCTTCGTGTGACAGCATGCTTCCAAGTCACGGAGGAAACGGTCCTCAGTCATCGGTGTCCCCGTACACCATCACTGTGTCTAAAACCACTTTTGTTCCAGGAGACACTATTGCAGGTGAGGAATAAAGGGTGAAACGTTATCCCTGATATCGGATTGTAACTCGGCCTCTAAATATCTAGTGTGCTGACCGCCTACAATGTGCAGTCCTGATGTGATGCGATCCATGAGAAGACAAGGACTCTTCAGGAGGATGACTTATTAGACAAATGCAACACAACTAATCTACTGTAAATTTGTACTGTGTCACCTGCCTTAGGCCCCACATAGTGGGCTGAGGTAAAATGGTGGTGTTGGAAAAACCGCGACAGCAATGCATTGCAATATTTATTTTATTTTTTCCCATGGCGCTTTTCACAGAAAGTTCTCAGATGTTTCCTCTGCAGACTTTCTGCTTCAATTATACCTATAGGAAAACCGGCAGCATTTCTGTAGGCATAATGGACATGCTGCAATTTCCAAAACTGCAATGGAAATAGCAGTGTGTCCAATGCATATATTTTCGCACAAATTGTGGATGGGATTTTCTTTGCAGGGAGTGTAAAATACCACTTTTGTTTTTGTTTTTTTTTCCATGATGTTTCTGCTGTGGTCAAACTGCGGCATTTTGCTAAGTGTTGGTTAAGACTGGTACATTTTGGTAATTTAAAAAAAAAGTGTGCATTGGGGAGCTCAGGAACAAGCTTAGAAATCCATGAAAGACATGGAAGTTATAGAACTGTAACCTGAATATAGTTTGGTAAACTAAGGTAATGTTCACACTACCAATGGTGTCCGTTTAAAAAAAAAAAAAAAAGACACTAGTGTTGAGCGAGTAGTATTCAATCGAATACCTCGCCAGCATAGGAATGCGTGTAATCGGCCGAACACCAAGGGGTTAAACACATCAAATATTTGAAGCGTTTAACCCCTTGGTGTTCGGCAGCAGTGGCGTGACTACCATGGTAGCAGTGGTAACAGCTGCCACAGGGCCCGGGACATTTAGGGGCCCGGCGACAGCTGCTACCACCACGTTTTTTGTTTTTTTTTTCCTTAATAGGCTGTTACCTCCAGTGAGTAACGGGCCACAGGGCTGGCGTTAGGGGGAAGGGGGGCAAACTGGGCAATTGCCCAGGACCCCTACACCCTCAAGGGCCTCATACCTTCCCTACCATAAGGGGAAGATCGGCAGTAGACAAATCACTGCTAGATGCAGGGCTGCAGATGCTTCTTGTAAAAGCAGACAGCAGGTTCCTGTTCCGGCCCTCCCCCTCCTCAGTATCGGAGTGTGAGGGGAGATATCCTGTGCAATGTATCTGCTCTCTTCATTGCTAGACAGAGCTGCACAGCCACATGTAAGTATATTTTTGGATAAAATATGTATAGATGTGTATATGTGTTTACATTATGTGTCTTATATACTGTGTGAGTCCTGAATGTGTGTAGATAGGTGTGTGTATATGTTGTATATGTATGTATATGTATAAGTATATACAGCATATCAATATCCATCTATCTATCTATCTATCTATCTATCTATCTATCTATCTGTATTTCCTTCTATACATGTCTACCATTATACATACTAGAATTGTATTTTATAATGTGATGTTTAGGCCCGATTTACATATGCGTTCAGGTTTCCATTCGTGGAGTCTGCTTGGGACCCCCCAAACTGAAACCTATATGCATTAAAAAGCGGTTACCTTCAGGGTCTCCAATTATTATACTCTGGGGATACCAGAGTATAATAATTGTTCATGGGTGTTCATTATGGGGCATAATACTGTGTACAGGGGCCACTATGGGCATAATAGTGCATGCAGGAATGCGGCAGAGGTCGGTCAGTTGAGGCCTTTGGTGTCAATCAGGAAGGGGGGGGGGGCCATGTCAAAAGTTCGCCACGGGGCCCCACCATTCCTAGTTACGCCACTGTTCGGCGGATTACACGCATTACTATGCCGGCGAGGTATTCGATCAAATACTACTCGATCAACACTGTCGGACACCTATCATAATGGACACAAACTGACAGTATCTGATGGCTATCAGTTACTGTCCGTTATATGTCTTTTGCCCATAGACCTCAATGTAAAAAAGAAAAAAGACACTTGCTGTCCGTTTTTTCAAACAGACGCTAAGTCCTGTATGTAGGAATTTTTTGTCCGCTTGAAAAAAACGGGCATGGTTGAAAACGGACACTAAAGGACACAAGATACAATGCAATTGAAATGAATGGAAATTGTAAACACACCAGCCAGTGTCTGTTGCTAAAATCTTGTACGGACAATAGCCATGGACACTGCTGAGCGTACACCAACGGTAGTGTGAACAGCCCCTAAAATGCAAAAAGCCAAAATTAAAATGTTAAAAGCTAAAATGCCAAAACTTGTCACTGTCCAAAATATTTCTGTACCTAACTGTATCCTGACTGATCTCCAATCATTATATTATTTTCCATTTCAGTGACTATACAGTCAAAATCTGGTTCAGACACATTTAAAGGATTTCTTCTTCAAGGCCGACAAGTAGGAGGAGACTGGATTACTGGAACGTTTACTATCTCCGATTCAAGTAACACTCAGACATTGACATGTGGCTCACAAGCAGTAAGTTCATGGTTTGCAACAAACATTGGTTTTTGAAAAGAGTCAGAAAGCTGTGTATGTATTGTATATATGTGTGTAGATATTATTTACCATAAATGACGTCTTTGATGAAACACTTGGTTATTTTCTTCTGTCTAGAATTCTGCTGTCAGTCATACAAATCCTAATGCAAAGACGAGTATCACGGCTACATGGACAGCTCCACAAGGAGCCGGACCTCTGCGCTTCAGGTGTGTACTGGAAACTTGGCAAAGTGCCTGTATTATTGGACAGGTGCCTTTGCAGAACTATAACGTATTCTCCTGACAACGTGCTAATAATCTTTCACCAAGTTCCATCCTATCATCAGAGTCACTCTCTACTACTCAAGATCTCAAATGCATTTCCTGGACGCAGCCATACGTGAAAAACCATACAATACAACAATCTGCAAGAAACCTACAGGCCATCTAGTGCACAGTATCTAACATGGAAGAGATTTAATCAGACACCTAAAAAGGTTCATCTACATCCAAGTTCTGCGATACAAAAAACTCCTGACAAATACGTGGTGATACAACACCATCACACACATAACAACTAGAGATGAGCAAACACTGTTCGGATCAGCCGTTCCGAACAGCACGCTCCCATAGAAATGAATGGAAGCACCCGGCACGGCGACCGGCCGCCGGCAAAGTGTACGTGCCAGGTGCTTCCATTCATTTCTATGGGTGCGTGCTGTTCGGAACAGCTGATCCCTAATAACAACCACTAACCCTTAAATAGAGACTGATACAATTTGTGGGATAACTAGGCTTCCGTAATTGGCAAAAGCTTGACTTCATAGTAATGAAAGAACATAGATTGCAATGTACAAATGACACGTTATACTGAATCTTTTCCCACAAAACTATATATCAATCTGCTTTACTCCTCCTGTCTAACGTGAGACCTATAGGCTGCATTGAATTTTTCTAGTGAGAGGTTCCCTTTAAATTAGTAGGAGGCGGAGGTGAAGCATTAAAAAAAAAATCTTTGCAAAACTGGATATTTCATCATTTCTGCATTGACGCAATGGAAGTATACAATGTATTGATTCATTTCTTATAACTGCTCTGTATATAGGTAGGCAGTGCAATATGTGGTTAGTTTACATTACAAAACAGTCCGGAAGCTGCAAACATTTCTTTTGTGATAACTCTATGACCTTGGATTACTTATGTTAAGGGAACATAAAGCTATCTGCAGTCTCAAGGAGCGGCTCTCATATTATTAATAGCCTTCTTAAGAGATCACGCTCTTTCTAGGTGACCTCTGTGATTTGATCGAGTAAATAGAAGATTAGAGCAAAACTTTTTTTTTTTTTTCTATTTCTTTACAGGAACACTAGATCATCTCTAGCTATGTCTGCAGGACAAGCTGGGAAACAGCTGCTCCGAGCAGTCTGGCAGAAATCTTACAGACGTAGATTGGGCATTGCTTCCTGCCTATGTGCAGTGCCATTACCAACTGGAGACCATCTATAGGCACTAGCTTGACCGCACAGATACACTGAATGGAGCCCCGTCCTCCCCTCTAAGGCTGAGCCCCCACGTTATAAAAATGCAATTATTTATTTATTTATTTTTTGTTGCAGATTTTGCAAGAATAGCTACAAAAGGAATGGGAAATATATAGGAAGTTCTCACTTCTGCTCCATCCACTCCTATAGCAAAATCTGCAACAAAAAAGGTGCATTTGAGCAACTTGGGGCCTCATCCTAATGTTGTAACGGAGACAAAGCCGCTCCAGAGCATTCATAATACCAGGGAGAGGGAAGGATTACAAGTGTGTGGAGTCCATCTGCTTCGTGCAAATCGCCCAACTTTCCAAGATTCCTGAAAACTAGCAAAAGTTGCTATCTCAGGCGTCGGCAACCTTAGTCACTCCATTTCTTTTGAAACTACAACTCCCAACCTATTCCATTCACTTCCATGGGCGTTCCAAGAACAGCAGAGCAAGTATGCATGCTGGGAGTTGTAGTGTTACAACAGCTGGAGTGTCGAATGGTTGCCTACCCCTGAGCTATCTGGTAGATAAAAAGGTAGATTTTGCTGCAGCAGCAGTCTGTATGACAATACAGACTGATATGTTACCCAGCGTTCTTGAGACCCTGAAAATACATCTGTCACATTAAGGAACAAGAAGGAGCAAGGACGAGTGTTTATTTAGGTATATTTAGTATTCCCTATCACAACTCCACATGCTATGCTACCCAGCTTTCTCAGAACCTCAAAGTGCAAATCAAGCAAGCATTGGCATGATTTGGGAGCAAGCAGGGGGATTTATTTAGGTATTCAGTATTCAGCAGTCCCTATACTTCCTTATCTGGTATGTTATCCAACTTTCCCAGAATCCAGAAAGGGAAATCCTGCTAAGCTATGGTATGATTATACCAGTAGAAATGCATTGCATTTTCTTTGTGTGTCTGCTACGTTTTTCTCTGCGCCAAACTCCCCCCCCCCCCCCCCCCCCCCCAATTAATGACATAGGGAAAACTCTTGCAATTCTGATGTGTATGGATGAGAATAAAATAAATCTGACATTTTTACTGTAAAAACACTGCAGATTTTTCTGTAAGGTGGGGCATTAGCTCAAAGCTAACGTTCCAGGTAGTGAGCCGTGGCGAAAAAGTGCAGCTGGAAAATCGTGTTGGAAACGCATCTCCATTTTTCACAGAAAGTCAGCAGAATTTTCCTCTGCAGTCTGTAATGTTTTTGTAGGTATAATTGACTTGATTTGATTTCCAAAACCGCAACGGCCTAAAAGTCCCTAGAATACCCTGGTGTTGCCACTACACAGAGCCGCTCCATTCAGCCACTTCAGGTTTAATGGGGTTAATTCCCTTTTTCCTAAAGTGTGTGTGTGTGTGTGTATAAGACCAGACTGCACACAGGTATATGTCACTTTGCTCTGGGAAAACCGTGTGTGGGTAAAACAGCTGTGTATTGTGTTTAGGGAGCTGTGCAGTAGGCCCAGCTCTTTGTAGTTGGGTATCTGTGTTAAAGGTAGTGGCCTGGCGGCTAGGATTTTATTTCGTATGGCCCTATTCAAGTCTGCGTTTAGGAAGTCCGTTTGGGGCCCCACGAACAGAAAACGAGACACATAAAAAAGCAGTTAAGGAAACCCGTGAACCCCATAAACTACAATGTGGTTTCCGCTCGGTTTTCGCACAAAACATGCAGAGAGAAAAGTACGGTTTTCAGGAAACCACATGGATCCCATTATAGTCTATGGGTTTCCTTAGGTAACAGCTTTTTTATGTGCATAGGTTTCCATTCGGGGGTCCCCAAGTGAACTTCCTGAAGGGAAACCCGAAGAACTAATAAAACTGGTTGTGGCCTGTTGCACCATACTTGGCTGCCCTGTATTCTTTTATTGTGCCAAGTGTTCATTAATTACATGCAATGTTTGAATGCCTATGAAAGTAAATCTACAATCCCTGGCTTTTTAATGAACTAGAGGAGCTTTAAAGGGGTTGTCCAGGAATTAATAATAATAACTATTATTATTATTAATTATTTATTTTATAATTTTAATTTTTTTATTTTTAGAGCAACTGTTTTGAGTAGTTACAACACCTTCTGGACTGGAGTGGAGAGCGGTATCCTACAAGCAGTAAGTCTCTAGACAAAGTATAGATGTGAGCATGACCTTTACCAGCTATGTTATAGCACATTGTACTCAGAAGTGAGCTTGGTCCTCATACTGAAGAAAATCCTGAATACATTTGCTGTGTAGGACTGAATCAGTGGCGTAACCAGAAATGGCGGGGCCCCGTGGCGAATTTTTGACATCCCCCCCCCGACCGATGCCGAAGACCTCAACCAATTCCCTCCTACGCATTCCTGCACGTTCTATTATTCCCCCATATAGTGGGCCCTGACATAGTATTATACCCCATAGTGTCCCCTGCACACAGTATTATCCCCCATAGTGTCCCCTGCACACAGTATTGTACACCATAGTGGCCCCTGCACACAGTATTATGTCCCACTTTGGACTCCCATAAACAATTATTATACTCTGGGGTCTTTTCAGACCCCAGAGTATAATAATCGGAGACACAGGGGAATAAAAACATAAAAAAATGCTGTTTCTTACCTGTCCCACAGCTCCTACGCTGTCGGCCTCCGCTGCCGTCCTTCTGCAATGACATTGGACGTCACATTACCCGGGATGCAGGCTGGGTTCATGTGACGTCAGAGACGTCAGACAACTAGGAAGGAGGCCTGGCCAGGATCGTGGAGAGGTAAGTAACAGTGTTTTTTATGTTTCTTACTTCTCCCGGTCCGCGAATCATTATACTCGGGGGTAGGGGGGGGGAGCCGGAAAGACCCCCCCGAGTATAATGATAGCAGTGGTAGCGGCTGTCAGCGGGCCCCTAATGTCCCGGGCCCTGTGGAAGCTGCCTCTGCTGCTATGGCGGTAGTTACGCCACTGGACAGAATGTTGACTGTAGTCCCGACACCTGAGAGTTGGGTGAATGCATTTTACAGATAGGGTCTGCATGGTGTTAGAGTTGATAGGATACATGCCCATAGAGTATGTGCTGGGAGTGACTCTTCATATTCTTCATTCTTCCAGTTGCAGATATCTGGTACCACGTGCGGTTCTCAGAAGTTTTGCTTCACTAATCCCACAAACTGCGATCCCAATGATACCACCTGTCTCTTCATGTCCGCAGCACCCACGGGCAATGGATACGTGTTTGAAATGAGCGGCCCTGCTTCTGGATATGTGGCTATTGGGTTCTCTAGTGATCAAAAAATGGTGAGTTTTATTTATTTTTTTATTTATTTTATGTTACTAAAATAATAAAATTGATATATTTCTTGCATTCGTACATACAGTATTGCGTCTGGTGCACGACAGGTCACATTCAGCAGGTTGAGATTTTCTAAACCAGTTGTCCAATAATGGGTTATAAGGTGTAATGTAGAGTAAATTCTTCCGCATCCACTGGGGCACCTCTTATTTTTATAGAATATGTGGGTATGTTATATGCTGGTGTTGTCTCAGAAAGGTGGTGTAGCCAGTACACTTATGCCTGGTTCACGTCTGTGTTTGGTAATCTGGAGTCTGCGTGGGGACTACCGAACGCATTGACAAGCGGTGAGCAAGTGAAAGTAAATGGACCCCATAGACTATAATGGGGTCCGTGTGGTGTCTGCATGGAACATATGGACAAAAAAGTACTTCATGATCTACTTTCCTGTTTGTATGACTCGTGTGGTCAGCACACAGAAAGCACACGGACCCTATTATAGTCTATGTAGTCCATTTGCTTTCACTGCTCCCCGCTTGTCAATGCGCTTGGTATTCCGTTCGGGTGGGGGGGTCCCCATGCAGACACCCCAAACAGATTATGGAACGCAAATATGAACCAGGCATTAGTGTCCACAAAAAAAGGACATGTATTGTCAGGGAATGGGGCCCAAAGGCCAGTAAATTTTGTCCCATTCACTTAGGGAAATAACAATAACCATAATAATTTTATGCCCCCATTACTTTGTTAGCCCATGGATGTCATGTAATCTTGTGGCTTGTGTGTGTCTTTTGTCTTCCAGGGCAATGATGATGTTTATATTTGTACAAAGAACTCCGCGGGAAATGTTTTGGTACAAGACGCTTACAACACCGGATATGTCGCTCCCACTATCAGAAACACTGTGAGTCCTATAATAATATTATTGAACAATGGGGATTAAATGCTGCTTACACCATAGGAACCATTTTTAGATTGGTGGGTTTATTTATTTAGTAGCTGCAGAAGCCAAACTGATGGTTATTAACCCCCCCCATCACCTGTCTACCCCATACTCACCGACACCCAAACGCCCCAAACAAGAACGAGGAGACCCTACAGACACTAAAACCTCCAACCCACGAACCCCGTACCCATCCCCCTTCACCACCCCCAACTGTCTTTTTGCTTTGGCAACACCAAATGTTTTTCTTTGGTGATGCTAATAAAGCTCATTTGTATCTTGTTATGATAAAAACCTAATGCCAAAGTGATACCGTATTTGTTTTTATTAATCATTAGTTTAAGTCCTAAAATGCAATATTTTGTAAATCAATCATTTATAAATCAATAAGTTAAAAAAGACACAAAAGTGGTTCATTGATTTTAAAGTATTCATTTCTATATGTTATAGTATAATAACTTTCTACTAGGCTACTGAGATTTTACTAAACTGTTTGCTGTACACTTCTCCCTCTATTATACTCATACGGTTTCACCACATCCGCTATACTTTCCATACCTGCTGAGAGGTTTCTCCTTCACAAACTACTGCTTATCCGATGGCCCATTAAGGCCATATATTCATACAGAGTTTTTTTGAGCAGATTTTGACGCGGAATCTGGCTCCAAAAAAAAACGGTTCCCATTGACTTCAATGGTATCCACTCGCTTCTTTTGTCCACTAGCTAGTAGCAAAAAAAAAGAAGCGAGCTGCCCTATCTTGCCGCGGATTCCGTGGCTGACTCAGCTGTGGTATGAGGCTCCTTCCTGATTAGGCCCATTCTTTGGAATGTGCAATGTGTTCACACATGGAAGGCAAATTCCGCCGTGCAAACATACCCTTATCGTGCCCAAGATCCAGCTGCTTCTTGTATTCTTCTATTAGGGGGCATTCACACTTACACTTCTGTCTGCCCTTTGATTCTGCCGAAAAGCCAGGAAAAACAGCTTGGAGACAGCTTGCTAGTGCTTGGTTTAAAAACCTTTCATTTCAACGGATTTTAAAGCAATCTGCAGGTTTCCGTATGCAGCCTCTCTGCCGTAACACCATTTGTTTTGCACAAACACAAAGTCCTGTATGTCCGACTTTGTGTCCATACGAAAAAAAGTGGTTTCACGGTGGAGAGGCTGCATACGGACACCTCCGGATTGCTTTAAAATCCATTGAAATGGGTTTTTAACCTGTCCACTGGCAAGCCGTCCCCAAGCTGTTTTCCCTGGCTTCTCGCCGGAATCACAAAGGGCGGACAGCGGCACAAGTGTGACTGCCCCCTAGAAGGAGCTTCTGGAAGAAAAGAGGCATTAGGGTCTAGGGATAGAAGCTACAGGTGCTGGAAGATACTTTTATAACTTATTTATGTTCATATTTGATAGAGATTGTTCTGTGTAGATACAATCACGTGTATGTAAATCAAGGTGAAAGTTAGACTTGTACAACACAGTTATAGAGTTTAAGGTTAGGGCCCCACGTTGCAGAAACGCAGCTATTTTTGTTGCGGTGTTTTGAGCCAAAGCCAAGAATGACTACAAAAGGAATGGGAAACTCTATAAAAAGTTCTTATACTTCCATGTTACATTTATGTTTCAGAACACAATTGGATCTACAGTGTCATCCTATACAAATGGAGTAGTGAAATGTTGCTTTATTAGTAACAGCAGCATCTCATTACAACTACGATCAAGTGGGACTTCCACCTACTATGTCTTCCTGGTCAGTGGCCCGTCCAATGCAGATGGTGAGTTTGGGGAAGCATAATGTTTTATGCTGCTTACACAATAGACTGCAATAGGTTCCTGTTTTACTAAATGTATTTATATCTTGATATTCTGAGAAGCTCCCACATGGATGAGCAAGCTCCAGTCATTCCTATGTGGAAGAATATTCATTATGGTTTTATCCTTGTGAAATACTTATGGTTTAAAACTCATACGTAGTCAGTACACAACATATACAATGGATTAGTCGTCATATAGAAAAGATAACATAATCTGGAGCAGGTTGTGGGGTTTGACCTCTGCATTGACCGTCCTCCATGTTCCCTAATATACAGTAAGTCATTATGAGACTCACTGCCCAGACTTATCTGTCTCTGTAAGTCTCTATTCTACACATAGTTCTGGGTAATACATTTATCTAGATCGGGGCTTCACGTAGCGTAAATGCTGAAATTTGGCAGAAACGCTGCTATTTTGACATTTGACAAAATAATCAGCATGTCAATTTAACCTGCGGAAACCCTGGCGATTCCTGTATAGGTATAATGGATGCAGAAAGTCCGTAGAGGAAAACTCTGCAGACTTTCTGTGAACGTTTTGATAATCAGTTTACCTGATCAGTTTTGTGGATACCAAAAACAGATGACCATCCGAGTCTATGATAAATAAAAGCATATCACTTACTGTCACATTACTAATGCCTCATTCACATCTGCATTTTGTAATCCATTCAGGGAGTCCGTATGGGGACCCCCCGAATGGACTACTGAACGCAATGGCAAGCGCTGAGCAATGAAAGCACACGGACCCCATAGCGAATAATGGGGTCCGTGTGCTGCCTGCACGAATCACGCAGACATGAAAGTAGATCACGAAGTACTTTTCTGTCTGCATGTTCCGTGTGGACACCGCACCATGGTCCCCATTATGGTCTAGGGGTCCGTGTGCTTTCACTGCACACCACTTGCCAGTGCGTTTGGTATTCTGTTCTTGGGGGTCCATATGCGGATTCCCAAACTCAGATGTGAACCAGGCCTTACATCACATTACTTAATATGATGTGAACCTGCCCTCTATGATAAATAAAAACATATTACTGCCCCATTACTTAATATGATGTGAACCTGCCCTCTATGATAAATAAAAACATATTACTGCCCCATTACTTAATATGATGTGAACCTGCCCTCTATGATAAATAAAAACATATTACTGCCCCATTACTTAATATGATGTGAACAGGCCCTAACATAGGCATAACCAACCCCTGGATTCAGCAGTGAGGCCTAGTGTACAGCACTAGACTCCTGAGGCCAGTGATTCTTGTAGCGATAATGTGCCGTACATCACTGCTGTAAAGCAAACCCCCGTTCATAAAGCAAAGCAGCGGATTGGGCAACATGGCTTCTCCCATAATCCTATATAGAAATAAATACAAAATGAATAGACGTGTACGTCTCCCATTATATAACGGTTTATAAATGTATTATGCATAGGATCGATCGCCCAGCATACAAAGAAAGTTATCTCCAGCACTAAAGTTGACCTGTCAGCTTTTACGACAACGGGTTCACAGAGCGGAATTAGTCGAGTGGTGCTTGGTCACGGTGAGTATTTACCTATTGATTTCATTATTGCGTGTTATATGGCATAAGAAGTAAGATGTGTTTTAGAGTAGGAATGAGGTCAATGGAATAGTTAGATTGTTCATGTCCTTTTCTGTTTTCTTAATGTATAAATGATTTGTTCATGGTGTCGGTGTACAAGGTCAGTCATTTACAGTATTCCTGTACTTACATTATATATAGTGACCATTCCAAACACACATTCAACTGGCTATACAGAATATATAGAGTTAAATGGATGTGATTGGATCCCGTCCTGTGAGATTATGTTAAGAGGGGGGTACTACCTCGAGTATAGCTATGGGGGGCATAGGTAACAGTTACACCCAGGCCCTAGTGGCTCTTCTGCTATATAAGGTACCAATATCCTAAATGGCACTTGGTAGGTTGGAACCTTTTTACAGATTTTGCATTGGAGCCCAGTCGTATGGACATCTGACCCCTCCACCTACGTTTCTACAAAAACAACAATTGATACCTATAGAGAAATAAGGAAAACCTTTAATATCTGTTTTTTGAATGTAGATTGACGTGTGAGATGATTACCGATATTTCTTGTAGGTTCCCTCATGCTGATTGCTTGGATGACCACTGGGAGTATTGGGATGATCATGGCTCGCTATATGAAGAGTACAGCTGGGAAGCCAATCTTTGGGAAGGCTGCATGGTTCCAGGTGAAATACGGACGGACGGACAAATGCTAGAAACTCGAGCTTCTCCTATCTCCTGAATTAACTTGCCCTATAGTTGGAGTATTTGGTTTCGGGGCCTCATTCTTGGCTGTTCTTTCCTTTCAACTCCACTGTCTATTGGTTAATCTAAACTTTGTAGTTCATTGTGTGCTTGTTGTCCATGTGGGCGTTCATTGTAGAGTATGTCCTGATTTTTACATCATAGCTTTGTGTTCTGTCTACAGGCTCATTTCTACCTCATGATATTAACCGTGATTCTGACCATCATAGCCTTCATTATGGTGTTTGTTAATGCCGGTGACTGGAGTGGTGTAAGTATTACCTACCAAAAAGTGAAGTAATAACTAGAGATGAGCGAACACTAAAATGTTCGAGGTTCGAAATTCGATTCGAACAGCCGCTCAATGTTCGTGTGTTCGAATGGGTTTCGAACCCCATTATAGTCTATGGGGAACAGATACTCGTTAAGGGGGAAACCCAAATCCGTGTCTGGAGGGTCACCAAGTCCACTATGACACCCCAGGAAATGATGCCAACACCTCTGGAATGACACTGGGACAGCAGGGGAAGCATGTCTGGGGGCATCTAACACACCAAAGACCCTCTATTACCCCAACATCACAGCCTAACAACTACACACTTTACACACTCAATACCACCTCTCTGACAGTAGGAAAACACCTTGAAACATGTGTATTTGGCACTTGCAGTGAGGAGAGCTTGTCACCAGCAGTGAATTTGGCCCTTGTAGTAAGTTGAGGTTGGCACCAACATTTGTTTTGAAAATCAGGGTGGATTGAGCCTCTAACCAGCAGAGTTTGGGCAAATTCATGGTGGAGGGAGCCTCTAAACACCCCAGTTTGGGCAAATTCATGGTGGAGGGAGCCTCTAAAAACCCCAGTTTGGACCAATTCATGGTGGAGGGAGCCTCTAACCAGCCCAGTGTGGGCAAATTCATGGTGGAGGGAGCCTCTAAAAAACCCAGTTTGGACCAATTCATGGTGGAGGGAGCCTCTAACCAGCCCAGTTTGGGCAAATTCATGGTGGAGGGAGCCTCTAACCAGCCCAGTTTGGACCAATTAATGGTGGAGGGAGCCTCTAACCAGCCCAGTTTGGACCAATTAATGGTGGAGGGAGCCTCTAACCACCCCAGTTTGGACCAATTCATGGTGGAGGGAGCCTCTAAAAAACCCAGTTTGGACCAATTCATGGTGGAGGGAGCCTCTAAACAGCCCAGTTTGGGCAAATTCATGGTGGAGGGAGCCTCTAAACAGCCCAGTTTGGGCAAATTCATGGTGGAGGGAGCCTCTAACCAGCCCAGTTTGGACCAATTAATGGTGGAGGGAGCCTCTAAACAGCCAAGTTTTGGGAAATTCATGGTGGAGGGAGCCTCTAACCAGCCCAGTTTGGACCAATTCATGGTGGAGGGAGCCTCTAAACAGCCCAGTTTGGGCAAATTCATGGTGGAGGGAGCCTCTAAAAAACCCAGTTTGGACCAATTCATGGTGGAGGGAGCCTCTAACCAGCCCAGTTTGGACCAATTAATGGTGGAGGGAGCCTCTAAACAGCCAAGTTTGGGCAAATTCATGGTGGAGGGAGCCTCTAACCACCCCAGTTTGGACCAATTCATGGTGGAGGGAGCCTCTAAATAGCCAAGTTTGGACCAATTCATGGTGGAGGGAGCCTCTAAAAACCCCAGTTTGGACCAATTCATGGTGGAGGGAGCCTCTAACCAGCCCAGTTTGGGCAAATTCATGGTGGAGGGAGCCTCTAAACAGCCCAGTTTGGGCAAATTCATGGTGGAGGGAGCCTCTAACCAGCCCAGTTTGGACCAATTAATGGTGGAGGGAGCCGCTAAACAGCCCAGTTTGGGCAAATTCATGGTGGAGGGAGCCTCTAAACAGCCCAGTTTGGACCAATTCATGGTGGAGGGAGCCTCTAAAAAACCCAGTTTGGACCAATTCATGGTGGAGGGAGCCTCTAAACAGCCCAGTTTGGGCAAATTCATGGTGGAGGGAGCCTCTAACCAGCCCAGTTTGGACCAATTAATGGTGGAGGGAGCCTCTAAACAGCCAAGTTTTGGGAAATTCATGGTGGAGGGAGCCTCTAACCAGCCCAGTTTGGACCAATTAATGGTGGAGGGAGCCTCTAAACAGCCCAGTTTGGACCAATTCATGGTGGAGGGAGCCTCTAAACAGCCCAGTTTGGGCAAATTCATGGTGGAGGGAGCCTCTAAAAAACCCAGTTTGGACCAATTCATGGTGGAGGGAGCCTCTAACCAGCCCAGTTTGGGCAAATTCATGGTGGAGGGAGCCTCTAAACAGCCCAGTTTGGGCAAATTCATGGTGGAGGGAGCCTCTAACCAGCCCAGTTTGGACCAATTAATGGTGGAGGGAGCCGCTAAACAGCCCAGTTTGGGCAAATTCATGGTGGAGGGAGCCTCTAACCACCCCAGTTTGGACCAATTCATGGTGGAGGGAGCCTCTAAATAGCCAAGTTTGGACCAATTCATGGTGGAGGGAGCCTCTAAAAACCCCAGTTTGGACCAATTCATGGTGGAGGGAGCCTCTAACCAGCCCAGTTTGGGCAAATTCATGGTGGAGGGAGCCTCTAAACAGCCCAGTTTGGGCAAATTCATGGTGGAGGGAGCCTCTAACCAGCCCAGTTTGGACCAATTAATGGTGGAGGGAGCCGCTAAACAGCCCAGTTTGGGCAAATTCATGGTGGAGGGAGCCTCTAAACAGCCCAGTTTGGACCAATTCATGGTGGAGGGAGCCTCTAAAAAACCCAGTTTGGACCAATTCATGGTGGAGGGAGCCTCTAAACAGCCCAGTTTGGGCAAATTCATGGTGGAGGGAGCCTCTAACCAGCCCAGTTTGGACCAATTAATGGTGGAGGGAGCCTCTAAACAGCCAAGTTTTGGGAAATTCATGGTGGAGGGAGCCTCTAACCAGCCCAGTTTGGACCAATTAATGGTGGAGGGAGCCTCTAAACAGCCCAGTTTGGACCAATTCATGGTGGAGGGAGCCTCTAAACAGCCCAGTTTGGGCAAATTCATGGTGGAGGGAGCCTCTAAAAAACCCAGTTTGGACCAATTCATGGTGGAGGGAGCCTCTAACCAGCCCAGTTTGGGCAAATTCATGGTGGAGGGAGCCTCTAAACAGCCCAGTTTGGGCAAATTCATGGTGGAGGGAGCCTCTAACCAGCCCAGTTTGGACCAATTAATGGTGGAGGGAGCCGCTAAACAGCCCAGTTTGGGCAAATTCATGGTGGAGGGAGCCTCTAAACAGCCCAGTTTGGGCAAATTCATGGTGGAGGGAGCCTCTAACCAGCCCAGTTTGGACCAATTAATGGTGGAGGGAGCCTCTAAACAGCCAAGTTTGGACCAATTCATGGTGGAGGGAGCCTCTAAAAACCCCAGTTTGGACCAATTCATGGTGGAGGGAGCCTCTAACCAGCCCAGTTTGGACCAATTAATGGTGGAGGGAGCCTCTAACCAGCCCAGTTTGGACCAATTAATGGTGGAGGGAGCCTCTAACCACCCCAGTTTGGACCAATTCATGGTGGAGGGAGCCTCTAAACAGCCAAGTTTGGACCAATTCATGGTGGAGGGAGCCTCTAAAAACCCCAGTTTGGACCAATTCATGGTGGAGGGAGCCTCTAACCAGCCCAGTTTGGGCAAATTCATGGTGGAGGGAGCCTCTAAACAGCCCAGTTTGGGCAAATTCATGGTGGAGTTAGCCTCTAACCAGCCCAGTTTGGACCAATTAATGGTGAAGGGAGCCGCTAAACAGCCCAGTTTGGACCAATTCATGGTGGAGGGAGCCTCTAAAAACCCCAGTTTGGACCAATTCATGGTGGAGGGAGCCTCTAAAAACCCCAGTTTGGACCAATTCATGGTGGAGGGAGCCTCTAACCAGCCCAGTTTGGGCAAATTCATGGTGGAGGGAGCCTCTAAACAGCCCAGTTTGGGCAAATTCATGGTGGAGGGAGCCTCTAACCAGCCCAGTTTGGACCAATTAATGGTGGAGGGAGCCGCTAAACAGCCCAGTTTGGGCAAATTCATGGTGGAGGGAGCCTCTAAACAGCCCAGTTTGGACCAATTCATGGTGGAGGGAGCCTCTAAAAAACCCAGTTTGGACCAATTCATGGTGGAGGGAGCCTCTAAACAGCCCAGTTTGGGCAAATTCATGGTGGAGGGAGCCTCTAACCAGCCCAGTTTGGACCAATTAATGGTGGAGGGAGCCTCTAAACAGCCAAGTTTTGGGAAATTCATGGTGGAGGGAGCCTCTAACCAGCCCAGTTTGGACCAATTAATGGTGGAGGGAGCCTCTAAACAGCCCAGTTTGGACCAATTCATGGTGGAGGGAGCCTCTAAACAGCCCAGTTTGGGCAAATTCATGGTGGAGGGAGCCTCTAAAAAACCCAGTTTGGACCAATTCATGGTGGAGGGAGCCTCTAACCAGCCCAGTTTGGGCAAATTCATGGTGGAGGGAGCCTCTAAACAGCCCAGTTTGGGCAAATTCATGGTGGAGGGAGCCTCTAACCAGCCCAGTTTGGACCAATTAATGGTGGAGGGAGCCGCTAAACAGCCCAGTTTGGGCAAATTCATGGTGGAGGGAGCCTCTAAACAGCCCAGTTTGGACCAATTCATGGTGGAGGGAGCCTCTAAAAAACCCAGTTTGGACCAATTCATGGTGGAGGGAGCCTCTAAACAGCCCAGTTTGGGCAAATTCATGGTGGAGGGAGCCTCTAACCAGCAGAGTTGTGGGAAAGCAGGGTGGAGGGAGCCTCTAACCAGCAGAGTTGGTGGAAATCAGGGTGGAGGGAGCCTCTAACCAGCAGAGTTGGGGGAAATCATGTTGGAGGGAGCCTAGTATTAGCAGAATTGTGCAACGCTTATGGTGGATGAGTATGAGGATGCGGAGGAATTGGAGAGGTTGAGTACAGACATGGAGTTTCATGTTGGGGTGCTTTACACAGGTGGGCACAAAAATGAAGGCTCTATCCAGTGGTGGTTCATTTTTATCAAAGTGAGCCGGTCGGCACTCTCAGCTGACAGACGGGTGCGCTTGTCAGTGATGATGCCACCGGCTGCACTGAACACCCTCTCAGATAGGACGCTGGCGGCAGGACAGGACAGCACCTCCAAGGCATATAGGGCAAGTTCAAGCCACAGGTCCAACTTCGACACCCAATACGTGTAGGGCGCAGAGGGGTCGGAGAGGACAGGGCTGTGGTCGGAAAGGTATTCCCGCAACATGCGCCTATACTTCTCACGCCTGGTGACACTAGGACCCTCCGTGGCGGCACTTTGGCGAGGGGGTGCCATCAAGGTGTCCCAGACCTTAGACAGTGTGCCCCTCGTTTGTGTGGACCGGTGAGAACTTGGTTGCCTACTGGAGGAACTGCCCTCCCTGCCGCCAACGTCACATGCTGGAAACATCTCCATCATATTCTGCACCAATTGCCTGTGGCAAGCATTGATGCGATTGGCCCTCCCCTCTACCGGAATAAAAGACGAGATGTTGTTTTTATACCGGGGGTCAAGGATAGCAAAGATCCAGTACTGGTTGTCCTCCATGATTTTGACAATACGCTTGTCGGTTGTAAAGCACCCCAACATGAACTCAGCCATGTCTGCCACAGTGTTAGTTGGCATGACTCCTCTGGCCCCACCGGAAAGTTCAATCTCCATTTCCTCCTCATCCTCCATGTCTACCCATCCGCGCTGCAACAATGGGACGATTCGAAGTTGCCCGGAAGCCTCCTGTATCACCATCACATCATCGGACAACTCTTCTTCCTCCTCCTCCTCCTCCTCCTCCATTAAACGCAGTGAAGCGGACAGATGTGTGGACCTACTCTCCAGCTGTGACGGATCGGATGCTATCCCTAACTCCTCTGTGTGATCTGAGTTATCCCTGATGTCAATCAGGGATTCTCTCAGAACACACAAGAGCGGGATTGTAAGGCTCACCATCGCATCCTCAGAGCTCACCCTCCTTGTGGACTCCTCAAAGACCCGTAGGATGTCACAAAGGTCTCTCATCCATGGCCACTCATGGATGTGAAACTGAGGCAGCTGACTTTGTGGCACCCTAGGGTTTTGTAGCTGGTATTCCATCAAAGGTCTCTGCTGCTCAACCACTCTATTCAACATCTGAAACGTTGAGTTCCAGCGTGTGGGGACGTCGCACAAAAGCCGGTGTTGTGGCACATGCAGGCGTTGCTGGAGAGATTTTAAGCTAGCAGCGGCTACTGTCGACTTGCGAAAGTGGGCGCACATGCGCCGCACTTTCACCAGTAGCTCTGGAACATTGGGGTAGCTCTTTAGGAAACGTTGCACCACTAGGTTGAAGACGTGGGCCAGGCATGGAACATGTTGGAGTCCGGCAAGCTCCAGAGCTGCTACCAGGTTCCGGCCGTTATCACAAACGACCATGCCTGGGCCCAGGTGCAGCGGCTCAAACCATATTGCCGTCTCATCGAGGAGGGCATCCCTCACCTCGGAGGCAGTGTGCTGTCTGTCCCCCAAGCTGATCAGCTTCAGCACAGCCTGCTGACGTCTACCAACGCCAGTGCTGCAACGTTTCCAACTCGTAGCTGGGGTCAATCTAACAGCGGAGGAGGAGGCGGTGGCGGAGGAGGAGGCGGTAGAGGAGGAGGAGGAGGGGGGTGTTCTTCTCGTGTCCCTGCCAGGAATGTTAGGCGGGGAGACGAGGTACACCGGGCCAGTTTGGGAAGCAGTCCCAGCCTCAACTACATTCACCCAGTGTGCCGTCAGTGAAATGTAGCGTCCCTGTCCGCATGCACTTGTCCACGCGTCGGTGGTCAAGTGGACCTTTGTGCAAAGCGCGGAACTAAGGGCCCGCCTGATGTTGAGTGACACGTGCTGGTGCAAGGCGGGGACGGCACACCGGGAGAAGTAGTGACGGCTAGGGACGGCATAGCGAGGTGCCGCAGTTGCCATCAGGTCCAGGAAGGCGGGAGTTTCAACAAGCCGGAACGCCAACATCTCCTGGGCCAGCAGTTTAGCGATGTTGGCGTTCAAGGCTTGCGCGTGTGGGTGGTTAGCAGTGTATTTCTGCCGCCGCTCCAATGTCTGAGAGATGGTGGGTTGTTGTAAAGAAACGCCTGATGGTGCCTTTGATGGTGCAGGAGAAGGAGATAAGACAGGACCAGGGGAGGATGAGGTAGAAGTCAACAAAGTGGCGGAGGCAGATGAAGTGGTGTCCTGGCTCGTCCTCTGGAGTGCATCGCCAGCACAGTCAGCAGTGGCAGTGGCAGAGGCAGAGGCAGTGGCAGAGGCAGTGGCAGTGGCGTGAACGGCAGGCGGCCTTTGTCCTGCCGTTGCTGCCTGCCACTGATTCCAGTGCTTGGATTCCAAATGACGGCGCATTGAAGTGGTGGACAGGTTGCTCTTCTCAGAGCCCCTAATCAATTTCGAGAGGCAAATTGTGCAGACAACACTATATCTGTCCTCGGCGCATTCCTTGAAAAAACTCCACACCTTCGAGAAACGTGCCCTCGAGGTGGGAGTTTTTCGGGGCTGGGTACGAACTGGAACATCTTGGGAGATTCCGGGTGTGGCCTGGCTTCGCCTAAGCTGCTGACCTCTGCCTCTGCCTCTAGCTACCCTTTTTGGTGCTGCACCTGCCTCAACATCCACACTACTTTCCCCGCTTGACATCCCCCCTGTCCAGGTCGGGTCAGTGTCCTCATCATCCACCACTTCCTCTTCCAACTCCTGTCTCATCTCCTCCTCCCGCACAATGCGCCGGTCAACTGGATGCCCTGACGGCAACTGCGTCACATCATCGTCGATGAGGGTGGGTTGCTGGTCATCCACCACCAAATCGAACGGAGATGGAGGAGACTCTAGTGTTTGAGCATCTGGACACAGATGCTCCTCTGTTAGGTTCGTGGAATCGTGACGTGGAGAGGCAGGTTGAGGGACAATGAAAGGAGCGGAGAACAGCTCTGGGGAGCAGGGACAGTTTGGGTTATTGTTCTGTAAAGCTTCGGAATTTTGGGAGGAAGGAAGACAAGACTGTTGGGTAATAGGAGGAGAGGAGGCAGAGTCTGACTGGCTGCTGGACAATGTGCTGTAAGCGTTCTCTGACAGCCATTGCAAGACCTGTTCCTGGTTCTCGGGCCTACTAAGGTTTGTACCCTGCAGTTTAGTTAATGTGGCAAGCAACCCTGGCACTGTGGAGTGGCGCAATGCTTGCTGCCCCACAGGAGTAGGCACGGGACGCCCTGTGGCTTCACTGCTACCTTGCTCCCCAGAACCATTCCCCCGACCTCGCCCACGGCCTCGTCCACGTCCCTTTCCGGGAGCCTTGCGCATTTTGAATTCCTAGTTAGAAATTGGCACTGTATACCAGTAGTAAAAATTGTGGGTGCACGTAACCCCAATATATTCTTTGAATTCCCAGTCAGACACTGGCACTATATGGCAGTAGCAAGAAATGAGGGTATTTGTATTCCCAATATATTCTTTGAATTCCCAGTCAGACACTGGCACTATATGGCAGTAGCAAGAAATGAGGGTATTTGTATTCCCAATATATTCTTTGAATTCCCAGTCAGACAATGGCACTGTATACCAGTAGTAAAAATTGTGGGTGCACGTAACCACAATATATTCTTTGAATTACCAGTCAGACACTGGCACTATATGGCAGTAGCAAGAAATGAGGGTATTTGTATTCCCAATATATTCTTTGAATTCCCAGTCAGACAATGGCACTGTATACCAGTAGTAAAAATTGTGGGTGCACGTAACCCCAATATATTCTTTGAATTACCAGTCAGAAACTGGCACTATATGGCAGTAGCAAGAAATGAGGGTATTTGTATTCCCAATATACTCTTTGAATTCCCAGTCAGACAATGGCACTGTATACCAGTAGTAAAAATTGTGGGTGCACGTAACCCCAATATATTCTTTGAATTCCCAGTCAGACACTGGCACTATATGGCAGTAGCAAGAAATGAGGGTATTTATAACCCCAATATATTCTTTGAATTCCCAGTCAGACAATGGCACTGTATACCAGTAGTAAAAATTGTGGGTGCACGTAACCCCAATATATTCTTTGAATTCCCAGTCAGACACTGGCACTATATGGCAGTAGCAAGAAATGAGGGTATTTGTATTCCCAATATATTCTTTGAATTCCCAGTCAGACAATGGCACTGTATACCAGTAGTAAAAATTGTGGGTGCACGTAACCCCAATATATTCTTTGAATTCCCAGTCAGACACTGGCACTATATGGCAGTAGCAAGAAATGAGGGTATTTGTATTCCCAATATATTCTTTGAATTCCCAGTCAGACAATGGCACTGTATACCAGTAGTAAAAATTGTGGGTGCACGTAACCCCAATATATTCTTTGAATTCCCAGTCAGACACTGGCACTATATGGCAGTAGCAAGAAATGAGGGTATTTGTATTCCCAATATATTCTTTGAATTCCCAGTCAGACAATGGCACTGTATACCAGTAGTAAAAATTGTGGGTGCACGTAACCCCAATATATTCTTTGAATTCCCAGTCAGACACTGGCACTATATGGCAGTAGCAAGAAATGAGGGTATTTGTATTCCCAATATATTCTTTGAATTCCCAGTCAGACAATGGCACTGTATACCAGTAGTAAAAATTGTGGGTGCACGTAACCACAATATATTCTTTGAATTACCAGTCAGAAACTGGCACTATATGGCAGTAGCAAGAAATGAGGGTATTTATAACCCCAATATATTCTTTGAATTCCCAGTCAGACAATGGCACTGTATACCAGTAGTAAAAATTGTGGGTGCACGTAACCACAATATATTCTTTGAATTACCAGTCAGAAACTGGCACTATATGGCAGTAGCAAGAAATGAGGGTATTTATAACCCCAATATATTCTTTGAATTCCCAGTCAGACAATGGCACTGTATACCAGTAGTAAAAATTGTGGGTGCACGTAACCCCAATATATTCTTTGAATTCCCAGTCAGACACTGGCACTATATGGCAGTAGCAAGAAATGAGGGTATTTGTATTCCCAATATATTCTTTGAATTCCCAGTCAGACAATGGCACTGTATACCAGTAGTAAAAATTGTGGGTGCACGTAACCCCAATATATTCTTTGAATTCCCAGTCAGACACTGGCACTATATGGCAGTAGCAAGAAATGAGGGTATTTGTATTCCCAATATATTCTTTGAATTCCCAGTCAGACAATGGCACTGTATACCAGTAGTAAAAATTGTGGGTGCACGTAACCCCAATATATTCTTTGAATTCCCAGTCAGACACTGGCACTATATGGCAGTAGCAAGAAATGAGGGTATTTGTATTCCCAATATATTCTTTGAATTCCCAGTCAGACAATGGCACTGTATACCAGTAGTAAAAATTGTGGGTGCACGTAACCCCAATATATTCTTTGAATTCCCAGTCAGACACTGGCACTATATGGCAGTAGCAAGAAATGAGGGTATTTGTATTCCCAATATATTCTTTGAATTCCCAGTCAGACAATGGCACTGTATACCAGTAGTAAAAATTGTGGGTGCACGTAACCCCAATATATTCTTTGAATTACCAGTCAGACACTGGCACTATATGGCAGTAGCAAGAAATGAGGGTATTTGTATTCCCAATATATTCTTTGAATTCCCAGTCAGACAATGGCACTATATGGCAGTAGCAAAAATAGTGGGTGTATATAGCCCCAATTCTATTGCTAGGGGACTTGCAGGGTATTTCTGGGGTGAAGGTGGGGGGGCACACCGTTGGAACGGGTATCGGGGTATATATCGGGTATACGGGAATACACTGACAGTGTATTCCATTCAGGATCCTGGGAAAGCTGGGTTGCGGCGATTGAGCCCGTCAGTGCCACGTTACACTGACAAGCTTCTCCCTGGAATTTAGCTCTTACAAGAGCTGTTGGTTGTCTTCTCCTTCCTATCCTAGCCTGTCCCTGCCTACCCAGAATCTAAGCCCTAGCTAGCTGGACGGAAACCTCCGTCCTCGGTGAATTGCAAGCTCAGAATGACGCGAACCTGGGCGGCGCTGTTCTTTTAAATTAGAGGTCACATGTTTTCGGCAGCCAATGGGTTTTGCCTACTTTTCTCAACGTCACCGGTGTCGTAGTTCCTGTCCCACCTACCCTGCGCTGTTATTGGAGCAAAAAAGGCGCCAGGGAAGGTGGGAGGGGAATCGAGTAATGGCGCACTTTACCACGCGGTGTTCGATTCGATTCGAACATGCCGAACAGCCTAATATCCGATCGAACATGAGTTCGATAGAACACTGTTCGCTCATCTCTAGTAATAACGTAAAAAATACTACATGAATATAGAGCGCCTACCAAGAATATGAACTGCATCCGAAATTAAATTGGGAAATTTACTGGTCTGTAGCGTCCTATGCAAACGCATTCCTCCTGGCCCGGGAGTTTAAAAGTGTGAAACTTTATACGGATTCTACCACCACTAAGCACTTATATGGTGTTGCAGGCCTAGTTAGTGGTCTAGTGAATATACCAGTATTGCTGCTAATAAATTCAGGTTTTATTTCATATGAATATGAGCTGCTCAGTGCACTTCAGGTGGCACCGCTCCTGCCAGAGCACCCATTTTCTTTTGTCGTCGCCACCCAATAGCACCGCAAAATAGAAAGACTGACATTACCCCTGGACACCGATTTTCAGCAACTACACCTGAAGATGGTACTCCAGCTGGTATTGCCCTGCCCCAAGTGCACCAAACAGCTCATTTGTATATAGAATAAAAGTTGAATTTCTCTGCAGCAAAATTGAACTTGGCCAACAAAGGTTTCTTGTGGCAATGTCTGGCATGTAGGTGTTTTAAAGGTGGATTTAGTGGTGGTTGATAGAGATGAGCAAATAGTACTCGATCGAGTAGGTATTCGATCGAATACTACGGTATTTGAAATACTCGTACTCGATCGAGTACCACTCGCTATTCGAATGTAAAAGTTCGATGCAGAACCAGCATTGATTGGCCGAATGCTATACAGTCGGCCAATCAACGCTGGTTCTTCTCCTACCTTTAGAAGTCTTCTCCGTGCAGCTTCCCCGCGGCGTCTTCCGGCTCTGAATTCACTCTGCCAGGCATCGGGCCTGGGCAGAGCCGACTGCGCATGTCCGCTTGTAGTGCGAGCATGCGCAGTCTGATCTGCCCAGGCCCGATGCCTGGCAGAGTGAATGAAGAGCCGGAAGACACCGCGGGGACGCTGCACGGAGAAGACTTCTCGGAGGATCCAGCCCGACCCTCACTCGTGGACTTGGTAAGTATAATTTGATCGAACGTTGCCTACCCCTGAAACGAGAATTTTCCCCCCATAGACCATAATAGGGTTCGATATTCGATTCGAGTAGTCGAATATTGAGGGGCTACTCGAAACGAATATCGAACCTCAAACATTTTACTGTTCGCTCATCTCTAGTGGTTGACTTCTTTAAGCCTCACCTATTCTGCCTAATAGTCAGTTTTACTCAAAACACACCCCTTTTTCGGGTTGCACTTGCAGGGCAGTTCCATGACAAACTGACTGTGACGAAGTACGCAAATATTTTACATCAGAATATAACTCAATAGTTTTTAACATGTTCATAATAATACATTTCGTATTACAATATTATTGGGGTGGGGCTTACATTTATATAATAAGGGCCTCTGAACCCCCCTCCCCCTCCAGATAGGGGAATAATATAAATACAAGCAGATCCAAAATCATGCCTATGCTTGGAAGACGTTATAATAATAATAAAAGTTCATCCCGACTCTGCTCTTCTTCTTTACAGGGGGCACATCCAGTCCTTGGCGTCATAGTTATGATATTGTCCTTCTTTCAACCCATCTTTGCGTTTTTCCGCCCAGATCCAAAGCATGAAAGGTAAATCTCATTCGGAAGTTCTTTGATTGTTATATTTATATACAATACCTGCATAGCTTTGAGGGAGAAAATGATAATTTCAAAGGAATTGGCCAACTTGCTTGTCTATAGGGGTGTTGGACATGCCCAATCCTTTGTCCCCACAAATGGGAATGCAGGGACAGACTTGTCAGCGGACATAACCGGTCCTCTATAAAATGTATTGTTGATGATGGTGTATCCCAGAATGAAGCTTCTAAATGTATGTTCGTTGTTGTAATTACAGACGTTTTATCTTCAACTGGGGACATGCTATAAATGCACTTGTAATAAAGATCCTAGCAGGTAAGACCAAAATATAACCTACCAAGATCATACTATGTAGTATAAAGATTGTAATATTTTTGAATTCATTATCATAGGATCTTAATTCTAAATGACTTTCTTCCTCCCATACCTAATCATGCCATGTTCTCGCTGATCCTAGTGGCCGCCATCTTTCTTGGCCTTACTCTTGTGGATTCATCAACAAACCAATGGCTGCCCAAAGTCATGGGAGGATTCTTTGCATGGGAAGTCCTTTTCTATATTATCCTGGAAACAAACGTGCGCCTAAAATCAAATGGTTAGTAATATTATTAATCTCTAATATTGAATAATTGTGGCATAAAGAGGTTTTTCAGCATTCTGATATTGATGACCTGTATGAGGGATATATCCTATTTATTAGTATTAGATTAGTAAAGGCTGAAATCCAGGACCCCCACTGATCAACTGTTTGAAGAACTTGCAGCACTTTGGTGAGCTCCACTTCCTCTTCTCAGGCCATTGACATCCATTGGCCATGCTGCAATTTTGTCGTGAGGTTGAAATGAAATACTAAGAGGCCGTAGCATTTGTCCAAGCTCCATAGATCCTTAAATCAGTTGATCACTAACAGTAGCACTGGGGCGATGGGTGTTGGGGGTGAAGCTCCTCTGTGTGAGTTAAAGGGGATAAAAGCAAAACTCACTGGGAGTCAAAGTTGGTGTAAAATTTTAAAAAATCAACTATGCTTTCCTACCACTGATCCTTGGTTCAGGCATGGTTCAGGCAGGTTCAGATCTAGTGCATGGACTACCAGGAACGAAAGTGAAGATCATCAATCGCTAGCCTCAGGGGGTCCCATGTTTGGTACTGGTGATGTCAGTTTTTAGTAGAGAGAACACTAGCAAAAAGCTTTTCTCCTTTGACTTCCAAAAAAATCCAAACCTCTTCTAGATCCAGTTTGCACCCTAGAACTCCAACTCTAGAACTAAAATCTAAAAAATGTAAAATTAACCATTAATGCGATGGCTGCAATAAATACAAATTGGTCACGTTTTGTTTTTTTTCTTCCTTCCAGAGACATATGAAAATTCTAGCCATCGGGTAAGCTATATTGTATTTTGATTATAGATTATAGCTATTATGTTATCGATTAAATGTTGAGCACTGAGATCCAAAAGAATAACTTCCACCTAAGTGCACACTGTCCGACCTCTGACTCTCCAGCTTGTTGCCTGCAGTACATGGTATCTTAGCTGGGGAGTCACACATTGAGAACCAGTGCACTTATTATATGCTGTCTATGAACGACAATGAATTCTGATGCTAAAACTTTGTGACGTAAATCATTAGAAACCTTCTATGAAAGTTACAGAGTAGTATGAGATTCCCGGATCTCTAATACATATATTTACTTTTTCTCTAGCTTCACACCTGAGCCCGGTTTCCGTTCTTTGGGTCCTCTTGAAGACTCAAAAAATGTAAACCCCATCCGCTTAAAAAGAGGTTACCCAGGGAAACCCGCAGATCCCATACACTATAATGGGGCCCGCCAGGTTTCCGCCCAAAAATGCAGAGTGGAAAGTCCTGCTTCAAAGCATTTTTCAAGTGGATTCGGGGACGGAAACCCCAAATGTAGAGTAAGAGTTGTGACTCCAACCTTATGTGGTCACTGTTCACTGTATCGGTGTTGTCCGTACACTAAGTGGAAAACTATACTGTAGACATTACATATATTGGTTCCTTTTTAGATTTATCAGTAAATAGAAATCATCTTTGTTTCAGTATATCTGATACACTGTTATATTATCTAAGGTTCTATGTGGTTCCTTCTATAGTATCAGAATCTTTTTGAGAATTAAGAGTATAAATCTAGAGGATAAGGTCCTAGCTAGAGATGAGCGAGTACTGTTCGGATCAGCCGATCCGAACAGCACGCTCGCATAGAAATGAATGGGCGTAGCCGGCACGCGGGGGGTTAAGCAGCCGGCCGCCGTCAAAGCGGAAGTACCAGGTGCATCCATTCATTTCTATGGAGCGTGCTGTTCGGATCGGCTGATCCAAACAGTACTTTCTCATCTCTAGTCCTAGCTACTCTACCAGCACACTTTGTAGAATGACACTTTGTGGCAAATTCTACCAGATCCGTGTCCCTACCCTTCTTCTATCTGTGCAGTCTCAAAGAGCGTTTTGTAGGGCCACAGGCTGCCTACCTAGCACATATACTACACCAGTTGACCAGAGGCCTGGCAGCTCCCCTAAGGTCAATCCTATATGGAGAAATAGAATTTTATAAAGTGGCACAGAAGAAAGCTATCCTTGTGAAAAATCTAGGAATGATAAAAAAAAAATAAATCCCAACTTCTCCATATATTGAAGATAAGATGTGGAATTAGTGTTGTCAAATCTAGAGGTCCTATAAATACTTAATCCATTTTCTGTTGTTTTTGCAGACTGAATTGACGGCGCTTATAATCTTCATTTGTGGAAATCTGATGTTTCTGATAGCACTGTTGGTTGGTATTGGACAATCGGCTTGATGAGGCGTATTGCTTGGAAAAGCCAACTCTCCTTTGCCAAAGAATTACCTGTAATAATGGACGTTCTCATCAACCGCAAAACTCTTTTCTTAATTTATTCAAGTGTCAATATACAGAGTAAACTGTATGCGCAGGACGCCTGTGAGATGTTTACAATGATGGAATTATGGACATGTATCAGGGATATAAGGAAGTATGCGGGGACCTATGTAACAATAGATTATATCTGGGGAACTTGTCTTATATCTAATTCTGTATCTACATATGACTTGCCTGACATTACAATTTGAGAATCACTTACATATTGTAAACTTGAATTACGCTAAATCAATGGAAAACAATAATTTGATTTGGACAATCAGTTACTAACTGAAAAGTGTCATGTATCTTAAAGGAAGAAAGACGGCTGCAATGGTTCCAGTAAAAGGAGGAATCCTAGTTTACAGTAGGGTGGTCTCATAACCCTTTGTGTGTGGATCGACAAGTCCGTCACTACTTTGGCCTCAGACGGACTCACTGATCCTTTTCTTGCAGTGACGAATCCAATTATCAAAAACCATCCACTGAAATGAAAAGTAGTAACTCTCCCCCTTATAGAGTTCAATAAATTCTAAAGGTGTTCGAGGGCTGAAGGTAATGAAAATTGTAGCTCATGGTAATAGGTGAAGGGCTAAAACCCTCCAGTTCTTTTAAGCATAGTTATTAGTTTTTATACAAATGTACACAAAGTCTTCCCTACTGGATCGTCTTTGTATGAATATGTGATCATCTCTAAATGTAATTACTCTGTTGTTTTTATTGTTATTGACCGAAGCCCGTTATCTTTCTTGTTCATAGTATTTCGGACTTCCAGCAACTCCTATATCCTCCAGTTGGTCTTCAGTCCATTATATGATTCCCCCCCCCCCATACAGTTTAGTAAAGATCACTGCAGTATACAAAATGTAATTGTTAAGATGTACACCAAGTGTATTGTATATTGTAAGTGTATTACATTGTACAGGCTAGGCCATAAGTATGGATACACCCAGATAAAAACGAAGTGGATGCTGATCTCAACTTACCGTTTTTGGCATATTAGTACATGGGAGGGGGAAACTATTGAGTCTGGGTGGCGGCCATCTGCAAAGCTGCCATTTTGGATTCAACTTCATTACAGTCCTATGAAAAAGTTTGGGCACCCCTATTAATCTTAATCATTTTTAGTTCTAAATATTTTGGTGTTTGCAACAGCCATTTCAGTTTGATATATCTAATAACTGATGGACACAGTAATATTTTAGGATTGAAATGAGGTTTATTGTACTAACAGAAAATGCGCAATATGCATTAAACCAAAATTTGACCGGTGCAAAAGTATGGGCACCCTTATCATTTTATTGATTTGAATACTCCTAACTACTTTTTACTGACTTACTGAAGCACAAAATTGGTTTTGTAACCTCAGTGAGCTTTGAACTTCATAGCCAGGTGTATCCAATCATGAGAAAAGGTATTTAAGGTGGCCAATTGCAAGTTGTTCTACTATTTGAATCTCCTCTGAAGAGTGGCATCATGGGCTACTCAAAACAACTCTCAAATGATCTGAAAACAAAGATTGTTCAACATAGTTGTTCAGCGGAAGGATACAAAAAAGCTGTCTCAGAGATTTAACCTGTCAGTTTCCACTGTGAGGAACATAGTAAGGAAATGGAAGACCACAGGGACAGTTCTTGTTAAGCCCAGAAGTGGCAGGCCAAGAAAAATATCAGAAAGGCAGAGAAGAAGAATGGTGAGAACAGTCAAGGACAATCCACAGACCACCTCCAAAGAGCTGCAGCATCATCTTGCTGCAGATGGTGTCACTGTGCATCGGTCAACTATACAGCGCACTTTGCACAAATAGAAGCTGTATGGGAGAGTGATGAGAAAGAAGCCGTTTCTGCACGTACGCCACAAATAGAGTTGCCTGAGGTATGAAAAAGCACATTTGGACAAGGCAGCTTCATTTTAGAAACAAAAATTGAGTTGTTTGGTTATAAAAAAAGGCGTTATGCATGGCGTCCAAAAAGAAACAGCATTCCAAGAAAAACACATGCTACCCACTGTAAAATTTGGTGGAGGTTCCATCATGCTTTGGGGCTGTGTGGCCAATGCCGGCATCGGGAATCTTGTTAAAGTTGAGAGTCGCATGGATTCCACTCAGTATCAGCAGATTCTTGAGAATAATGTTCAAGAATCAGTGACGAAGTTGAAGTTACGCCAGGGATGGATATTTCAGCAAGACAATGATCCAAAACACCGCTCCAAATCCTCAGGCATTCATGCAGAGGAACAATGACAATGTTCTGGAATGGCCATCCCAGTCCCCAGACCTGAATATCATTGAACATCTGTGGGATGATTTGAAGCGGGCTGTCCATGCTCGGCGACCATCTAACTTAACTGAACTTGAATTGTTTGTCCAAAATACCTTTATCCAGGATCCAGGAACTGATTAAAAGCTACAGGAAGCGACTAGAGGCTGTTATCTTTGCAAAAGGAGGATCTACTAAATATTAATGTCACTTTTCTGTTGAGGTGCCCATACTTTTGCACCGGTCAAATTTTGGTTTAATGCATATTGCGCATTTTCTGTTAGTACAATAAACCTCATTTCAATCCTGAAATATTACTGTGTCCATCAGTTATTAGATATATCAAACTGAAATGGCTGCTGCAAACACCAAAATATTTAGAACTAAAAATGATTAAGATTAACAGGGGTGCCCAAACTTTTTCATAGGACTGTATGTACAACCATGTACCGCTTCCATTTTATCTGCATGTATCCATACTTATGGCCTACCCTGGGTGTATCCATACTTATCCACCCTGTACTGTTGAAACTGGAGTTGAAATTTTACATCATTTTTGCTTTTTTTAAAAATTCCTGTAATATACATACGTGTTTTATACATGCATTAAAAATTTTTTTAGTAACCTTAATAAATTATTTTATCATATTTACTGGCTCGTTGTCTTTTTGTAACTAAATAAGAGAAATATAAATTGTAGTTACGTTTGACACTTCAATCATATAGATAATTAGCCAAATTAACAACCTTTTGCTTTCATTAGTCTAACATAAGCCGCCTTTACTTCTTATTCAGAGGCCTGTCCACATGTAGATGACCATTTACCGTGCCCTACTATACTTATACTTATGATCCTGCCTTTATGGTCTAAGGGTGAGGTTCCACCTTGCAGACCTCGCTGCGGGTGTTTAAGCCAAAGCCAAGAGTTTCTACAACTGGAATAGGAGATATATAGGAAGTTCTTATACTTCTCCCTTCTGCTAAATCCACTCCTGATTTTGGTTCAAATAACTGCAGCAAAATCTGCTACATAAAAAGCAGCTTTTCCACAACACGGGGCCTCATTGCCGCCTGCGCTTCCCCTTCTCCGGAGGCAGCTGGGATCGGTAAGTAAGGCTGCGGGCCTGCGAGCTCCATAAACGCCACTATCCTTATACTACACTGAGTATAATGATCGTAGGGCTAGGTGAGGGAACATAAAAATACACTGCTATTTAGCTCTCCTGGGCTCTGGCAGGCTTCTGGCCTACTTGGTGTCATCCCAGACGTCTCTTAGGCTGGGCTTTCATCATTATGCATTGTGATGCAAGCCCCGGCTCAAGTGACTTCTCTTTTATTATTGAAGATGGCGGAAATCAGCAGTGTGTGCCAGAGCCAGGGAGAGGTCCGTAACAGTGTTTTTTATGTTTGTATCCTCCCCTGAGTCTCCGATTATTTTACTCTGGGATCTGAAAAGACCCCAACGTATAACAATTGTTCATGGGTGGTCCACAATGGGGCATAATACTGTGTTCAGGGGCCACTATCGGGTATAATACTGTGTGCAGAGACCACTATGGGGGATAATACTGTGTGCAGGGGCCACTATGGGGTATAATACTGTGTGCAGGGGCCACTATGGGGCATAATACTGTGTGCAGGGGCCACTATGGGGCATAATACTGTGTGCAGGGGCCACTATGGGGCATAATACTGTGTGCAGGGACGACTATGGGGGATAATACTGTGTGCAGGGGCCACTATGGGGGATAATACTGTGTGCAGGGGCCACTATGGGGGATAATACTGTGTGCAGGTGCCACTATGGGGTATAATACTGTGTGCAGGGGCCACTATGGGGCATAATACTATGTGCAGGGGCCACTATGGGGCATAATACTGTGTGCAGGGGCCACTATGGGGCATAATACTGTGTGCAGGGACGACTATGGGGGATAATACTGTGTGCAGGGGCCACTATGGGGTATAATACTGTGTGCAGGGGCCACTATGGGGCATAATACTGTGTGCAGGGGCCACTATGGGGTATAATACTGTGTGCAGGGGTCACTATGGGGGATAATACTGTGTGCAGGGGCCACTATGGGGTATAATACTGTGTGCAGGGGCCACTATGGGGCATAATACTGTGTGCAGGGGCCACTATGGGGTATAATACTGTGTGCAGGGGCCACTATGGGGCATAATACTGTGTGCAGGGGCCACTATGGGGCATAATACTGTGTGCAGGGGCCACTATGGGGCATAATACTGTGTGCAGGGACGACTATGGGGGATAATACTGTGTGCAGGGGCCACTATGGGGTATAATACTGTGTGCAGGGGCCACTATGGGGCATAATACTGTGTGCAGGGGCCACTATGGGGTATAATACTGTGTGCAGGGGTCACTATGGGGGATAATACTGTGTGCAGGGGCCACTATGGGGTATAATACTGTATGCAGGGGCCACTATGGGGCATAATACTGTGTGCAGGGGCCACTATGGGGCATAATCTTGTGTGCAGGAGTATGGAGGTGGGTGGGTCAGTTGGTCGGTCAGGGCCCCTCCCATGTCAAATGTTCGCCTTGGGGCCCCACCATTCGTAGTTAGCTAGTGGGTGCCGGAATACAGGAAAAGCCCTCTTAAGTGAACTTAAGACAAGAAAATAAAGTTATCTGACACAACATATTTTGTGTTGCATTGGTTATAAAAATGTTGGGTTTCCATTATTGTGTCCCTAATTTAGCAGGACAAAAAAAAAAAAAAAAAAAAAGCAATGCTTACAGTAATTTATCTTATCTAGAACCTCTTCTGCAGATGTGAACATCGCCCAATACTGACAACCAGACTGACTTCTCCAAAACTTAGCAGAGTGACTGCGCAGTTGTGACAGACACTTGGTGACACAGCTTTACCTGTCACAATGAGTATGCAGAATTCAAAGGCAAATATTAGAAGTGACTAGATTAGGCAAGTCAAAAATAAATGCTGAACCATCATGATTTTTTCATTCTCAAACGCCACAATTTATTCTTGTATCTGTTTGCTACTATCATTTTTATTTGCTTTGATATAAAGGTGAAGGACGCACTCATAATTCTTAATGTCAAATAAGTTCAATAGTGAGAGTTTGCCAAGTACATAGTGAGGTCTAAGTACAGAAAGAAGTTCAGTTAATGGCATAAAAAGTTTATTCATCTTAGGGCTAGTTCACACGGGGGCAATGAGGCAGATTTTGGCCTGGGCCCCCAGCTGGATTTCCATGCCCCCATCCTCTTACGCTAGCCTTACGCATTTCAAAATGTATACAAGCATTGTGAATTGGAAGTATACAGGGTATATATATTGAGCGTATACATACTGCGGTGTATACTGTATGGCTAGTAGACCCCTTGCTTGACACCTGTATGGGACAGGTATATTGGGCGGATGCTCCAGTGTTTGGGCATCAGGACACAGAAATTATTCTGGTAGCTCCTGGGAGGGGAAAAGGATCGGATGACTCTGCTGGGAAGATGGGCATGTTGGGAGAATGGAGGGGCAGACTCTTGGGTATGAACACGACTGGAGGTAGTGGCTGACTGGTGGAAAAGCATCTGGAAGCATTATCCGCTAGCCTATGTAACACCTGTTCCTGGTGCTCGGTCCTCGTCAGCGTTGTAGCCTGCACCCTACTTAGCGCAGCTATCAAGACAGGAATTGGGCTGAGCGCATGCTAATGTTTCTTTAGGTTTAAATTTGTGTTTCTGTCCATATTAATGTAGAGGAAGGAAGGTTTCCAAGTATTTTCCCACTTTCATAGAGGTTCTATTGAGTGTGGAAAGTGTCTAGTTGATAGGCTGTGGTAGTAGGGTAATACTGGGACTTGGGTGTGTTAGATGCCCCCAGCCATGCAGCCACGCAGAGTGTCAACTTGCCAATTTAACCTTAAAACTGTGTGGATCCACAATTGCGGACCAACAAATTAGTCGTGTGAATGGGTCTTTACAGAGCTTGTACTGAAACGTCTGTACACAGTACAATCTGCCCCACAGTGGCCCCCACACACAGTACAATCTGCCCCACAGTGGCCCCCACACACAGTACAATCTGCCCCACAGTGGCCCCCCCACACAGTACAATCTGCCCCGCAGTGGTCCCCGCACACACTACAATCTTCCCCGCAGTGGCGCCTATAGACAGTACAATCTGCCCCGCAGTGCCCCCCACAAACAGTACAATCTGTCCAGTGCCCCCCCCCCCCAAAGGATTATACCTGTATACTCCATAGTAGCCCCCTCCCCACACAGCATGAAGTGGTCCACAGTAGTACCATATGTTCGCCATCACGGCTCTATAACATTTGGCTATCTCTGGTGCCCCTTCTTCATAGACTTTGTGGGCACCCTTATCAAGATACTGAGCAATAAAATAGAGACCTCACTGGACCAGAAGTTGAAGGATTTTTTGGTGTTTTCTGCTTAGTATTGATAATTCTGATTCCAAAATCTTGAAACATTTCTTGATGTATTACCCATAAGTTGAATAAGCTTTTTATGCCATTAACTGAACTTCTTTCTGTACTTAGACCTCACTATGTACTTGGCAAACTCTCACTATTGAACTTATTTGACATTAAGAATTATGAGCGCGTCCTTCATCTTTATATCAAAGCAAATAAAAAAATGATAGTAGCAAACCGAGACAAGAGCAATAAATGGTATAGTTTGAGAATGAAAAAAGTCATGACAGTTCAGCATTTATTTTTTGACTTGCCTAAACTAGTCGCTTCTTCTAATATTTGCCTTTGAATTCTGCATACTTATGGACTAGTTCACACGGGGGCAATGAGGCAGATTTTGACAGCGGATTTCGCCTCAAAATTTGCCTCCATACAATGGTGGTCTATGGAGACTGCTAGCTTTTTTTTCTGCTAGCAGAAAGAAGTGACATGACCTTTCTTCAGGCGGATTCCATCTGAGGAAAGCAATAGAAGTGAATGGGAGGCGAAAAATGCCTATGGTTTTTTTGCAAAAAACCGCGACCGTAAACGCCTAGCGTTTTTTTTACAGTCCATTCATTTTAGGGGAGGGGAAGACCACTTGGCTTTTTCTGAAGCAGTTTTTACCAAAAACTGCTGCAGAAAACGCTCCAAAAAAACCCTCAAGGTCAAAAAAACACTTCCACGGTGGCTCAGTGGTTAGCACTGCAGCCTTGCAGCGCTGGAGTCCTGGGGTCGAATCCTGTCAGGAACAACATCTGCAAGGAGTTTGTATGTTCTCCGTGTGTTTGCGTGGATTTCCTCCCATTCTACAAAAACATACTGATAGAAAAAAAAATGTAGATTATGTTCCCTATATTGGGCTCACAATCTACATTTAAAAAAATAAACATAAAAAAACAGTTACTTACCTATCCCTGGCTTCGCTGTACTTCCCGCTGATGGTGGCCATCTTCACTGATGTCCGGGAAGTCACGTGACCCGGGGGGCCTACGTCACAATGCAAAGGACGCAGGCCCCGGTCATGTGAAGTCAGGGACGTCACACAAGTAGGCTTGAAGCCTACCTGGAGTGGTTAGTAACACAGTTTTTTATGTTCCCTTACCTCTCTTGAGCCTCCAGTCATTATATTCGGAGGTCTTTGCAGACCCTCGAGTATAATAATACTGTTTGTGGGGCCCGCGGTGTCACTTGCCGATCCTGGCTGCCACAGCAGTAGTGGCTGTCGCTGGGCCCCCTAATGTCCTAATGTCCTAATGTTGACAACTAATGAACAGCCTTATAAAAAAACAAGCCCTTTGAGGACTGAAAGGCATCTGCTGTCTATACAATACTACATGTGCTACCCAATACATAGGTATAGTACCGGAAGGGGAGCTCACTAGAGCTAGTAGGAATTGCTCCATTCAACTACTTTATGAACAGCAAGAAAATAACATATACAATCCTGGCTAACAACTATGGCGATGCAAATTCTCACTGGGCTGCGCAAAATACAGAAAATATCTGGTTTACAGTTATAAGGAGAATGAGGACACCTAGTGGCTGAACTTTGTTGCTGCACCCATAAAATTCAAAGGTCAAGATTTACTAATAGACAGAGTAAACTTACACTAGCAGTCTGTTAGTACAGCAGATGTATCTCAGTGGCTGATGGTAGATGAGTATTCTGGATATATTTAGACTGTCTAAACTGCATTTTTTAAGCCAAAGCCAAGAGTGACTTCAAAAGGAATATATGAAATACTGGCAATACCCGCGACTTCGTCCGCAGCCCCCTCCCCTCTCATGCACGACACAGCAGCAGTGTGGCCCTGCCCCCCCCCCCCCATTGCTCTGCGGCCCCGCGGCCCCGGTCTCCTCTTCTGCCCGACGCACAAGAGGGAGGGGGGAGGGAGAAATATATGAAGTGAGAAGAGGAGACAACAGGCAAACTGCTGAAACAGTGAGATGGAAAAACTCTTTAAGCAAAGAAAATTTTAAAAAAAAATCACACTCAGCTTTGTTCACTTGACACAACTAAAGCTACTTAATGGTTGTGCTGGAATAACAAGGGGTCCATATATTGTACCTGCACAGGGGCCCTCTAAAACTGGCCATCTGCAGTCAGCACTAGGGGAGCATAGTGCATAGAAATGAATACACTGACTATTGAAATCGTTGGAAGCTGTAAAATCTCTTTGTACAGAGCACCCCCCCCACACACACACACACACATGCACACACGCACCCCCCCCCCCTTCCCTCCAATGGTGGTTGTAGGAAAATGCTATGGACCTATAGAAGAAGTCCAATGCCCTATCTCACCACCGGTCTCTATAGCATCTACTTTTATGGTAAGTATGCCACTGGTGTTATACTATACCAGTGATGGTGAACCTATGGCACGCGTGCCAGAGAGGGCACGCAGAGCCCTCCATGCTGGCACGCGTGCGGTCGCCCGGATCGCTCACCAACAGGGAATCCGGTACAGGATTCCCCGTTGATGAGCGATCACTGCCTTCAGTTGTATGTGCAAATGCACATACAGCTGAAAGCTGTCAGGGTAGGCCGCGGATCGCGCGACCGCGGCCTACACTGGCTGCAGAGTTTGACCTCTGCCCCGACGCGGGCGCGATGACGTCATCAGCGCCGCCAGTGACAAGAAGGTGGATGCCGGCGGCTCTTCAGGGGTGAGTATGAGAGTGGCTCACTGTGTATATGATGTTGGGGGGAGCGCTTATGATACTTGGTGGGGTGTATGATACTGGGGGGGAGTGTATAATACTGGGGGGGCTTATAATACTGGGTGGGGTGTATAATACTGGGGGGAGTGTATAATACTGGGGGGAGTGTATAATACTGAGGGGGCTTATAATACTGGGGGGAGTGTATAATACTGGGGGGGCTTATAATACTGGGTGGGGTGTATAATACTGGGGGGAGTGTATAATACTGGGGGGAGTGTATAATACTGGGGGGGAGTGTATAATACTGGGGGGGGTGTATAATACTGGGGGGAGTGTATAATACTGGGGGGAGTGTATAATACTGAGGGGGCTTATAATACTGGGGGGAGTGTATAATACTGGGGGGGCTTATAATACTGGGTGGGGTGTATAATACTGGGGGGAGTGTATAATACTGGGGGGAGTGTATAATACTGAGGGGGCTTATAATACTGGGGGGAGTGTATAATACTGGGGGGGCTTATAATACTGGGTGGGGTGTATAATACTGGGGGGAGTGTATAATACTGGGGGGAGTGTATAATACTGAGGGGGCTTATAATACTGGGGGGAGTGTATAATACTGGGGGGGCTTATAATACTGGGTGGGGTGTATAATACTGGGGGGAGTGTATAATACTGGGGGGAGTGTATAATACTGGGGGGGAGTGTATAATACTGGGGGGGTGTATAATACTGGGTGGGGTGTATAATACTGGGGGGAGTGTATAATACTGGGGGGCTTATAATACTGGGGGGAGTGTATAATACTGAGGGGGCTTATAATACTGGGGGGAGTGTATAATACTGGGGGGAGTGTATAATACTGGGGGGAGTGTATAATACTGGGGGGGAGTGTATAATACTGGGGGGGCTTATAATACTGGGTGGGGTGTATAATACTGGGGGGAGTGTATAATACTGGGGGAGTGTATAATACTGAGGGGGCTTATAATACTGGGGGGAGTGTATAATACTGGGGGGGCTTATAATGCTGGGTGGGGTGTATAATACTGGGGGGAGTGTATAATACTGGGGGGAGTGTATAATACTGAGGGGGCTTATAATACTGGGGGGAGTGTATAATACTGGGGGGGCTTATAATACTGGGGTGGCTTATAATACTGGGGGGTGTACTAAAGAGCATATAATACTGGGGGGGGGGCTATTTATAAGCACACAATACTGTGTGTGGATGCCACTGTGGAGCATATAATCCTGTGGGGGGGGGACACCTACTGCGGAGCATATAACACTGGGGGGCTACTGTGGTACTGTGGAGAATATAATATTGTGTGGTGGGCCCACTGCAGAGCATATAATACTGTCTGGGGTCCCCTCACTATTTATATCACACAGTATCTGTTTTATAGCAGACGTGATATTAGTACAGGATGTAAGAATATTACACGGTAACTATAAAACAGATCCTGTGCAAATAGTGAAAATTAATTGTTCAAAGTACCAAATGCCGAGACCTTTACATTTCAGTACAACGTTGTTTGTATTATTGAAAGCTCTGTAAAGCCCCACATGACTGTAATTTTTGGTCAGTAACTGTCCGCAATTGTGGATCCGCATAGTATTAAGTTTATATTGTCGTGTTGGCACTCTGCGAAAATTTTGTGGGTTTTGGGTTGCAGTTTGGGCACTCGGTCTCTAAAAGGTTCGCCATCACTGTACTATACAGTCCGCTATAGATAGGAATCAGCAATACTATTATAGTTATACTCTTTTTTTTAATCTTTTTCAGCCTCTCTTGTGTTTCCCCTCACTATCAGCCTCTTTTTCCTCATCTCACTTAGCGGCGTTCACAACTTACTTAAACGTATCCTAAAGCTTCATGCACACAACCATTTTTGCACTCCGAATGTCTTCCAATCTGTGTGTCTGTTGCAATAATTTTTAAAGCATGTCCTATACAGATCCATTTTGAAGGATCTGAGCCACACATGGAACAGTGAAAAAACATATATCATCCAATTGTCATCCAATTGTGCATGAATCCTTACTCCAGGAGATATTTGATCCCTCTAGATCAAGATCTATCTTTTCACATCTGAGTTGGTATTCCGTCCGGGAGAGTCCGCATGAGGACCCCGCGAACGGAATGCCAAATGCAATTGAAAGCGCTGTTCTGTAAAAGCACACGGACCTCATAGACTATAATGGGTTCCATGTGTTGGCCGCCCGCTGCCTGCCACATGATTTGTGCAGGCAGTGGGGTCTGTGTGCTTTTACTGCACCAGCATTTGCAATTGCGTTTGGTATCCCGTTCAGGCTGTCCCCATGTGGACTCCCCCGGACGGTATCCAAACGCAGATATTAACAAGAGCATAGATTTTCTACTCCTTATCCACAATTTTGCGATCAATAAACCCATACCCATACCTCCCAACCGTCCCGATTTCCGCGGGACAGTCACGATTTGAGTGACATGTCCCGCGGTCCCGGTTGGAGGGAGGTATGTCCCGATTTCAACTCAGATCTGCGTCCAGAGGACGCAGATCTGAGTTGAACACATGTGCGGCTGAAGCAAGGAGCTGACACAGGTCAGCTCCTCGCTTCGCCGCTGCCCGCCTCTCTCCCTGACACATGCGGCTGAAGCTGCTCGCGTGCTCACTTCGCCGCTGCGTCTCTCTCTCGCTGACACATGCTTGTAGACGCGATGTACAAGCCAGGAGCCGGCGGCAGCAGCGAAGCGAGGAGCTGACACAGGTCAGCTCCTCGCTTCAGCCGCATGTGTCAGCGAGAGAGAGACGCAGCGGCGAAGCGAGCACCTGTGTCAGCTCCTTGCTTCAGCCGGATGTGTCAGCGAGAGAGGCGGGCAGAGAGCGGCGAGGGAGCGGAGGAGAAGGTAAGTTTAATGTGGAGGTGGAACGTGAATCTGGGGGCAGATGAAGGAGAGGACGGCATGACACTGGGGGCAGAGATGGAGAGGACATGAATCTGGGGGAAGAGATGGGGGGACATGAATCTGGGGGCAGAGATGGAAGGACAGGAATCTGGGGGCAGAGATGTGGGACATGAATCTGGGGGCAGAGATGGAGGGACATGAATTTGGGGCAGAGATGTGGGACATGAATCTGGGGACAGAGATGTGGGGACATGAATCTGGGGGCAGAGATGGGAGACATGAATCTGGGGGCAGAGATGGAGAGGACATGAATCTGGGGGCAGAGATGTGGGGACATGAATCTGGGGACAGAGATGGAGGGACATGAATCTGGGGGCAGAGATGGAAGAGGGACATGAAACTGGGGGCAGATGAAGGGTGTATATGAAACTGGGGGAGAGATAGAGGGGGGACATATAATTTACGGGTGACTGTAGGAGGATTATACTGTGTGCGGGAACATGAAAAATTAATGACTGGGCAGGGTCAACACAAAAGCGGGTGGGGCTAAATATGCCACGGCGCGCTATGCGCGCCGCACATTTTGTCCCTCTTTCGGTTCTTCAAAAGTTGGGAGGTATGCCATACCCGCTGTTCTAGTTCTACACTTCACATCATATGCCAGACATCCAATGTGCAAAATGATGTTGTTTTTGTTTTTCTCTTGGGTGCTATTACACGTCCTGTATTTACTTGTGTTAATGCATCTGCTGTTTTCTCTACACCATTGAAAATTAGTATCACTGATAAAAAATGGAACACGCATGTATGAAACACACTACAGGCTGAACCAACTTTGATGTAATGTCCTTAAAACATGTCAAAATGAGACTCAGTAGTGTTTGTGGCCTCCACTTGCCTGTATGACCTCCGTACAACGCCTGGGCATGCTCCTGATGAGGTTGCGGAGGGATCTCCTCCCAGACCTGGACTAAAGCATCTGCCAACTCCTGGTCAGTCTGTGGTGCAATGTGATGTTGGATGGATGGAGCGAGACATGATGTCCCAGATGTGCTCAATCGGATTCAGGTCTGGGGAACGGGCTGGTCAATGCCTTCATCTTGCAGGAACTGCTGACACACTCCAGCCACATGAGGTCTGGCATTGTCCTGCATTAGGACATCCTGTATTAGGACGAACCCAGGGCCAACCGCACCAGCATATGGTCTCACAAGGGGTCTGAGGATCTCATCTCGGTATCTAATGCCAGTCAGGCTACCTCTAGCGAGCACATGGAGGGCTTCCAAAGAAATGCCACTCCACACCATTACTGACCCACTACCAAATTGGTCATGCTGAAGGATGTTGCAGGCAGCAGATCGCTCTCCATGGCGTCTCCAGACTCTGTCACGTCTGCCACATGTGCTCAGTGTGAACCTGCTTTCATATGTGAAGAGCACAGGGCGCCAGTAGTGAAATTACCAATTCTGATGTTTTGCGGCAAATGCTCAGCGTCCTGCACGGTGTTGAGCTGTGAGCACAACTCCCATCTGTGGACGTCGGGCCCTCATACCATACTCGTGGGGTCAGTTTCTAACCATTTGTGCAGACACATGCACATTTGTGGCCTGCTGGAGGTCATTATGCAGGGCTCTAGCAGTGCTCCTCCTGTTTCTCCTTACACAAAGGCGAAGGTAGCGGTGCTGCTGCTGGGTTGTTGCCCTCCTACAGCCCCCTCCACATTTGCTGGTGTACTGGCTTGTCTCATGGTAGCGCCTCCAGCCTCTGGACACTAAGCTTACAGACACAGCAAACCTTCTTGCCACAGCTTGTGTTGATGTGCCATACTGGATGAGCTGCACTACCTGAGCCACTTGTGTGGGTTGTAGAGTCCGTCTCATGCTACCACGAGTGTGAAAGCACAAACAACATTCAAAAGGGACCAAAACATCAGCCAGAAAGCATTGGTACTGAGATGTGGTCTGTGGTCCTCACCTGCAGAGCCTCTTCTTTATTGACTGTGTCTCGATAATTGCCAATAATTTCCATCTGTTGTCTATTCCATTTGCACAACAGCATGTGAAATTGATTGTCAATCAATGTTGCTTGGAGTTACATTCTGTTATTTTTTTGAGCAGTGTATAAACATGAAGATCAAGTCTGATACATTGATGCCACAATATTTTTGGCCAGCAACATGTCGGAAATGTTAGCTCTTGTTGCCTATCAATTCAATTGAATTGCCAGGCAGTGCTTGTCTCTTTCTTTCAATTTGCCCCTCCACTGCTGCAGTAAATAAAAAAAATAATGGGGACACAGTGAAGAAATAATATATATGATATTATGATTCATCCCTGTTCTGTGTTACAGTGTCATCACAGTACACGGATAATAATTTCATTGGTGGGGCGTTTAAAGATATTATACCATATGGTTTTATACGTCTATTGCTAGGATTTACCTAATGAAGGTAGTGGATAGCCCCTGAAATGTATAACCAATAACATCTCCACCTCTCTGTGAACCTCTAGATCCAGTTACCTTTAATTTGACTTCCCAGGAGTATTTCACAAAGCACAAAATAGAGGATAGAGTAATCTTCTACATGAATACAGATGCCATACAACTTCATGAAAGCCATGATACTAGGCGGCTTAGACAGTCACACAATTGAAAGAGTATTTGGTGAACTCATTCTGAGTAATAGTTACAATACACAATACCTATGTGATATATAATCTATTAGTATTGGTCATGAGACCTTCTATAGTTCTGGTTGCCCATGGATATAATATAATAGAAAATAAATAAGATATTGAAGGAATTTTGTCAAAAGGTGTAGCTTCATTTACATACAACACTCCCTGCGAGGTGGAGGATAATAACTAACACAATCTGCCTTCTCTTCCTACAGCACCTGGGACTGATCCATCCACAGCTTCAGACTCTCTTTACAGTGGACATCCTATACTCTTAGTAGTATAGTTATAGACAAGAAAAAATCCCGGTAAGTGTCATTTATTAGCTAAGGTTTTAGCATGTGAATTTTAGTTAAGCACTAGGTCTGCGAGTAGGATTTATACAGAAGAATCAATGATGGAGATAATGGAGTAATTCAGAGATGTACATAGATTAAATGGGTGTCTGGGATATTGGTGAATTGTAAAATGTTAAATTATAATTATATGTATTATTATTATTATTATTATTATTATTATTATTATGTTTATTAGTGTTATTATTATTATCTAATTATTGTAATTTAAATTTATTTTAGAATATACTTTGTGTTTAAATATTAGTTATTAACCAGAAGTTGAAACATTCTTACGGCTGACTATTGTTACAATTGTATCTATAAAGGCTCTTTATGAATATCGCCATCACCTTCTGTCATATCGGGAATATTACCTGACACAAGGTTGCAATGTTTGCCACTGTATAGGCATATTCAGATATATGTTACCTAGTGAGGTTTCTACTGCACCCATATGTACAGGAAAATCCAGTTGATTGTACGTGCTCAATATATGGCAAAAGAAGACTTCCTAGACATTGGCGTTTCAGGCCTTCTTCACATAACAGTGAAAAATCACCATGTGGCAAACTTTGTTTTTTCATCATGATACAGCGGGTTTCAAAACAATGACAGTCCAAATAATATATGTCCAATTTCTGGACGCTTTTCACAGATCTATGAGGGATGCCACATGAAAGTAGACAGCCATGAAAAACAGACCTGATTCTGATGAATAAGCATTCTGATGAATAAGCAAACTTGATCTGTAAAGTCTGATGGAAAGGAGCAAAAAGTGTTGTATATAGGTGTAAAACTCGCAGGACGGTTAATCATAAAATTCCCCATCTCTGTAGTGCATTGTCGGTGTAAACACTACTAAAATATTTTACTGTATACAGTGGTGTGCCAGAGACTGTAAGGCTAAGTTCACACGAGGAGCGTAACAGCGGATTTTGCCACTGAGAGTGACCGGGGAGCTTCCGACAGTCACGGCTTTTCCCTCCGGAGTACGGTCAAATGAATGGGCCGACTCCGGAGGTTGCTACATGCTTCGTTGAGCCGTGGAATCCGCCTGAAGAAAGGGTAGTCCGCTTCCTTTTTCCATGTGCGGCAACATGTCACTCACGGAATAAAGTAGCCTGGCGGTCTCCATAGACCACCATTATGACGTGGATTACGCGCCATAATCCGCCCCTCTGTGAACGAGCCCTAATGGAACATGTGGGATAAACTGAGATGTAACAGTCTCATCTGCATATAGAAAAATATAACCAACTGTGCTATTCAGAACAACTCTTTGCAATAAGTTTCCAGTTACATATGCTTAGCCTTGTGTTTGATGGCACCACTCCAAATGTAAAAAAAGGAACATGGTCGCCAGCTTAAATCAGTACATAAATCCATAGAAAGTTAACTGCAGAGTATAAGATTATTAGAACGTATGCCTATTGAGACTTACGCCCATTCTCTTCCATGTGTCTGTACAGGTAGCAATGGAGCACTCTATAGCTCTACTGATCGTTGGATGTTTGGGTACAGCGCTTGGATGGCCGTCTGGAAAGATAAATGCTTCCTGTGACAACATGCTTCCAGTTCACGGGGGCAACGTCCCTCAGTCATCGGTGTCCCCGTATGTCATCACCGTGTCTAATACAACTTTTGTTCCAGGGGATACTATTACAGGTAAGGAAAAAAATGTGGCGTATTACAATCACTGTAGGACCGCCATGATTTTGGAAATCGCAGCAAGTCAATTATATTCAAGGAAACGCTGGGAAAAATGGAGGTACAAAATGCTCATAGTCTTCACTTTCTTTGAAAAGTGCTGCAGGAAAAAACACAATGCGCTGCTGCTGATGTCATTATTGCTTTCCTTTTTTGCAATAGAAATACATGATAAATGGGGAGGATAATATCATGTTTGTTACAAAGTGACTTCTTTATGGAGCAGAAGGCTAAAAGCTGATGGAAAACTACATAAATGAGAAATGCTGGGGCTCATATAGAGATTTGCACAGCATGTCGCTTTGCATGGGAACTACCTGTCCTAATATGTCATTCTCCTGAGGTGGCCCTGCAGGGGAATTATACATGATATGATGATGTGTTCGCTCACAAATTACGGCTGCTCCCTGATGCATCTGGACACCCTGTGATCAGTTTATTGTCGGGGGACCTCTCTATCGGAAGAGGATATTCATAAGCAAACAACCCCTTGTACGTTCCCTTGTCTGTAGCTAGGCAGCAGTGAATTATTTTTGCAGGCGTCCCTTCTGCTACTTATAATATGATCTCAGATAACCTAAACTATTTCCTAGAAAGATTACAGACTAAAGCCGCCTTGTTAGGAGTTAGCCGGTGCAGGTTCACTCTGTCTGTATGAGAGTTAATGAGAATCAGACCCAGAGGGAACAATGGAGATTTGTGTTTTCCACTGGTTATTGTTAGAGAAGGGAGAGATAATTGAGAAGAAAAATGATCATTACATTGCTCTTGTGTCATGGTAAGTTTGGGACAGCTGGAAACCATGTGGCCAAAAACACACGTGGCTTACGGCTAATTGCCGCAGTTAGGCTAGGGCTACACAATGATATATAATTGAAGAGAAGTCGTGCAATGTGTAACATATTGTTGCACAAATTTTTTGGGAGATGTGATTTGACTGTCAGAACACAGTCAATTTGCAGACATTGCGTGCAAGTCCTAGTCATATGCGGCTCACTTTAAAGTCTACGGTCAAAAAGTTGTCTGCAACCAAAAACCAACAAGTTTAGATTTTCTGCAAAGTGTCACACACGTCACCATATAACTCTAAGGCCCCACATAGCTGGCTGCAGCCAAAAACTGCTGCAGGAAAAACCGCAGCAGAAAGCGACAGAAAGTCCCCAGAAGTTTCCTCTACAGACTTTCAGCTTCAATTGCACATATAGGGAAACCGCCAGCGTTTCCATGGGTGTAACTGACATGCTGCGATTTCTAAAAGTGCAACGGTTTTGGAAATCGCAGCATTTCCGTTCCACATATTTTTCTGCAATGTGTGGATGCGATTCGCTATAATCCACTTTGCAGGGATTGTAATATGCAGTGGTTCTTGCCATGTGGGACCTCCGCCTAACGCTATAGTCACACGAGCGTAAATAATGGCTGTGGGAAATCGTTTTTTTTAACAGATGTCACCTACAGCATTGTATTGAATGTCGGTGAATGGGGGAAAATGATATAACCATTTTTTATTTTTTTTCCTTAAATGTAGATTGTGAGCTCCATATAGGGCTCACAATATACATTTTTCCCTATCAGTATGTCTTGGGAGTATGGAAGGAAACTCACGCAAACACAGGGAGAACATACAAACTCCTTGCAGATGTCCTCAGTAGGATTTGAACCCAGGATTCCAGTGCTGCAGTGCTAACCACTGAGCCTCTGTGTTGCCCCTGACCTGACTGTTATTTTGACAGTCTTGGAACATCAAAATATAGCTTGTGTCCTATTTTTCTTCATTTTCTCGGATCCCTCAATACACTCAGGTGCAAGATAACGGTGAAAAAATCGAAGATTTTCACTGCCATTTTGCACCTTGGTTGTCTGAATGTAGCCTTACGCTGGGTTCAAACTAGCGTCTGTACTCCGTTATCAGGTTTCCGTCTTCTATTGCCGAGTCTGGCCGTGAGCGCTGGTGAGCGTTTTATGCTCTCCGCGGCGACACAGAGTACTGCATGTCCGACTCTGTGTTCGGTTTAAAAAAACGGTTTCGCCGCGGAGTGCATAAAATGCTCACCAGCGCTCACGACCGGACACTTTTCAAACCCATTCAAATGAATGGGTGTGAAAGATGCCAGTAGGTTTCCGTCTCCTGCCCTGTTTTGTGCAGGAAACGGAAACCTGAAGAACGGAGTCCTGGGCGCAGATGTGAACGAGCCCTTAGGCTGAAGCCCCTTGTTGCAGAAACATAGCATTTTTTTTGCAAATTTTACTGCATTTTATTTTTTTTAACCAAAGCCAAGAATGGCTACATAGGAAATGGAAAATATACTGAAAATCATATATCTCAGTGAAGGGTAAAGGAGACTCTTCTTGCTTCGGCCAGGTGTCTGGAGACCAGAAGTGAGCAGTGCTTTCCTTACTAGTTCTCAGTTCTACAGACTGTTGGAGTTGTTCTTCTTTCTTACGTTTCAGTAAAGAATCCTTCAAATGTTACTTGGCTTTCGTTACTGTATCCCATACAGAGTGAATGATACCTTATACTGTAAGAAATGTGACATCCATTGCTGACCCGGACTGACCCCCTACCATTATTCTTTTCCCTTTCAGTGACTATACAGTCAAAATCTGGTTCAGACACATTTAAAGGATTTCTCCTTGAAGCCCGACTAATAGGAGGAGACTGGATTACTGGAAGTTTTACTATCTTAGATTCAAGTATCTCTCAGACATTGACATGTGGCACACAAGCAGTAAGTTTATTGCTTGTAATAAATATTTTGTTCTTATGTATTATACAAAAGTTCTGAATTTAGGATCTAGGATTTGGATATGATAGCTTTGTGTTTCTGTCACTCTTTACTGTATTTTTGGTAAAAGCTGTGCCTTGTATTTCAGTTCAGCCCCATTCACTTTAATACCTTGTATACAAAAGGATAGTCCAATGATCAAAGCCCCACAAAACCACTTCCGCTCGGTTTCCGCCTAAAGTCAATAAAGAGAAAAGCTCTACTTGCAAAATGGGGGACACAACACTATTGTGACTATTGAGGGACTAAAGAGAGTAAAGTAAAAATTTTTAAAAAAGTTTTTGTTTAACTGTATTTTTATTGAACAGTGAATACAGAATAAGAAAGCAAGACACTGGGAAAGAATGGCATTACTGTTCTTGGTGTAACAAATAAGTAAATACCAATTAACAGTACTCGTACAATTACAACTCACTGGGATGCCATATAATGAGTGTGTTGTTGGTGTCGATGTTCCGCCTGCTCTGGCGTTTTGGCAGTTCTCAAGCTGGCCTGCCACTGAACTTGTTCCTCGCACCGTGCCTGTGATTGTTCCAGCACCTCAGCAGCTCGTTGGGTTGCCATATAATCAGTGTGTTGTTGTCATTGATGATCCCCCTGAGCTTTGCTTGAGGAGAAGCTTGTTGACTTCTGGCTACCTTCATAGCTCTCGTTGTTTTAGAATTTTGCGACAAATTAGATTTTCTTTTTCCCGGCATGTTTAAAATTGACAAACTGCAAATTTGGATTAAAGGGGTTTGTCAGGATGCTGCCTGGAGAAGATCAGATAATATGCAGATGCTTGTACACAATGGACACAGTGTTATCTGTGTGTTTACATATCAAGATAACAGACCTGGTTTTATCAGCAATCTCTAATTAGCTGAGATAGTCCTGCTGCCAAGAGCGGTTTAATATAGTATGTGAACATAAATTCATAACAGTTGTAAAGCCATGTCATTTACCGGGATAAAAAGTATCCTATGTGCCAAATTTCATCCAAATCCGTTCAGATGTTTTTGCACGATCGAGTAACAAATACACAAACATCCAAACTTTTGCATTTATAATATTAGTAGGATTGCTGAATCTGAAAATGTCTGAATTGAAATAATTTTTTTTATTTATCTCATACAGTAAACTCTGTTAGAGAAAAAATAAATCACAATTCTCGTATCATGAGTAGATCGGTAATAAAACATTTAAAAATCTATTAATTTTATATCACCGTAATCGTACGGACCTGCAAAGTAATTGTAACAGTAAATAATTTTTACTTGAAACCTAAAAAAACAATATCAAATATGTCCGTAAAATTAATATCTGTCTGCTGCCCATGCACCGATGGGTGAATAATCCCTGTATACTTGCTTTCCTCTGTTTAGAATGCAGCTGTCAGTCATACAGACAGTAACCTAAAAAAGAGCATCAGCGCCTCCTGGACAGCCCCACAAGGAGCAGGCCCTGTGCGCTTCAGGTAAGTACTAGAAATCTGACAGATAAGAGGGCATTCGCTATTTCAAAGTCATATATTCTTAAATCAAAGCCACAAACATTCCTTACTAGAATAAGGCCAAGGCCTCACATAGCGAGCAGCGGCCAAAAAGCAATGCGGGAACAGCAGTGGCGGAAATGCATCACGTTACGAGTCTAGGCTTGTACCCGCCAGAGGATGCTCTGATGGACCAGTCCAACCTTGTTGTCAATTAACCAGTCTATTACCCAGAACAAAGGGTATCAAGTTTCCATTTATGGCCATCCATCTATGGCTAGTCCAATGTGTGTATATGTATTATACTGTATACTGTATATGGTATATAGTGTCTTGGGTCCCCTTATTTTTTAATTATAATGGAACTAGAGGTTTTTTTTATGTTAGTAATATGTAATACACTACTCAATCCAATACAGAACCTCTGTAAATAGTACACACTACATGGCACAAGTGTTATGCTGCCGATTTATTCTTTTTATTTTATTTTCAGAGCAACCATTTTGAACACTTACAGCACCTTCTGGACTGGAGTAGAGAGCGGCGTCATAGAGGCAGTAAGTATCTCTGGTGCATATAATGCTGAGCATGGTCTTTACTATATTATAAGCGTGAATGCTATGAAGTGTACACATAGTACTTAAAGTATATCATAGAGTAATACATGAATAAGGTATTTATGGCATACAACTGGATGGTATACCGATTATAGTCTTTTCTGTAATGGAGATCATTAAGGGCATAATGGAGTGCACCTCTGGGTGCTGGATTTTGCCAATGGAAGGCGATCACAGCTTTAATGGAGTGCACCTCTGGGTGCTGGATCTTGCCAGTAGAAGGGGATCACAGCTGAACTGCTCCCATTCAAGTAAGTGGATTGGCACTACAGTTCCCCTGGAACCACTACTATATGAATGGGGCTACTTCATTGCTCCTATTACTTGAATATGAGCAGTACCACACATACTACCCATCCCCTACCAACTTCCAAAACCCTGAGGCTACTGCAACAGCTGATCTGTGTAGGGCCGGGGTGCACATTTGACAAGAATAGTTTGTTTTCCCTGATACTGCATATCATACCAGGCAGTAACGGGTACAGGTCAGGTTAAAGGGATTCTATGATGAAAACTGTATTTTTTCTGCCTACCATGTTGTAATAGCCTTAAGAAAGACTATTCTTCTCCTACCTTTCGATGTCTTCTCCGGGCCGCCGTTCAGTAGAAATCCCGGTTTTCGTCGGTATGCAAATGAGATCTCTCACAGCACTGAGGGCGGGTGAGAGAAATCTCCAGTACCGCCTTCATCTTCGTCTGGAACGGATCTTCGCATCTTCTTCCACAGCTGGGTTCAAACTTCTAGGCCTTTGTCCTCAGGCAAAGCCAACTGCCATTTTCTTGTGACCGGCAGGTATGCGCAGTTTGAACCCAGCGCTGAAAGAAGACGCAAAGAAAGGCCTTTCCAGACGAAGATGGAGGCGGCGCTGGAGAGTTCTCTTGCAGCATTGGGACACCCCCAGTGCTGCGAGAGAACTTATTTGTGTACCGAGGTAAAACCGGGATCGAATGGTGGCCCAGAGAAGACATCCAAAGGTAGGAGAAGAATGGCCTTTCTTAAGGCTATTCCGATGTGGTAGGCATAAAAAATACCATTTTAATGATAGAACCCCTTTAACAATCTGTTATCTCATTGTGGGTATGGGCCCTACAATATTAATATAGAGTCCTAATGTATGAAAGTTCCTTGATGAGTACCAGTGTATTATTGGAGAAAATACATATCACAACAAGGTTTTATAGGGCATTAGTGTAAAGGAGAGCTGGAGTACTGCTCTTGTCAGGGCGGGAGTTATTTGGGGTGCAGGGTGAGGATTCTAGGGCTCAGCATTGTCAGTTGGTAGGACCTTTTTGGTTTGGTGACTCCCACAGATGTGGTGGAGTAGCCCTTTAACTGTGTGGATCACTGCTGTTGCCACCTAGGTTGGGTTTCCAAATATTTGCCACCTTGAATACCCAATCTCACCTTAAGAATTGGGTAAGATCTATCCAATGTTTATAAGGGAAAATCCAGGAATCAAGATCTGAGACCAAAGCCCAAGCAAAAGGAACATAACCCTCATTTCACGCATGATTGAGATGGCAATTTACATTAACGTGGGGCTCCAAAACTGAATAATAGAGAAATATTTGAAAACTGGAGAAACAAGGTATTGGGATTAGGTTATAACCAATTTATAGGCCCCCTTTAATAGGATACATGTCCATGATGTCTGTGCTGCGAGTGACATCCATGAAATTCTTCTTTCTTCCAGTTGCAGATATCTGGTGCCACGTGCGGTTCTCAGAAGTTTTGCCTCACTCATCCCATAAACTGCAGTCCTAATGACACTACCTGTCTCTTCATGTCCGCATCTCCCACCGGCAATGGATATGTGTTTGAAATGAGCGGCCCTACACCTGGATATGTGGCTATTGGGTTCTCTAGTGATCAAAAAATGGTGAGAGAAGATTTCTACATCTTCTTTTATTGAGATATATAAACGCCTCAACATTGACATTGCCATAACACTTACATACCCTGGCATGCTGTTTATAAGGGTGCTATTAGTTTCCTATCAGTTTTTCCACACCGAATGCCCTTGGGCTTGGAAAGATTGTCCATTGGCAGTTCTCTAACTAATAACTTTCCACATGTGAATGATGGGAGACAAGTCTGGAGACATTGCTAACCCAGAAGCAAGTCTAAGCCACACAGGATGTTCACAGCAACAATAAGCAATATAGTAATAACAGAAGAGTTTAGGTAGATTAGTCTTGGTGCTATTTAGGCTCTGTAATGTCAGAAGGGCGGTGTCAGGCAGGGGGTGTGATTTAGCGCTCCAATCAGAGCCAGCAGTGTCCGAGCTCAGAATCACACCCCCTGTCTGCCCCTGCCTGACACCGCCCACTTGACAATACAGAGCCTAAATAGTATATCAGGCACCAAAATTAACTGCATTGATTGCTCAGGAATGGTGGGGGCTAGAGAAAAAATTCCAATGGTGTCAGAATCACCTAATAAATTATGTAAATATCTGGACTAGTTGAAAGATGGTGAAAGTTCCTCATAACATAATGTATAAAATATATATGCTGAGGGTCTTAAACTAAACATAATGCACCATATTAGGCCATGTTGAATCATTTTGTATTAACAAACATCATCTTTTATTGTGTTTTTCAGGGAAATGATGAAGTTTATATTTGCACCAAAAACTCGTCAGGGCACATTTTGGTACAAAAAGGATACAACCCAGGACCTGTTGCTCCAATTATCAGCAATACTGTGAGTCCATAGATGCACTTACAGCACCTTTCACTGTGGAGTGGTCAGACCGCATTGTCTTTATAATCTCTCATTGTAAGCCATTGAGACCTAGGCACTTTTAATTCAGTCTTTAATACATTTTTTTTTCAGGAGTAAATTTAGTAAATATAAGCTACTATATATAACAGTTCGTACATATGGCCATATCATAAGTAATGCAAGTATGGCACCTGCTTGCTCTCTGTTATCTATACTGTGCATTGTCTTGTATAACTACAGGTGAATTCAGCGCACTATCGGCTTTCCCGTTCTGTGCCCCCGGTGAAGATCTATCGGTGCCAGTACCGTAGCTCTTCAGTGTCAGAAGGGCATTTCTGACAGTCAGTCAGGAACACCCTTCCTCACAGTAGCATCTATATCTGTACTGTGAGAGCGGTGAGGAACGCCCCCTCCCCTCCTGATAATGCTCGTCCATAGACGAGTACTGGGGAGGCGTTCCTGCTCAGTGTCATCGACTGTGGTCAGAAACGCCCTTCTGACAGTGACGAGCTATGGTACCGGCACCGATAGCTCTTCAGCGGGGGCACAGAACGGGAAAGCCGATATCATACAGACTGCATTACAGCCTCAAATTCTGTCCTGAATTCTGTAAGTTTGGCTCATTAGATCCATAGTTAGGATAAATCTTTAACATGGTCCTTAGGCTAAGAAGATATGGAGGAAAACACAGCATAAAATGCAGTGGAAAAGCCTAAGGTCATGGGTTACATTTCTGCAGTGTTTTTGCCCGTTGTAGAAACACAGTGGAAAAGAGACTCTGCATTTAAAAGTCAAAGTTTTGCTGCAGAAATTTCTGAGACTGAGGTTAACATCCAACATCCAACATCAACAACAGGCACATCTTCATAGTATCCTGTGAAACTCTGTCTCACCGCATCCAGAGACGGAGGTTACATTACTATATCCCCCCCCTCTCTCTCCTCCCCTCCCTTCACTTCCTTTCCCCTCCTCTCACTATACTCCTCCCATCTCCAGCCCTTCCCTCTTGTCTCCTCACTTCCTGTCCCCTCCCCTCACTATACTCCTCCCATCTCCAGCCCTTCCCTCTTGTCTCCTCACTTCCTGTCCCCTCCCCTCACTATACTCCCATCTCCATACCTCCCCTGCCGTCTCCTCACTTCCTGTCCCCTCCCCTCACTAAACTCCTCCCATCTACAGCCCTTCCCTCCCGTCTCCTCACTTCCATCTCCTCCCCTCACTACACCACACCCGGCATACTTACCATACTCAGCGACACACGTGCAGCGAGCTATTACGCCAGCATCAGCTGCCTGGCAGTGAGGCAGATCGGGTAGGGAAAAAGGGAGAGGAGTGTTTTGAAAGGGAGGGGGACAGAGGGTGTGAGAGGGAGGTGTGGTGATGGAGATCTCGGATTCTAATGATGGCTGCTGACGGTGTAGTGGGCGGGCTTGCTAAGGAAACAGGGAAGGGGGAGTGTGGGAGAAAGGGATGGGGTCAGTGAGAGAGGGAGGAGAAGTGAGGCATCCTGGAACTTGCAGGAAACACAGAAGACGAAGATATAGATGTAAACAAATGCAGAGGATGCAAAGAGCTCACTGAGAACCCCAGAAATCATTCAAAACACTGCTAAAGGTATTTGGTGACATTTATTAACCCATCAAGAGCACGAACAGACATTTTTTGTAAAATGATTTTTTGCCCAGAAAACCCCTTTAAGCTCACCTCAGACAATCACCTTGTACATGAGCTTCTAAGGAGTATTCCCACCTGAGACATTGGGAACTGCACATATCTAAAGAACAGTGGTCCCTTATTCTTGTCGTATGGCTGAAGTTAGTGGAGAATATACCATGTGTGAATATGTATTTACTTCTCTGGAACTTTAGGGAATAGCCCAGCCTGACCAAGAATAGCCAAGACTTACTTGTAGAGGTTGACGGTCCAGTTATCACTATCTCTGGAGCTGACCAGTAAAATGATTTTTTTTATGTTACAGAACACAGCCGGGTCAATAGTATCATCGTATAAAGATGGTGTATTAAAATGTTCCTTTATTACTGAAAGCAGAATCTCATTACAACAAGGATCAAATACAACTTCCACCTTCTATGTCTTCCTGGTCAGTGGCCCTTCTAATGCAGACGGTGAGTAAGGAAATCAGATACTTTTTACACTGCTTATTCAGAGGAATAGTCTGAGGCGTCTGATATTTTTAGGTCTTAATATGTGGAAGAGTTCCTAAAAAAATGATCGAGATCAACACATTCATAGGGCATAGGCATAATGGGGCGGATGTATTAAGACTGGAGTTTTGAATGCCAGTCTTTATAAAGGCCCCAACTGGTACAAAATGTGCTTAAGTTATCAGGATGCTGAGGTCCCAAAATAATTCAGGTACACACCTATGTGCCATGGTAGAAATATGCCCTGGTACTTTCCGCTCCACACTAGGGTTGAGCGATCGGGATCAGAAAAGATCGGATTCTGATCGGCGATCAAGTAAATTTCATGATCGCGATTGGAATTCCGATTCCGATCTTTTCCAGCGGGATCAAGGTCAGAGGTTATCTCAAGATCGGCTCAACCTTCTTCATGTATATATCATTAATAGGGTTGAGCGATCGGGATCGGGAAAGATCGGATTCCAATCGGTGATCGAGCAAATTTAACGATCGGAATCAGATGACAAATGACCAGAAATCGGATTTCAAATCAATCCTGAAATCTCAAGATCAGCTCAATCCTACTCCACATACATTTGCGGAAAGTGGCAAGCTAAGTGCCAAACAGGGGATCTGCCAAATCTGTCAATGGTTCACACTATACGCTGGCAGTTCCTGATTTATAGAGATCACTTCTTAGCAGTTACTCATCACAGGCAGGATTGCAGTGAAAGAGAACACCTATATTACATACCGGCTGGTAGATAACACAATCCACCAATGACAATCAGTGATGGAGTGGCTGCCTCCTCCCACCAACAAACTCCAGGTTCACACGGTGGGTGTATAGTGTATGTCTAAACTGCTGTTCATAGAGCAAAACATCAGCTCTGGCAAGATGGCTGCCCCCATAAGTGTGCACAGACAATTTCTAAAAAATTACAAACAAATCAGAAAAAAATATGTTTCACTATCTGGTTTTAATCACTGTAATAATATAGGCGATATATTATTTTTAAGTGTATATAATAAATAGTAAAAAATGTTCTAAATGTAACATATTCTGCATAGGACAAATCCAGAAACATACAAAGGTGGTGATATCCAGCAGTAAAGTTAACATGTCTTCAACAACTAGTTACACAACTAGTACACAGATTGGAACTAGTCCAGTGGTGCTGGGTCATGGTGAGTATTAAACTATCAACTTCATTATTAAAAATTCCTGTCTTTTTCTCAAGTAATATATACATGTAGATTAAGAGATAGATATAGAATAATTAGCATATATACTTGCTTTAGTATAATGTATGAATGACAATACAAAAACTTTGCCATGGATATACAAAGCCAAGCGTACGATTAGATCCCATGCTTTGATGTTGGGTAAGCCTTTAGCTGACCATACACCTTAGGCAATTTTGGTTGAACCCACTGTTTCTTTGGGGTCGACAGACCAACTGGTGTGCATGGGACGTCCCAAGGAAGATAAACTGCCCCCAGATTTGTCTGGCAGTGACGTTCTTTACTCTCCCCATAGAGAATACATGTATGTTTGTGTAGGAGGGTTCGGGAGAACAAGCTATCGGACGTCAGCTATCTATAATGTCTACAGCCGGTCTTACCCAAAGTAGGATTTTGGAAGGCGTTTCTCATAACAAATGATGCAGTTTTTTATTCCATTCTATATCCCCTGCAAAAAGAGGTGATACTCCAGACACACCCAGGCCCTTGAGGAGATCTGAAGGCTCCTCTGCCACATAAGCAGGCTCTAGTATTATAAATGGCGTAGTTGGGACCTTGGTGAAGATTTGGCATTGGAGTCCAGGAACTTCAAATTTCTACTGACAAAGCAGTAGTCACATACACATCTGAAATATCCATCTTACTTCCACCAAAGTTGCAACCAATCCCAGAAGAAAACAAAAAATGTATCATGTAGGAATATTTCATATGAAAAGGAATGTTATTGGTAATGTTCTTGGTGCAGTATAACTTGTAAGACAATGTCCCATCTGTTTTCCAGGTGCCCTCATGCTGATTGCCTGGATGACCACTGGAAGTATTGGGATGGTTATGGCTCGCTACTTCAAGACTGCAGCAGGGAAACCATTCCTTGGGAAGGCTGCATGGTTCCAGGTAAAATAAAGGAAGATAACATCTAGAAATTAAAGCATTTCATTTTTATCTGATCCTAAAGATTGACTTCTTGGCTTTGGAGGTAGAGCCACCTACTGACATACATCAGCTCCTTTGTTTAATGTGCGCTTGTTGTGCGCTTAGTTTTAGGCAAAGGCAAAACAGTATGTGCGGGGCTCACGTGATACAAGGACAGACCAGAAGAGAGTGGATAATTTGGCAATGCTGGTTACACCATCTGCATTACTATGGTGCCAGTTGATTTCCTTTTTATGGGGATATTTCTGTAGGGCAAGGCCATAATGCCGAAACTACCACTATTTTCTGCTAGATTATAAAAATTGTTTAATGGCCGTTCACTGCGAATATCTTCATGTTTATTTCGGTACACATGCCTAGTTCAGCTGCAACATATGGTTTAATCTTAAAGGGGTTGTGCAGGATAAACTGAGAATTAACCCCTACACTAAACTCCCTCCCCCCACCTAATGTCTAATTTACTGCAATTGAAAAAAAATCTATAATTTTCCATATCCCTGGAGCGGTCATGTGACCACTCAAGGGACATTTTCTCATCTGGTGACGTTTTGTTTCACTGCCTCTGAAATGGAACATCACCATTACTCTTCCCCCTCCCCTATCCTCATCAATACTTACCAAACATTCCTTTGTCCAGGACGGCTCCTCTCCTCTTCCTGTCTTCTAGTAGTGGGAGGAATAGGTTAGCTAGGGGGATGAGAGAGGGTGGTACGGGCTAGTAATTGGCGGGATCACTAGACTAGAGAGAGATGGGGAGTTGAGAGGGGCTAGTAATGGCTGAGATTGCTAGGCTTAGTGAGACAGGGAGGGTGGGAGGAGCTATTAATGGCTGGGATCACTATGCTAGTGAGACAGGGAGGGGGAGTGTAAGAGTGAGAGAGGAGGGGGACTGAGTAAGACGGAACAACTAGTGTAGAAGCTACACAACAGGAATTTAACACCTCTTAAACTAAAGCAGAAGATGCAGCAGCAAGCAGCGACACCCAGAAATCACTTCAAACACTGTTTAGAGGTATATGGGCGTACTTATTAACCCATCACTAGCACTAACAGATCTTTCTTTAAAAAAAAAAAGAAAAAAAAAAAAAAGAAAAGAAAAAAAACAAGACCATGAGAGCTTTCCCTGGAGGAAGGCAACATGTGGTAGCTGGTGAATGTAATAAATATATATATATTGCAATCATCCTTGCTGTATATGCATTTTTACTATCTATGAATAGCTATTTATATAGCTCACCCAACCTTGTTCTGTTTGCAGGTTCACATCTTTCTCATGGTATTAACGGTGATTCTGACCATAATAGCATTTATTATGGTCTTTGTAAATGTAGCTGGATGGAGCGGTGTAAGTATTTTCTACCAAAAAGTTAAATAATACAACAACTGCAATACAGAATTTATAATACCTAAAATATTGACTGATTTACATAATTCAACAAATGACAATTGGTCACCTCTAGTAGTTACTGTATAATAGGGACACAGAAAGCTCAGCAATAGGTGTAGGACATCCTGTGGCAAGTGCTTTCCCAGGAATGTCTCCACCAAATTGCAATACTTCTTCGGCCTGCCCGGTTCGACTGACAATCGAACAATTACGGATCAGCTTGGACACCAACTTCACAACCTACAAGTGTTGAGAATATGCAGGCCCAATTGCAACAACTGTAGAAAAATGTGCCCAAGTATATCATACAGAACGTGTACCTGGATGCCCTTCTGTATCTCATCTTGTATCCAGGATAACGGTGGCCCAACAGGGTATTAGAGCCTCCTTCCCATTGTACTGTTTTCCTCAATAAAATTATCATTTTGCTCTAACATTGTAATCACTTCCATATATCATCATTGTATTCACACATAGAAAGTTTCATTCAATGCACAACTTCTTATTATGTTATTTTTTTGTCAAGAACTTAAAAATCTGACTATGCTTAGTATAGGATGTCCAGTACCAGTGAGAGAAACTCTTCTAGACTCTGCTCTTCTTCTATACAGGGAGCTCATCCTGTTCTTGGCTGCATAGTTATGATATTGTCTTTCTTTCAACCGATGTTTGCCTTTTTCCGCCCAAATCCTACGCATGAAAGGTAATTTTTTTTAGGTAGTTACATATTGTTACATGTCTACAATGGCTTATCATGTAATTCTTCAGTGATTACTGGAATCTGGAATGATCCAGACAAACTGGAGATGAAATGCTCCGCAGTCATGAGACAGAGGCACTACAAACCAAGACGTTTATAAGATCTCTAGAAGGTGTTAAGATGGATCTCTAGTGATCTGACACTTATTCCCTATCACAAGGCACAATTTTGCGCAGCATTTTCCATTGAGTTTTTGCTGTCTTTTTTCTTCCTATCGAACATATCGGAAACACACTTGCCCTTCCATGACTAAAATTTACATGCTGTGTTTTTCAAAATGCACACATCTCCACCGCTCTTTTTTTTCCTGCAATGTTTTGATGAGATTAATGAAATCTTGTTTACTTTGCTGGTTATGTAAGACGCAGTGTTTTGTATGGCTGTGAAATAGTAGAAGTAAAAAATGCCGTGTTACTGCAACGTGTGGCATAGCCTTATACTAGTAGATGCCTCTGCTTCTGGGAGATGAGTAAGGGGACAGGACTGTACAAGGGAGCATGTTATGGAATTGCTAGGACAGCAATTCCCCAGTAGCTGCTGGAAACCCTGGGGCAGGGCACAAGAGACATTGAGACCTAAGCTGAAGCCCCCCACTGTCCCTTCCTATTGCCAGGCCCTATCCTACGTAATAGGCGGCAACTCGAAGACGGTCCCTTCCTATATATGTGATACACAAAACGCAGACAAGACGGACAACAACAAAAGGAGGTCAGCTAGCCAAGGGTCAGTAAACAGTCGAGCAATGCAGTGCCAAATCGGAGTCCAAAAGAATAGTCAGTAGGAAAAGCCAGAGGTCAGGATTAGAATATAAGTAATAACAGCGACAGAAGCCGCATGCGAGCAGAAGGTGTTGCAGTGACCCGAAGGGGCAGAGATGTTACAGAGCACCAAAAGATCTCTTCCTTAAATCCTAGACAACCCCTTTAGGAAATACATGTATTCCTTTAATAATGTATCCAGGAATGAAGCTTCTAAATGTATATACACTAATGTAATTGCAGGCGATTCATCTTCAACTGGGGACATGGGGGGAATGCATTTGTGATAAAAATTCTAGCAGGTAAGACAAGATTATACCAAGATTATACAAAATAGCATGCACATTAATATTTTTGAACACAATGATATATGCTTTACTTATAAATGACTAATCGTGCCATGTTACACCATCTGTAGTTGCCGCCATCTTTCTTGGCCTTATTCTTGTGGATATTTCACCAAACCAATGGTTGCCCAAGGTGATGGGAGGATTTTATGCTTGGGAAGTCCTCTTCTATATTATCCTGGAAACCAACATGCATCTAAAAGCAAAAGGTTAGTAATATTATTAAGAATATTATTATATTATTAAGAATTATTATTAGAATATTTGCTGCTTATCATTATATCATTAAAATGTTTTTTTTTTTCTCACTAACTCGTAGGAATAGCCTTAAGAAAGGCTATTCTTCTCCTACCTTTAGATGTCTTCTCCGCGCCGCTGTTTCGTAGAAATCCCGTTTTTCGTCAGTATGCAAATGAGTTATCTTCGCAGCACTGGGGGCGGTCCCCAATGCTCAAACAGCACTGAGAGCATTCCCAATGCTGCAAGAGAAATCTTCAGTGCCACCTCCATCTTCGTCTGGAACAGTCTCTCTCCACGTCTTCTTCTGGTGCTGGGTTCAAACTTTCATTTTCTTGGGGCCTCTTACCTCATCTTACTGTGTAAGCAGCTACAAGAAAATGGCTGAAAACTCAGACTGATCTACAGTAGGAAGACTCTGACAGTTGGGTCTCCCTTAAACTGTCCATTAATACAAAGTCAGGAAATTCATTTATATGGTTACATGTGAAGTAGACAGAATTTTTGATGGCAACTTCCCACCACATAGGTAGTTGTTTTCTGAGTGACAGAAAAGTTGGGGACATCAAATATAACCTTATAAAGTCTTTGTTATTAAATAGGATTTGTCATGTCTTCTCACCTCTTGTGTTGTATATAATGCACAAGCCAGTGATTCCCATCCAGGGTGCCTTGGAAATCTGCCATTGGGGCAACACTCTGGTTGGGAAATGACCGCATGCCTTCACACAATATTAGCTGGGCCCTCTTTTGCTAAAAATTATTTTACAAAGGAGCTATGGTTTTGGTTAGACAGCCTGGTAAAGTCCCCAACTGCCCATCAATGATGCTGGAAAGTGGAGGACCACAGTACACTAGTTCTTAATAATGGCACCAATATTTTTAGAAAGGGTGGTGGTAGAGAAAAAAATTACAACAGAATGGATTTAGCAAAGTGTTGTCAGACTATGGGTATATTAAAGACACGACAGGTCCTCTGTAAAGGGGTTGCTCTAGTAGAGAGATTGGTGGCCATGCCAAAGTCTAATACTTTTTCATATGCCGCAAGTCAGCCATTGATAATGCAGCCTCTGGAAATGGAGAAAATCTTCTAGTTCCAGGTGCCGATCTCGATTATAGAGCCCATCACCCTGATCGATTTACCATTACTGTGATTGTGATGGCCATCACTGGTGAGGCTACGTAATTCTTAAAAATAATCCTTATGTTTTCTGTTTTTGTCCCCACAGAGGTATATAAAAATGACAATAAGGTAAGTTATATAACATTTAAGCTATATAATATTTAATATTTTTTTAAAAAACTATAGTCAATCGACACCATTTTTTGGATGTTGCAACACATGTGGCCTTCCTTAAAGGAAATGTAGTTTGGAGCCCTTAAACCAGCACATTCTTAGGATTCTGGGGTGGTGGATAATGGTTACTGGTGGGTAATATGGGTATTTATGTATATGGTGGATGGTTAGTCTCCACATTATTGTAGATATGGCATATGTGGATTTCCAGATGAATTAATTGATACTTGTGAGTTGAGATTAATGTGATTTGTGTATGTGAATTTTTGTTATAAGGAAGAATGTTTTTGTTACTATTTATTGGTCATTTATTGAATCCCACCTACTCGGTCCTATTCATCCACATTGTCCTTTGTCCAAAGAAATAATCAAACTATATTGATAAAAAAATTGGAGAAAAAGTTATCACCTCTATGAGAGCATTTATGTCATACACTGATCTAAAACGTGAACCTTTTCTGTTGCAGGTGCAGGTTGAGACCGTGGTGTTTACGGTCTTCATTATTGGAAATGTGGCCTTTCTAGTAGCATTGTTGGTTGGTATCGGACAATCGGTCTAATGTGGTGTCCTGCTTGGACAGACAGACTTTTCTCTGCCAAAGAATTACCAAGTAAAGAACATTATCGTCAACTGTAAAAGATTTCCTTGGTGTATTTGAAACTTGCCAACGTGACTATACAGAATGCACTGTGTGCGCAGGACGCCTGTGTGATGTTTACAGCCCTCCAAAAATGGATACCTATGAAGAAAACACACAGATGTGATCGAAGCCACATAATATCTATATAATATCTGTGATTTTATTAAATTTTTTGTACCGTACTTCATATCAAGATCTACAGCTAAAAATACTAAAGAATATTATATGGAAGACCTGACTTTAATTTTTGAACCACTTACATGTCTATTACATTAAAAGGGTCCTTTTATTTTCCATAGTACAGCTTACCCAAGAAAGGGCAGGTATCATAAAGGCAGGGACTACTCCTTCCTCAGGCTCACAATCGTAGAAAATAGAATGTGTCAAACAGGAACAAAGATGTAAAGAGGCGTGCAAGCATCATATTTAGAAGTATTGACATTGCTCCGGACTCTTCTCATGTTCACATATGACCCGGCATTCTTCCTAAAACATACCAGTCAACAAGTTGTGCGTGATTTCAGCTCAGCCCCGTTCGCTTCAATGAAGCATTCCAGAAAATTCTCATGTGCAGGCATGGCATAGTTTCTAGAAGGAAAGCAGCCATGTTTTACAATCCTAGAAAACTCCATAAGGGATAGTTCAATCTAAATCTCAAAGGATCTAAAGGCGTCCATTGAAATGAAAGAAAATTTAGTGTTTATATTGTATCCTGATGGTGCTGAAGGCGAGGATAGTTATGGCTCATGGTATTAGATAAAAGGAAGTGATCATGATCAGAGAACCCATCTTTTGTCACATACCTCCTCATAAATAGGAGCTCCTTAAACCCTTTAAGTTGCTGGTCATCCTAGTACTCTTTGTCTTCAAGTCTTCAAAGGAATATGTTGGACTCCTGTGTCCTTTTTCAACCTTGTTTTTTTATCAACTATGTTACTTTATGATACTACTGCTCTACTATTTCATCTGCTACATTGTGATACTTTTCGAAACCAGATCTTGTATCTGTGACCAGTCATTAACCCGTCGTGTTCTAGACTGTCCCAGCTTCTGCTGATTCTGCATTGCCCCTGGCTCTTGGCTACAGACCTGCCTATCCCATGAGCCTGTTCTACCTGTAACCTGTGGTGAACATTAAGACTAAGAGCCTATATCTTGTGTGCTTAGAGTGTATCCTGGAGTCAGTAATGGAAGCCAGGGGCAGATGGCACTCAGTGTTAAGTAGTGTGATGCCCATGGTAAGGTTTGAGAACCCCAGACAGTGAAACAAAAGATCTCAGGACTCACTTTATAGATGCTATGAATGGCTATGACATAACTAAGGCTATGCAAATAACTATTAACCTAGATGTCTACTACATGAAGAGTATAAGCCACCTCTGCATTAGTTGAGTGACTACTGCGATCTATTATTTGACTACCCAGAAACCCTGAGTCCGAGCTAGTGAATTATGAATTTTGTGGCAAGACCCCAATCCTGATGTGACTCCACCCTCTCCTGGACAACGATCCTAATATTCTAGTTCTTACCCCGGCTGTTCTTGGCATCTCCTGGATCCATGTATAGGACTTCTGCCTGGCCACAGCCCAGCAGTCTTGGGGGCATCTCCTATTCCTAGTGAAGACTGCTATGCCACATCCTGCCCTGCCACTTTGGTGTTTTGGACTTTTACTCTGCTTCACTTTTGTATATTACACCAATTTCTAAATAAAGCAATGTTACAATTTGGAGATCTTGTTTGTGGGTGATGAACTCTAAGAATTTTGGGTTTGGACAAACCTGGAACTTTTATAAAATTCGTAACTAGCACCTTAGAGGCCTTTAGGGACCTTGTATTGTGTAGAGGGGAGGACATTATATTGTATGGAGGCCACTATGGGACATTATACTGTGAAGGGGACACTGTGGGACATTAGACTGTATGTAAAGGGGCGTTAAAGCTGTTTTATATGGAGGAAAGAGCTAAAATTCCTCCAAGTCAATGTGCAGGACTGACCAACAATTACCAAAAACATGTAGATGCAGTCATTGTTGCACAAGGAGGTCACATAAACTTAAGGTTCTTATACTTTCTTCTATAAATAAATAATCTAATCTAATATCTTTGACTGATTTAGTTCTCTGCATCTATCTTTAGGAAACCTGATAACATTTCAGGTCAAATTCATGCAGAAATATAGAAAATTCACAAACTTTCAAGCACAACTGTACTGCTACATTTGTAATGGGAGCCATTGGAAGACATTCAGTGCAATTATTTGTTTTTATTCATGGCTGGTAATCGGAAAATTGAGAAGCTGCCATATAATATCCTGCCCATTACTTAGTTACAAGGCTTACCTAGGTAACATCTGCTGAGCCCCTTCTCTCCAGAGGCTTTATATGATTTCATTAATTCTATAAGCTGCTTTACGCTATGCCGAAACTGTAAATCAGATTGTTTATTAGACTGAAAGAAGATGTAATATAATGCACTCAGATGTTAGAGCTATGTCTTGTAACATTGTGCAGGGGATAGATTATATTTGATGGGCAAATGGCAGAGATTGTAGAATAACCAGTACACCACTGGCTTTGGAGTCCATATCTCATTGTGCAATCGTACTTGGTGTCTTACATATGATAAGCACAAATTGATCCAGCATTCACTACTGTTAGAGTTAAGTCCTCCATCTTTGTATTTTGGCAGCCATCTTGTAAACTTTCACATATAAACTGTATAAGTATGTATTTTTCTGCTTAAGTCAAGGAGGCCCTTTGTTAGACTTTAAGGAATGTGATAATGAACGTTAATGCAGAGGTTGCTAATCCTTATCTCTCAAGGGCCTCATTTTGAGAAGATGCAGCTCTTATGAGGACACTTTAATGTCCCCAACACTACACTTCAACATTCAAAACTCAAAAACATAAGAAACCTCTCATGATTATTATAGAATTGGTCAAATGTCCAGAGCTCCAGGATCCAGAAGGATTCCCTAATGCAGAGGGAACATCTCAAATTAGCCCCATTAGCAATTCCAGGGGGATCTGCTGACCTTACATACTGTACTGAACACGTTAATGGAATGGACACTGTAACCATGACTTTACAATGTTTTATCGCACTTTACCTATTGATGTTTTTTGGGTTAGATATTGTATGACATTGAGGTGGTCCAAAATGTGAATTTTCAGCCGCCTTGTGCTACAAGTCACCTAAAATTTTTGGCACAAAGTATACTTGGTTAGGCCTTATTCACATGCCGTGTTTGCATCAATGTTTGTAACCGAAATGCAGGAAAGGGTGAAAAACACAGAACAGAACCAAAACACAAAAAAAGCTTCACATGCATCTCACTTTTCTGGTTTCACATGGACAATGCTTCAAAAAATGAATTCCTTAAAAGGGAATGGGTTATTGGTTATCTGGGTCACAGTGGTAGGACTCACATATAAAAAAAGATGTGGTGAAGCCCCGCTCTATTAAGTGTAACTGATGTGAGGGGATAGTCTACTGTATTACCCAAAGGGGAGCCCTCTTAGAAACAATTCTAACAATTCTGCAACCATGATGAACGTTTTATCCTAAAATAATGAAGATACACGACTAAATATATCATTACTAAAGCCAGTGAAGGAATGCAGGGTGGATGGGAGTAGTAGTAAGTCACATTGGGTTCATATTGGAGTGGTTGGCTCCACTAGTCCACCACTACTCCACAGGAGCTAGTGCAACAAGTGATGAGGGTGCCTTCAGGGTGGACGATGGTGATAGTAGTTTCTCCCAAGACACTCCCTGTAGGAGCCTCCTTGAACCTGATGGTGGTTGGGTTGCCATTGATGGTAGTGCAGGATTGAGGACCCAACAGGCAATGCAGAACTTTGTAAAAACTCCTGGTTTAATGAAGTAAAGAGGATGAACAGCTGAACAACGAATCTTCCATAAAATGGAGAGAGCACAATCTTGGTGACCACTGAGCTGGAGCTGAAGTTTCTAAATGGTTCCTCCTGGGGTCAGTCAATGCATTTCTGGTTTTGGCGGTCTTTTTCTTCCACAAAAACCTGCAATTTCCTGAAAGTTCCTAAAGATTTTCCCAGCTTGGCCTGAGGATTATAGAGTGTATTTTAGCTATGCGGTCCATCCGAAAATCACATGTCCCAAAAAGTGAGCAGGGCTCTGGCCCATCTCCTGACTGTGATTTTCGACACTTGTACTGTCTATCTAAATCAGTCCAGGGTTTTTTTTATTGATTGCCAGATTTGGAGTTGGGAAGCAATTGAGTAATAATAATGGCCAGATCACACTATATCCATATGGCAGTGTTAACTATTGCTTATACCACCAAATGAATGACCAGTACAGTGACACCTATTGGAGCTGATCACCCAAATTTGCACATACAAACCCCAAATAATGCTGAAAGAAAAAGAAAAAACTTATGTATATTATGCTCTTATCTTACAGCATAGTAATCAGAACCAGAAAACAGCCATGGTATTGTAAGGAAGTCACTCCAACCCACACACATAGGTTTAGGGTGAGCCAACGCTTTCATAGTCCCCTGGTGATCTGCACATTTCTTAGTTCATCATGGCCCCATCATTTTTGGTCCATGCCGTGGCATCTTACTAAATCTTGCCCCTCAACATGGCTTTCCTCTTGTTCTTAGTCATCAGCATAGCCCTCCCTCAGATTCCTGTACCCCAGAATGCTATTACTTGAATTATTCGTCCTTAGCAAACAAAAAAACAACTAACAGGTCTATGAAAGCCAGAATTCTTGCTGGCTGGTGATCAAATACTTATTTCATGCAATAAAATGCAAATTCATTATTTAAAAAAATTTGCAATGTGATGTTCTAATTTTTTTTTTTTTTTTTTTGAAGATTGAAGTGTACCCCCCAAAAAATTATAGACCTCGCCATTCTTTGTAGGTGGGAAACGAGCAAAATCGCCAGTATGTCAAATATTTATTTTCCCCATTGTAGCTCTGTCCACTGTGTAGTGGCCGCGCAGTATTACTTCATTTTAGTTTTCATTAAAGTGAATGAGAGCTGAGTCCTAATCCTGATAAACTCCCCGACCCATGAATATTAGTATTGTAATTACATACGTTCATGTGTAACATATCACATAGTGTCAGCGCTCTTCTGATAAAGATTTCATCATGTAATAAACTTAGTGCTTAAACAAGCACATTAACACACCTGAGATAAGCACCTATAGATTCCACTATAGGTTTAACTTAGAAACGCCTAACAAAAATACACAGAACTGGATTATTAAGAAGTCCCATTTCATCTTTATCAAGTCACAAAACATAGAGTACATAAAGGGCAAACCCATAGCAAAGCATGATGCAACCTGGACTGTAGCATGTTTGCATATTATATTAGTGTATGGCATAAATATATGCTTATATCCTTAAAGGGAACCCCTCACCATGACAGTGCAGTCTACTCTGCAAGCAGCCTAAGAGCTCGTTCAAACGAGGCAAGAGTGGGCAGATTTTGGCGCTGAATCCACCTCAAAATCTATCCCCTCACAATAGAAGTCTATGCAGACCACTAGCGTTCTTTTTTCTGCCATATATATATATATATATATATATATATATATATATATATATATATATAGCATTCTTTTTTCTGTGAACGGTTTGTTCCTGCTAGCGTAAAAAAGAAGCGAGCTGCCCTTTTCTCAGCCGCAGCGTCCGCCTCATGACAGTACCCTCGGGTCTAAGCCCATTCAATTGGGCATAATCCGGAGAGGAAAGCCACGATGGGATGCTTGCACTGCACCGGCATCCCGTTGCGGCAGCAGCGACGGAATTGGTTCACGCCCTGATACAGAGCAGGAGTAGCTGAGCATCTATCTCTTCACTCTAAGCTTGGAAGGCGTAATTGAGTCCAGTGAGTGAGATAGCTGTCAATCATTGTTACAGTAGGACTGCCCACCCTAAGCATAGAAAAAATAGAGAAATAAATGATGGTTTACAATGGTGAATGGGAGCCCTGCCAATGCCCCCCTAGGGTCTGACTTTCTTCTCTGCCTGTTCCCAAGAATTATGTATGCTATTCAAGCATATGGTTGCAGCTTCAGGTTCCCTATAGGAAATTACAAAAAATAAGTTATATATAGATGAATAAAGTTTAGTAAGAAAAAAAAGTCACCCCGCCCCCCCCAAAAAAAAATAATTAAACACCTGTGTCACCCATTACTTAGTTTGTCTATTTCTATTGTCTTTGCATACTGTAGTGTATGGAAATGCCTTTGTGTTAAATAAGGTATTAATAAAAAATAAAAAAAACATGTATATTTTATTTTATTGTATTTCATTTCAATTGTTACAACCACTTGAATAAATAAAAAAAATTGATATATTTCATTGTATTGGAAATTATTTTTCACTGCAGTTGTTGAGGGCCCTCACTCTTACTGTTTGACATGTTTATTTCTTTGTCACAATTGTAATTGTCTGTTTATATGTCCTCTGATTTGTAAGCTGCTGCGGAATATGTTGGCGCTACATAAATAAAGTAGTTATTATTATTATTAATTATTTTTATTATTATTATTATTATTATTATTATTATAAAGGACCTTTCACCAAATCCAACAATTAAAGTTCTTAGCATCTGATAATAAGTGCCGCTCCACTAACTTGGACTTTTCCCTCTATCCCCCACTGTTCCTGAGCAACAAGCAGTTAGTTTTGGTGCCTGATGTGCTATTTAAGCTCTGTGATGTCAGAAGGTGTCAGGCAGGGGGCGTCACTCAGAGCTCCAATCAGAGGCAGCCAGTGTCAGAGCTCAGAATCAGATCCTTTGTCTGCTCCTGCCCGACACTGAACTCCTGACAGTACAGACCCTAAGTGAGATATGAATTTCCAAAGCATTTATTGCTCAGGAATGGTGGGGGCTACAGAAAAAAAATCTAACTGTACCAGAATCAGTGGAGCAGAGTCTATTAAATAATTTAATCAAAGAGCTGGACTTGTTGGAGGTGGTGAAAGGTCCTCTTTAATGTATTATTTATACTGCATCCTGATTGGCATAAAAAAGATTACAAATTCATATTTTTGCCCATCCTGTGCATGAATTATTCAGTAAATTATATACCCCTTAAATTGAAAAGCTCCAACTCATCCTTTAAAAAGCAATTCCTTGCTACATCAACAGAAAAAATAAAATATTAAGCATTTCAGAATGTCATTTAAAATATTAATATATGATATCAAAGATATTTAGACATATTTGGTATTGCCACATTAGTACTCACCTATAATGATGTAAACCTTATTAAAAAATTTATTTTTTTGCATATCCCTCAAATAGTGCCATTAGAAAATGCAACTTGTCCTGTAAAACACAAGACCTCATGCAGTTACATTGATGACCTGAGCTTCCCAATCCTATGTATGTAGTGAGTTTTATAAAAACTTATTCTTACACTTCTTCAGTAAGGGTATGTTCACTCGACAGAATTTGCATTCCGTGTGTGAACACTTCCGCTTCGGACTAGGCCCGAAGAATGGGCGTAATCGGGAGGGAGCCTCGCGCTGCGGACGCCGCGGCTCAGTCAGCCATGGAATCCACGGCAAGATAGGGCAGCTCGCTTCTTTTTTCTGCTACTAGTTAGCTAAAAAAAAGAAGCGAGCGGCTTCCGTTGAAATCAATGAGAGCCGGATTTTGAGGTGGATTTCACGTCAAAATCCAGTCCAAAAACTTACATGTGAACATATCCTAATACTGTTAACACTTTTCCCAATGCTTTAAAATCAAGTTTGCCATGTCCATGAGTTGGTGTGTACAGAAGAAACTGCTTCATAACAATGACTGTGAGATCAGGTTAACCATTAATATAAGCCATGATGCAATAATTTTTCTTTTATTGTTTGCCTACAGCACTAGTCAGTGACCTCATGGTTCTTATGTAATATAGATCATAACATTTGCTTTTACATTTTCAATGCGGCAGAGAGGCACTTGACAATCACAATGTCAGCTAAATATTCCACCCTGATAGAAATGTGGATTAAATAGACAGTGCAGCCATAGCGTGAAGATCTATACAGTATGCAATAGCTAGTTAGTTACATACATATTAACCATAAACTAAAAACATATGAAACACAAAATGAAAAATTAAGGCTGAGTTCATACCCACGCTTCATCATCGTTTAGGGATTCTAGCTCCCATTCTGCTTGAAAAATTGTAGAGAGCAAGCAATAGTAAAAGGGAACCTCAGCTATTAAACTTGAGCCTTCTGGAGTGCCATAGTAATGGGGCACAGAGCCCCGCGTCTATCCAGCATTGCTGGTGCAAAATCAGCAAACGTTTGAATGGTGGGAGGCATAGCAGGCAAGGATGAAGGTTCCAAGCTGCAGACAGAAGTTGGCCATGAAGTTCTGGACAACGTAATCTACTGTATATACTCGAGTATAAGCCGAATTTTTCAGCACAGTTTTTGTGCTGAAAAAGCCCCCCTCGGCTTATACTCGAGTCAAGCAAAAAAAAAAAAAAATATTTTATTGTTTTTGAGAGGGAGGGGTGTCTATGACCAGCCGCAATAGTAATGTATAGAATCTCCCATAAAATAGTGAAAAAAAAGAAGCTTTAGAAAAAATATAATAAAAAAATAAAGTAAATAAAAGTTGTAAATCCCTCCTTTCCCTAGAATACATATAAAAGTAGAAAATGACTGTGAAGCACATACACATTAGGTATCCGTGTGTCTGACAGTGCCCGGTCTACTGAATATAGGGGATCTGCAGTGCTCCTGTTCTGTCAGAAAGGGGTTAATAGGAGCACTGCAGATTCCCTATATTCAGCCAGGCTGAATTCCAAGTGGGGGAAAAAACCTCAGTCCTCAGGCTCAGGGAAGGGGCAGACAGACAACCAAAACACCCCCTCCCCTTCCCCAGCAACTACTGCACCCAAAAACTCCGACCATTCTAATTTTTGACATTTTCCAGTAGCTGCTGCATTCCCCCCCCCGGCTTATACTCGAGTCAATAAGTTTTCCCAGCTTTTTGTGGTAAAATTAGGGGCCTCTGCTTATATTCGGGTCGGCTTATACCCAAGTAGATACAGTAATTATTTTGTTTTAATGTAGATTGTGAGCCCCATATAGGGATTAGAGATGAGCGATTAGTATTCGAAACTGCAGTTTCAAATACCTCTCTCCATAGGAATGAATGGGAGCGGCCGTGCACCGGCCAACGCTTAACCCCTTGCAGTTCACCCGCTTCCTTCCTGGTTCCTTGAACCCATGACTCCAGCGCTATAAGGCTGCAGTTCTAACCACTGAGCCATCACGTTGCCCCATAAGCTAAGAATGATCTCTTTGGGTACATTGGGATCCTAGGTTTGTTTGATAATCTCGGTAACAACTTTAGATAGTTCAATGGAGAACTGTTACTTAAATTTTACAAAAAGATCTGCAGGTTCCTTGTCGGCTATCTATTGGTGGGTTTTGTTTGGAGGTTTGTAGGGATGATGTGATACCATGGGGAAGCCCCCCTCTGCCATGCCAGAAGGACATGAGGACTCGAAAATCTCCGGAAGAGTTTGCCAGGAGAGTCTCGTCTAGGTTTCCAGGGTTTGGGCTTCTGAGAACAGGACAAAGTGATGTACCACGGACAAATGAGAAGGTGGTAAGCCAAATCCTCGTTGATAGCTGATATGGGTTAAAGAGCCATGTTACTCTGATCACTAATCAGACATGGATAAAGAAAGTATATAGCAGCATGGAGCAAATTAAAGTTCAATTCTAATAGGTAATGTAATGCAGCTTTAGCAGGGAGTGAAGTAAGCACAACATGCTAGCCCAAGGGTCAGTAGGGGACAGTTATAGGCAACCTGAACCTAGAAATGGTTACTGCAGTCAGGGATAGAATGGTCCCTCCATGTGTAAGGGGGAAGGCCAGGGCCGCTTAAACCATAGGGCCAATGGTGCACTTGCACTGGCAGTAGGTGCAGTCTCCGGTCACCAATGAGTTGCAGACAGTAATGAAGTACGTCCCTGGACACAGGAAGGCTTAGTAAGTATTGATTGGTATAGGAGAGTGGAAAGAGTATTGGTGATGTTCGGTTTCGGAAGCGGTGAAACGGAACACCACTGGTTTATCAGAAATTGTCCCTGGGACGGTTATTTTTCAGCGTTTATATTTTCTAGGGAAAGTAGTTTGAGCAGCAAGTTGGAAATCCATCACCAGGAGGAGCAGATTCACCAGCATTAGGACCCCCATTTTGATGACTGTTTAGGATGTCTCTACAATCAAGCTTGCACTTGAAGATGTCTCCAATTGCTTCCATGTAAGGGAGCCTTCACACAGAGTTACGCTCCGCTCATTCTGAACATAAAACTCGTTCAGAAAGAGCGCATAAGAACCAGATCCTATTGATTTCTATAGGTGCCGACATACGCGCGCTACCCATTGAAATCAATGGGAGGCTTTTTTAACTATTGCTTTCAATGTGATACGCGCGTATGCCGGCACCCATAGAAATCAATGGGATCTGGTTTTTACGCGCTCATTCTGAACAAGTTTTACGTTCAGAATGAGCGGAGCGTAACTCCGTGTGAAAGAGTTACCCAGAGCACACCGTTACTCTCCTCCATATTGTCTCAGGGAGCGCTTTTTATTTTGTTTTCTTTCTATAATAAGCTTTGTAGTCCTCCACATTAACACTAAGCTTCAGGACTGTGCATACACTGAAACCAAAGTGACCATCTATGCATAGTATTGCAGTCTTGGGTATAAGCAATTTTTTTTGGCAATGCCACATTTCCTTAATTTCATTACATTGGAGCTATTAATAACACAAATACAATGTCTGTTCCATTTAATGTTCCTGGTATTACTTTTCTTTAGTAAGTATTGCTAATTGTGAGTTTATTATAAGTACAAACAGACTTCTACACATTGTATTGAATATTCTTTCCAATCAAAAATGGATACAGGAATTGGTCAATTATTACCCCTAAATGCACCACAGTAAACCATCTATATCCACACACAAACAAATTCATAATCTTAAGACATTACATCAAATTTTAAGATTTTCTTCCCCCAGTTTGCAAAGACTCTGCAATGGTCTTGGCATTATTCACTCCTAAAGTGACACTGAATAGCACAGAACCCTTCCGAGAATGTGTGACATCAAAGAAAAACTTCTGACTAGGGTCGAGCCGATCTTAAGATTTCAGGATCAATTTCAAAATCTGATTTCCGATCATTTTCCAGCCGATCCCGATCGCGATCGTGAAATTTGCTCCATCGCTGATCAGGATCCGATCTTTTCCAATCCCGATCCTCAACCCTAGTCAATGCTTCTCTATGGGAAAAGTCAATTGAGGGTTGAGCCTATCTTGAAATAATCTCCGACCTCGATCCCGCTGGAAAAGATCGGGTCGGAATTCCGATCTCGATTGTGAAATTTACTCGATCGCTGATCGGAATCTGATCTTTTCCGATCCCTATTGCTCAACGCTACTTCTGACTTAATTGGATTGTCTGCATTATATATTCAATATCTATTTTTTTCATAATAGTCTCTATTTACAATCATTTATTGTTTGGTCAGTGCTATCTGGACACTTAATACAATTATTTTCTTGGGAACGTCACTTTGTGTATATGTTTTAATCAATTGGTATAAACAATCTACAGATTGCATGTTAAACCCACCTAGGAGGAGATTACAAATTAAGTAGTTAAGCCTAAATTAAGTCTTAAATGTGGTATCTCGTATCCCTGTCATCATACTGACATGCAAGGGGTTAATAGATTTATTTTGGAATATTGTAATGGTTTATTGGATTAGGAATATTTTTTCTGTGCAACACTCCAGGCTGTTTACATGCACATGAGGGAACCTATTAAAGCCTTGTTTTCCCTCCCTGTCTGAATATCTTATCGAAATCTTTCTAAATCTAGATCACAGAATGTCAGATCATTGTAGAGAATCTGGGATATTTCTGTAATTGTTATCACATACTGTATATTATAGTAACTCTATAGGTATAACATGACATTTATGAATATCTAGAAATCAAATAATAATTTTCAAGGTGACACATTTCGTAAAGAGCAAGCACTCTTATAGTTTGCAAAGTCATAGATAAGTAATAATGTGAATGGTCATATCTACTGTATGTTGTAACATTATTCATCAATATACTGTACATGGTGATTTATAATGCTATGACAATGGTTGTCTCTGGAAGACCGAAACCACACTGACCTCTACTGATCACAATAAGTACTGAAGCACCCTCAGGAAATTACATTTTACCAAGGGAAGTAGCCACATATCAAGTATGGCCTTGTTCATACAGGGTGTTCTAAGTATTTGCAGTATTTCTGTGGATTTCCTTTGTTTATATACATATATGTAAAAATGTTTTTACATATAATTTTTTGTGCTACTTTTTTCTGATTACAGTCAATATGCAAAATATGACAGGGTCCAGGACACACTTTGCTTCCATAAATCACTCGGTCTTTAACCTTATTGTGTGATTCCAGAAAAACAAACAAAGCATTCAGAACACAAAAGCCATTACATGTTCAAAATTTTAAATTCTAAATTTTTTCATGATATCGGGGTAGGTACTGTTGCAAGAAAATGAGACCCCCTAAAAAAACGCGTTTTTTAGGGGGTTCCTTTTTCTTGGTTTTTTCATTTGTATTTTTCATGTTTTGGTCATTTTTATGAATACCATTAAAAGTTAAATTTTATTACCTATCGGAGAGTTGCCGGACTACCCATTTTTTCTACATGTAAAATATCGAACAGCACTTATGGAGTGAAGTGCTAGGCGTGCACCCCGAAGATCATCTATCATAGAATACAAAGGTGAGCAGAGATATTTTTTCTATTTTTGTCTATATCAATAGTAATGTATAGAATCCTACTAATATAATAAATGTGACTTTGGATGTTTGTTCCGCAATCACGCCGCAACGGGCGCACAGATTTCCCTGAAATTTTGCACATACCTAGAGTGGCACCAGGAATAGCACATAGGCACCTCACCATCCACGTGAAGTCCCCAGTTGGGCCACCGCGACCACCGAATTCCCGGTCGGTGTTGGCTGAAGGAACTGTGCTGATGTCACAACGTCAGGCGCAGTGCTCCTATTGGACCAGGCAACAGAGGGGGTGGAGCTACACAGACACAAGCTGGCCACACAGCCCCAGGGAAAAAATGGCGTTGTGTGTGCCGGAAGCCGAGAGCCGGCCACGGCGCACGAACCTCCGTAGCATCCCGACGGAGTTGCCGTGGTGTGGAGCCGCGAGGAGTTCATCGACTGTCAGCGGTGTACACATGCTGAGACACTGAACGCTGACACTCAACCATGTCCACAGGTTTGGTGACTATGCCAGCCGTGGGAGGGAGGTGGGGGGTGCGGGTTGCGGAAGTGAACGCAAGAAGACTTAGTGGAGGGGAGGTGGGGAATGCCAGACAGGGTGGATGGGGTGAGGGGGCCCCGGGGGGAAGAGGGTCTGGTGGGTGCCTTGAGAGGGGGGGGCCAGGAAGGGAGGGCCAGGGGCCCGCGGGAGGGGAGCAGAGTGCGGGGGGCTGCAAGAGGGGAGGTCGGGGGTTGGCACGCAAGCAGGGGGCCCGGGGAGCCGCGAGATACGGGTGGGGGACCGCTGATGGAAATGGCGCCTGTGAAGGGGGGCCCCGGGATGGGAGGTTGGGGGCCAAAGACACGCGACACAGAAGGGGAACTGGGGGCGTCAACGGAAGCAGGGCCATAGGAGCGGGGACGGGAGGGGGCGGGTGTGCGGGTGACAGAGGGGAAGGCAGGAGCAGGTGGTACGTAGAAAGGCCGCGCGGCCTGGCGAGGGCCAGGCTGAATTCCAAGTGGGGAAAAAAAAACAGTCCTCAAGCTAAGGGAAGGGGCAGACAGACAACCAAAACACCCTCTCCCCTTCCCCAGCACTTACTGCACCCAAAAACTCCGACCATTTTAATTTTTGAAATTTTCCAGTAGCTGCTGCATTTTCCCCCCTAGGCTTATACTCGAGTCAATAAGTTTTCCCAGTTTTATGGTAAAATTAAAGGCCTCGGCTTATATTCGGGTCGGCTTATACTCGAGTACATACAGTAATTGGTAAAGAGTGTTTCGATTAAAGAGCAGGGATTGGAAGTGAAAGTTTCACAAATGCTTTGCCTATTAAATAAAGACACACACGGCATAGTTACTGACAAACATGTTCTTTTTACTCGGGTATTTACTCGGCTATTGTTGCATCACTGAAGGAGTAACTATAGAATAGAACTTTTATTGATAAACATTAAAATACTATCAACATGTGCCCAATGTGATTTATAATCGATCTTATGGGGTGACTCTAATAACCAACACTATTGAGGCTGTATGATAACCAGTCTCAGTTATTATAATAGTCACATTCCCATCTATAGAGATATGTTTTCCAGTGTGTTGCCAATCATATAATCCAGCTGATCAGGAAAAAACAGTCTATCACCTCTACAGTTCAGAATAGATAAGTGGTTGCCAATCATATGATCCTACAGATCAGCATAATCTATAAGCCACTTTTATAGTTCTGAGTAGGTGAATGCTATCCAGGGGTGGTGGGAACGCTGGGGATTTCGGCTGTCCCCTACAACATGTCTTCTGCTATTCAAAGCAGAGGCTCATGCAAACCCTTACATTAATGAAGTCCCTGAATGCGTTCCGCTGATACCAATTGCGGTATTGCTCATCAGGAGGTTCCTACTGCATTAACCTGCCAGAAAACCAAGTGCAATGCAGTGAAAACCGCACTTCCTGCATCCTGGATGGTAGGATGCGGTACTTGTGTTAAAGGCCTTCAGGTATGATTTTTATATTGGCCACACCTGTTACTTGCCACAGGGGAATTTGAACGGACATCACATGTTTGAAACAAAATTATTTACCAACAATTTTAAAAATGTGCCAACAATTTTGGCCAGCGTTGTGTGAAATTATGTCCAATTTGCCTTTTTTCTCTGTTCTTTTATTTTGTTCTAATATAGAGATGAGCGAGTAGTGTTTGATCGAATACATCCCCTGCATAGTTATTGGTGTACTCGGCCGAATACCACGTGGTAAACGCAGTAAAAATTTGATTCCCCTCCCACCTTCCCTGGCACTTTTTTACACCAATAGCTATGCAGGGGAGGTATTCGATCAAATACTACTCGCTCTTCTCTATTCTAATACACACAAAAGAAATAAACATGTTGGGGTATTGGGGTGCCAACACTTACGTCTGTGACTGTATATAACAACCAAGACACAACTGATTACCGTATATACTCGAGTATAAGCCAAATTTTTCATCACAGTTTTTATGCTGAAAAAGCCCCTCTTGGCTTATACTCGAGTCAAGTAAAAAAAAAAAAATATATATATATTTTTTAATTTATTTTTTTTTGGGGGGGGAGGGAGGGATCTAAGACCAGCCACAATAGTATTGTATAGAATCTCCCATAAAATAGTGGAAAAAAAAGAATAAGCTTTAAAAAAAATATATAATGAAAAAATAAAGTAAATAAATCCCTCCTTTCCCTAGAATACATATAAAAGTAGAGCATTACTGTGACACACAAACACATTAGTTATCCCTGTGTCTGAAAGTGCCCGGTCTACTGAATATAGGGTATCTGCAGTGCTCCTGTTCCGTTGGGAAGGGGTTAATAGGAGCACTGCAGATCCCCTATATTCAGCCAGGCTGATTTCCAAGTGGGGGGAAAAAAACTCAGTCCTCAAGCTCAGGGAAGGGGCAGACAGACAACCAAAACAACCCCTCCCCTTCCCCAGCACCCAGCATCTACTGCACCCAAAAACTCCGACCATTTAAATTTTTGAAATTTTCCAGTAGCTGCTGCATTTCCCCCCTCGGCTTATACTCGAGTCAATAAGTTTTCCCAGTTTTTTTGTGGTAAAATTAGGGGCCTCGGCTTATATTCGGGTCGGCTTATACTCGAGTATATACGGTAGTAATTAATACAGAAATTCAGGTAACACAAAGAGTTCAGAGACATTTTTTACAAATGTACAGTATATACAGCGTCCTTGAGATATCACAACATTAGTCATAATGCAGGTAAATACAGAAATGACTCACATGACTTTATGATATCATAGGTGTGTAAGACATTTATTGTATTCCTTTGTTAAAAAAAAAAGTAAATAAAAGTAATTGCATTTTTGTAGAAAAACATTATCTCTGTACTTGTAACATTTCATCATCCAGAAAAGCCGATTGCTTCATGCTAGGAAAGAGAGATATTCATGTAAGACATTTCTTTGTATTCAAGGCAACACTAGGCTCTTTTCAGGTTGTGTCAACAGGTTTATGTTCACAGTTACGTAGGAAGTCGAAATCATTGATAATAAAAAGAAAAGAAAACTTATCTCTGGTGACGAAATGATTAGATTGTTTCTATTTTGGAGGAACTTATTTCAGGTTGGCTTAAAGAGGACCTTTCACATCCTCAGGTACAAGCGGTTGTATATACCGCTAGAAAGCCAACAGTGCGCTAGTTATAATAGGTGAATTTACAGCTATTGTCTATCATCTGCTTCACCCCTCAGTGTAATGACCTCTCACAGGTCTTAGAACATGCCTCAAAAACTGCCCACTAGAAGTTAATAGACCATTGTGTCTATGGCATATTGTCCATTTTCAGGGAACTGGAATTCAAAATTATCTTAGACTTAGTGGCAAGAGTTGAATTGCAAGATTTTTAGGATATATATATATATATATCTCAAGACAAGGAAAATTAAAAACAACATCACCAAATATTCTTTAAAAATGTGTTTAATGTTAAAAAAAAGTTATTTACAATTTGTGAGAGCAACATGTCAAGTGATGTCCATATCAATAATGTACACCTGCTCTGTAAGGCCTCGTTCATATCTGCGTTGATATTCCGTCCAGTGGAGTCCGCAAGACGACCCCCCCCCTACCCCCCGAATGGAATACCAAACGCAACTGCAAGCGGTGTGCCATAGAATATAATTGGGTCCATGTGTGTGCTTGCCGGCAGATCTCCACTGGGATCATGCGGACAGGAAAGTAGTTCACAATCTACTTTCCTGCCTGCATTATTTGTGCGGCAAGCACACGGACCCCATTATCGTCTATGGGGTCCATGTGCTTTCACTGCACACCGCTTGCAGTTACATTTGGTATTCCGTTCGGGGGAGTCCTCACGCGGACTTCCCGAACAGATAACAATTGCAGATGTGAATGATGGGGTAAGGCCCCTGCTCATCACTAAGCATGCAACATTAAGACCAAGGAGTTCTTCAAACAGATCAGAGTTGTGGGGAAGTATAGATAAGAGATATCCTAAACCTGAAACATTCCATGGAGCACCATTAAATCTATTATAACAAAACGGAAATAATGTGTCACATCTACAATCAGTAGCAGTTGCAATCAGGCACTGGGGCAGCCCCCATGATCCCTCTGATATCTAAAATATACCACTGTCCTAAGTGGCACAAGGTACTGGACCCCATTAAAAATTTTGAATTGGGCTTATGAGCTTCAAGTTACACCTCTTTCTATAATCCTAACAAGAAACCGCCACTCCCTCCAATACTCACATACTGAGCAAGTAGGGCATTAACCAGAGGTTCAATAAAGATTCATTTACAGTTTCATAGGAACCATATCATTTTATGAGTTTGCTATTGCCTAAATAGATTTCTGAATAATGTTAAAGGTGTGGAGCTTCTGACCTTTCACTTACATTGTTTCAGTTGCCAACCCTGACCATTCACTGGCAAAGAAATGTTCCAAATAAGTCCAAAAATAAACATGAGTCATTGGGCAGAAGTTTCTGTCACCTCAAATAACCATTAAATTGACTAGTTCGTGGTATAATGTATAAGATATATCAAATTCATATATGAAATATATCTGAAATCAATTAAAAGTGTCTATCCTAGGATGGGACATGTCTCCAAACTGGCATAAACCTGCAAAATAGTATTCTACCGTAATGAGCAAAAGGGTAACAATGTTTTGAAATTTTGACTTTCCGGCCCCATAGCTCACCATCTACCATCTTATAGACAGTCATCTTGGTTATCTCATACATAGATTTAACCTGCAACTATTTAGCATATGATTAGTTTTGCAGATTCTTGTCCTGTAACTGCATTGTTACTGTTTTGCTCTTGTGGTGGAAAAATCTTTTTCTTCTTGTATACTGCAAATGTTATGTTATTGCAATACAATATGTAACTGATTTGATATGACACAACTATATAACAAGAATCTACCATAAATGAAACAATTGAACCTTCTTCTAAAATAATGGTTAGTGTAATGTACTAATCTAGTCCTAGAAATGGGCACACTGCTAGCAGCAAGTGTTACTGATAAACTCCATAAGAATATTAGAACATATTCAGAACAACCACTCCCAATATGTTCCTTTCTATAAATATTAACTTGGGTATCATTAGTTTGGCTGCAGATACATTGACATTGATTCCTTTAGACAGAAAGGAGTTATCCTTGAACAAATAGGTGTGTGTTTGACCAAATGGCTAAATATCAGCATGTACCATTAGAGTTGTATTACAGGGCGAGGAGCGTAGAGAGAAGAGATCTCAAAGTTTCTCTCCGCATGATTCGTGCAGACACCGCAAGGAAAACAACAACAGGGAATTATAGTTAATGGGGTCCGTGTGGTTTCTTAGCTAACCCCTTTTTAATATGTTTGATATTACGTTCAAGGGGTCCCCAAGCGGATTACCCAAACGGAATACCGAACGTAGATTTAGACCAGGCCTGAGTGACTTTTTCAATTACTTCGTAATTCCAATTTTTGGGATTCATGAATCCATCTCAGGATCAAACTTTTCCATCAGTGCTACACTAATATTTAGTAATGGTATACTACTTTTTAAAGGGATCCTATCATTAAAACTCAATTTTTTCTGCCTACCACGGAGGAATAGCCTTAAGAAAAGGTATTCTTTTCCTACCTTTAGATGTCTTCTCTGCGCCACTGTTCGGTACCGGTATATAATCCGGTTTTCATCAGTATGCAAATGAGTTCTCTTGCAGCACTGGGGGCAGGCCCCAGCGCTCAAACAGCACTGGGAGCATCCCCAATACTGCAAGAGAAATCTCCAGCGCTGCCTCCATCTTCTTCAGGAACGGTCTTCTTCACGTTTTCTTCTGACGGTGGCTTCGAACTTCTAGGCCTCGGGTAGCCGACTGCGCATGAGACGACGGGAAGAAGACCTATTCCTGAAGAAGATGGAGGCGACGCTGGTGATTTCTCTTGTAGCATTGGGGACGCCCCCACTGCTGTTTAAGCGCTGAGGCCCGCCCCCAGTGCTACGAGAGAACTCATTTGCATACCGATGAAAACTGGATTATATACCCAGAAGACATCTAATGATAGCAGAAGAATAGCCTTTCCTAAGGCTATTCCTATGTGGTAGGCAGAAAAAAAAAAGAGTTTTAATGATAGGATCCCTTTAAGTCCAAAAATGGCATATGTAAATCAAGATAAATCTAATGACTAATCCTTTTGTGATCATTTGTCTTTCCCATAGCTGACTTATTATTCCTTCAGTTAAATAGTTCAATGGCCATTATTGAGGCTTGTAACACTATATAAAAACCAGGGTAAGGTTCACATCTGTGTCAGAAGTTATTATTATTATTATTATTATTATTATTATTATTATTTATATAGCACCATTAATTCCATGGTGCTTTACATTTGGGGGTTACATACAGTACACAGAATATACAGGTAGATATAAAACTAACAGTGACCGACTGGCACAGTGGGGTAGAGGGCCCTGCCCACGAGGGCTTACAATCTATGAGGGAATGGGGTAGAGACAGAAGGAGAGGGGGAGACTGTACAGATGGCGGTGTGACAATAGTGTTATTGGAGGTTGTAGGCCATCCTGAATAGGTGAGTCTTCAGGGCCTTCTTGAAGCCTGTGATTGTGGGGGTCAGTCTTATGTGGCTTGGTAAGGCGTTCCAGAGTATTGGGGATGCACGGGAGAAATCTTGTAGACGGTTGTGTGAGGAGCGGATGAGAGCAGAGCGGAGCAGGAGGTCATTGGAGGATCTGAGGTTACATGTGGGCAGGTAGCGGGAGATTAGGTCTGAGATATATGGAGGGGACAGGTTGTGGATGGCTTTGTATGTTAGCGTTAGTAGCTTGAACTCAATTCGCTGGGCTATGGGTAGCCAGTGGAGGGACTGGCAGAGGGGAGCTGCTGATGAAGATCGGGGCGAGAGGTGAATTAAGCAGGCAGCACAGTTTAAGGTGGACTGGAGGGGGGCGAGGGTGTTTGCTGGGAGTCCATGGAGAAGGGTGTTGCAGTAGTCTAAGCGGGAGATTATGAGGGCCTGGACGAGCATCTTAGTGGTTTCAGGGGTGAGGAAGGAGCAAATTCAGTGGATGTTCTTGAGTTGGAGGTGGCAGGAGGTGTTGAGGGTTTGAACGTGTGACTTGAAGGATAGGTCGGAGTCCAGGGTTATCCCAAGGTATCGGGCCTGTGGGACAGGGGTAACTGTGGTTCCGTTAACTTCCGTTAACTTCCGTTAACTTTGATAGATGGGTCAGGTGGAGGGGCCATACGGGGTGGGGTGAAGATGATGAACTCTGTTTTCTCCATGTTGAGTTTGAGAAAGCAGGAGGAGAGGAAGGAGGCTACAGCTGCTAAACAGTCTGGAACTCTGGACAGCAGGGAGGTCATGTCTGGTCCAGAGATGTATATTTGGGTGTCATCGGCATAGCAATGGTATTAAACCATGAGATTCTATGAGATAGGTTGAAGAGGTGGGTTAGGGCTGGAGTAATGACTTCAGTGAGTTTGGGGATGAGATGTGACTGGATCGGGTCGAGCGCGCAGGAGGTGAGGTGGGATTAAGAGATTAGGGAGGAGAGTTTTTCATCAGTGATGGTGGAGAAACAGGTCAAGGATGAGGAGCAGTGAGCAGATGGGTGGATGGATTGTCGGGGGTGTAGGGTGAGACTAATGGTGTCAATTTTAGTTTTGAAGTAGGAGGCAAAGTAGTCCGCTGAGATAAGTGATGTTGGGGGGGGGCAGAAGGACGGAGGAGGGAGTTGAAGGTGGTGAATAGCTGTTATGAGAAGAGATTCCATTAATGGAGGGAGTAAAATATTGTTCCCGGCTCTCTAACTGCAACCGAACAAACACTATTATAGTCAATAGGGTCTGTAAGGCATTGATCGCATCCATTGTTTGACGCATCCTGAGCTTCCATGTTATGAGTTATTATAGACCCAACTGACAATTTATAGAAAGAGAGAACTGTAGATACTGCAATAATTGTCTGTATGTTACTTAGTATATATTTAGTAATGATGGAATAGAAAAAAAACCTGGAAAATAAATAAACCTTCACTTCAGGCACAAATGAGCAAAACAAAATACAGCCTTAACTTCAGGCAAAAATAAAACAAATTCCTGATCGTCTGAGCAACTAACTAAACAGAAGAATAATCTAACTATACATGTGGCTTACTACCAGCCACATGAAAAATACAAGCACAAATGGGTCTCAGCGGACTCAGGATTACAGGACAGACCCAGCCCCTCCTCACTTCCAGGATCTGCCCTGAAGTGCAGGCTCTGCAACCTTTTATGGGCCGGTAATGAGCCTCAGGACCCACACCTGGGGCTGAAACCTACTCCAGACAAGCACTGGACCACACATAAGTCAGGAATCTGGGGCTGATATAGCAGGACTCCAGCACTCTGCCTCTCACCTACTCACTATATATATATATATATATATATATATATATATATATATATATATATATATATAATCTTTAGTGAATGTATGTGTTATCAATCTACTACAATGGTACTTATTTATATAAGCAAGGTCAAAACATTTTCCTACAGCACAAAGACAGATTAGGTGCAGTTTAAACTGGTCAGGCATGTAGAGGTAAGGTGGGGTTTTGTGACCAGGGCTTAACCTCAGAGGCCAGTAGAGATACAGCTCTACAAGATTGAACATTCACCTTTTCCAGATGGAGAAGTTGCTCATTCCCCATTTCAAGGGGAAGAAGTGAGGCACCCTGGCAGGGAGATGTGACTAGTCACAAGCCATAAGAGTCTATGATACCTTACAAAGGATGTCACATCTGTGGAAGTCAACTAAAAAAGCTGGATGTCGGCCATAGCTCCTCCAATCTTCCTGGAAACAAAGACTCTTATAGGGGTTGTCCAGCCTAAAATCTATTAACTTCTCAGGCCAGTGATTGGACTCAGCAATCATGTGGCCACTAAGGCCAATCAGCAGCCTCAAGAAGGGAACGGGGGACGTCAATTGAGATTTTCACTCAATTTGCAGCCTGAAGGGTAGTGCAAGGGTAAGTGCAAGATTGCATGAGTGAAGTGAATTGACATGTGATGGCCACATCTCCTACAGGACCCAGATCAGCCCTATAAGTCCTATAGTTATGTGCAAGAGGCTGTATTCCTCCTGCAACTGGGGCTAAATGTACCAGCCCCAGTTACAGGGGAAATCAGCCTCCCAAACAAAAGAAACAGTGATTAGATGTCCACAAAGGTCTATTCCGACTTTATGGGGATGCAATGTGAAATTAAAAAAAAAAAAATAAGAATAGAAAAGTTTAGAAAAAAAATTAAACAAAATAATTAAAAAATAAATCAAAAACACCCCCTTATTACAGGTTCTAGCCCCACTTCCAATGACACCATACAAAATAAAAAAAAACACTGTAATGGAGAGGAAAAACCATTTTTAAAAGTTTTTTTAGTAGCACTTTGCGCTATTAAATTAAAAAAATGAAAATTGAAAAACACATGCAAAAATAAAAACAACGTATAAATAAAGCCCTATATGTCACCAAAAAAAGACGCAGAAATTAGTTTAATAACCCAAATAGTAAAAATGTTATAGCTCTCAAAAAACCTGAAAATGTGTCTGGTCCTGGACCAGAAATGGACCCGGTACTGAAGTGGTTGAGTACATTGTCAACATTTTGGTGTTTTTGAATTTAGGTTGTCTCTGTCAGATCTCTAGGTACAACAAATATTCAAATATAAAGAATAAATCAGGACATTGTAAATGGAGAATAAATAGAATACAAATACCCAAATGCTCGCTACTGTATAAGAAGAAAATAAATCCAGAATCAGCAACCTCATGCAATATAGATAATTAACAGGTGACTGGAAAAAGTGCAGGTGTCATATGCAAACACTCCTGTAATCTGATGCACGTTCACTATCCTGCAGTGGACCAAAGTTCATCCTTGTGATACTTTACATAATGATACAGTAATTAATATTACTATTATCTATGGGCTGAAGTTGTCTTGAATGTTCTCTAACAATCGTTCCTTCTTCCTTGGTCCTAGACATTAGGGTTTCACCAATCAAAACATTAATATCACATTAACTATTAAAGGGGTTATCCAGCTTCCAAAAATTATATGCAAGCAGTGCTAAATACTCACTGTTTCCTTGTGCACCCTTTGCTTGGCTTTATTTTACTTGCTGTGCCTTGTATCACTGTTATTTAAATTCAGAGAATCTGTTGACAAACTACATTTCCCATGATTCATCTAGCAGCTCTCACTCTGGGTACCTCACCCTTCTCCACTGCTCCTTGTGTGCAAATGTCCTCCCTGTTACAGGGTCTATTTTGTGTCCAGGTGTCTATCTTATGTTTCACTGTGCATCATCATTCTCATCCACATATCTGACCAGGCAATAAATCACTCCCAAGAGTGGCTTTAAGGGGCAAGGAGGTCCTGTACTGCTGCAAAGATTTGTTTGCTGGCTGCACTGCTCACAGGGAGGGGGAGCAACCTTGCAAATGTAAACATTACATCTGAGGTTAATGACCTGAAAATAAATCAGATAAATGGTGCCAAATTTAAACAGAATCTATACTAGGAGGTGTTTTGTATTGATGCATTCTGGTTTTTTTGGTCCATTTTTTTTCAAAAACTGGATAACCCCTTTAAATTATGCCAAACCATGCCAACCATATCCACTACTGTATGGTCCTACCAATGTCCAGTAGACTACTAATTAGTCTACTGATTGCCCTTAGGAAAAAAATAACACAGAAAAATATTTCACCTTTGATTTTCCCAGTTATTTTTTAGAAATAATCTGTAAAGTTTGGTTGTTATGGATAGCAAAGGCGCATTCTTTGATATAGTTTTGATACAACAAACTGGAGATTTAGACTATATTCCCAGATTCTTCGTGCCCCAAGCACAAACCATGAGTCCACAAATGTCAAACTGGCACGGAGATAACCATATATCAGATCATTTAAAGCTATCAATATGATAGATGACCATGCACACCAACTCCAATATATTCCCCACACCAAATACAACTCTGGGACCAATGACACAAAACAAACATATAAGATAGGGCATATTTTAATACACGCTATGTCCTGATCTTCCTGTACGAGCACTAAAGAAACTTTATTTATATGCAAAATGTAGACCCATAATAGCCCAAGGAAAATGTTTGTTCTCGTACCGTGTAATAGCCCATAACTACATGACATAGAACACATTTAAATGACCACCCAGGTAATACTGGACAGATGTCAACCATTATGGAAGACAATCTTTAGGCTTCATGCACACAACCAAGTTTTTCATGGAATGCACTTGGATGACCTCTATGTCATCTTATTACCTTCCATCTTCCATTGGTTTTAACAGGAGGTTCCATTCCCAATGGAGTGGAGCATTGGAACCCGGCCCGGAAGTGCCTTGTATTGCACACTCGGTCATGTACATGAAGCCTTCCTGAACTTGTTTATAAAGGGGGTCTTACAAAATATGCACATAACATATCGGGTACTTCAGGAGTTGATGAAGGTATTTCATAGAGGCCATACCATTTCAATTATTACTAGAGATGAGCGAACAGTGTTCTATCGAACTCATGTTCGATCGGATATTAGGCTGTTCGGCATGTTCGAATCGAATCGAACACCGCGTGGTAAAGTGCGCCATTACTCGATTCCCCTCCCACCTTCCCTGGCGCCTTTTTTGCTCCAATAACAGCGCAGGGTAGGTGGGACAGGAACTACGACACCGGTGACGTTGAAAAAAGTAGGCAAAACCCATTGGCTGCCGAATACATGTGACCTCTAATTTAAAAGAACAGCGCCGCCCAGGTTCGCGTCATTCTGAGCTTGCAATTCACCGAGGACGGAGGTTTCCGTCCAGCTAGCTAGGGGTTAGATTCTGGGTAGGCAGGGACAGGCTAGGATAGGAAGGAGAAGACAACCAACAGCTCTTGTAAGAGCTAAATTCCAGGGAGAAGCTTGTCAGTGTAACGTGGCACTGACGGGCTCAATCGCCGCAACCCAGCTTTCCCAGGATCCTGAATGGAATACACTGTCAGTGTATTCCCGTATACCCGATATATACCCCGATACCCGTTCCAACGGTGTGCCCCCCCACCTTCACCCCAGAAATACCCTGCAAGTCCCCTAGCAATAGAATTGGGGCTATATACACCCACAATTTTTACTACTGGTATACAGTGCCATTGTCTGACTGGGAATTCAAAGAATATATTGGGAATACAAATACCCTCATTTCTTGCTACTGCCATATAGTGCCAGTGTCTGACTGGGAATTCAAAGAATATATTGGGGTTACGTGCACCCACAATTTTTACTACTGGTATACAGTGCCATTGTCTGACTGGGAATTCAAAGAATATATTGGGAATACAAATACCCTCATTTCTTGCTACTGCCATATAGTGCCAGTGTCTGACTGGGAATTCAAAGAATATATTGGGGTTACGTGCACCCACAATTTTTACTACTGGTATACAGTGCCATTGTCTGACTGGGAATTCAAAGAATATATTGGGGTTATAAATACCCTCATTTCTTGCTACTGCCATATAGTGCCAGTTTCTGACTGGTAATTCAAAGAATATATTGGGGTTACGTGCACCCACAATTTTTACTACTGGTATACAGTGCCATTGTCTGACTGGGAATTCAAAGAGTATATTGGGAATACAAATACCCTCATTTCTTGCTACTGCCATATAGTGCCAGTTTCTGACTGGTAATTCAAAGAATATATTGGGGTTACGTGCACCCACAATTTTTACTACTGGTATACAGTGCCATTGTCTGACTGGGAATTCAAAGAATATATTGGGGTTATAAATACCCTCATTTCTTGCTACTGCCATATAGTGCCAGTTTCTGACTGGTAATTCAAAGAATATATTGGGGTTACGTGCACCCACAATTTTTACTACTGGTATACAGTGCCATTGTCTGACTGGGAATTCAAAGAGTATATTGGGAATACAAATACCCTCATTTCTTGCTACTGCCATATAGTGCCAGTTTCTGACTGGGAATTCAAAGAATATATTGGGGTTACGTGCACCCACAATTTTTACTACTGGTATACAGTGCCATTGTCTGACTGGGAATTCAAAGAATATATTGGGGTTATAAATACCCTCATTTCTTGCTACTGCCATATAGTGCCAGTTTCTGACTGGTAATTCAAAGAATATATTGGGGTTACGTGCACCCACAATTTTTACTACTGGTATACAGTGCCATTGTCTGACTGGGAATTCAAAGAGTATATTGGGAATACAAATACCCTCATTTCTTGCTACTGCCATATAGTGCCAGTTTCTGACTGGTAATTCAAAGAATATATTGGGGTTACGTGCACCCACAATTTTTACTACTGGTATACAGTGCCATTGTCTGACTGGGAATTCAAAGAGTATATTGGGAATACAAATACCCTCATTTCTTGCTACTGCCATATAGTGCCAGTTTCTGACTGGGAATTCAAAGAATATATTGGGGTTACGTGCACCCACAATTTTTACTACTGGTATACAGTGCCATTGTCTGACTGGGAATTCAAAGAATATATTGGGGTTATAAATACCCTCATTTCTTGCTACTGCCATATAGTGCCAGTTTCTGACTGGGAATTCAAAGAATATATTGGGGTTACGTGCACCCACAATTTTTACTACTGGTATACAGTGCCATTGTCTGACTGGGAATTCAAAGAATATATTGGGGTTATAAATACCCTCATTTCTTGCTACTGCCATATAGTGCCAGTTTCTGACTGGTAATTCAAAGAATATATTGGGGTTACGTGCACCCACAATTTTTACTACTGGTATACAGTGCCATTGTCTGACTGGGAATTCAAAGAGTATATTGGGAATACAAATACCCTCATTTCTTGCTACTGCCATATAGTGCCAGTTTCTGACTGGGAATTCAAAGAATATATTGGGGTTACGTGCACCCACAATTTTTACTACTGGTATACAGTGCCATTGTCTGACTGGGAATTTAAAGAGTATATTGGGAATACAAATACCCTCATTTCTTGCTACTGCCATATAGTGCCAGTGTCTGACTGGGAATTCAAAGAATATATTGGGGTTACGTGCACCCACAATTTTTACTACTGGTATACAGTGCCAATTTCTAACTAGGAATTCAAAATGCGCAAGGCTCCCGGAAAGGGACGTGGACGAGGCCGTGGGCGAGGTCGGGGGAATGGTTCTGGGGAGCAAGGTAGCAGTGAAGCCACAGGGCGTCCCGTGCCTACTCCTGTGGGGCAGCAAGCATTGCGCCACTCCACAGTGCCAGGGTTGCTTGCCACATTAACTAAACTGCAGGGTACAAACCTTAGTAGGCCCGAGAACCAGGAACAGGCCTTGCAATGGCTGTCAGAGAACGCTTACAGCACATTGTCCAGCAGCCAGTCAGACTCTGCCTCCTCTCCTCCTATTACCCAACAGTCTTGTCTTCCTTCCTCCCAAAATTCCGAAGCTTTACAGAACAATAACCCAAACTGTCCCTGCTCCCCAGAGCTGTTCTCCGCTCCTTTCATTGTCCCTCAACCTGCCTCTCCACGTCACGATTCCACGAACCTAACAGAGGAGCATCTGTGTCCAGATGCTCAAACACTAGAGTCTCCTCCATCTCCGTTCGATTTGGTGGTGGATGACCAGCAACCCACCCTCATCGACGATGATGTGACGCAGTTGCCGTCAGGGCATCCAGTTGACCGGCGCATTGTGCGGGAGGAGGAGATGAGACAGGAGTTGGAAGAGGAAGTGGTGGATGATGAGGACACTGACCCGACCTGGACAGGGGGGATGTCAAGCGGGGAAAGTAGTGTGGATGTTGAGGCAGGTGCAGCACCAAAAAGGGTAGCTAGAGGCAGAGGCAGAGGTCAGCAGCTTAGGCGAAGCCAGGCCACACCCGGAATCTCCCAAGATGTTCCAGTTCGTACCCAGCCCCGAAAAACTCCCACCTCGAGGGCACGTTTCTCGAAGGTGTGGAGTTTTTTCAAGGAATGCGCCGAGGACAGATATAGTGTTGTCTGCACAATTTGCCTCTCGAAATTGATTAGGGGCTCTGAGAAGAGCAACCTGTCCACCACTTCAATGCGCCGTCATTTGGAATCCAAGCACTGGAATCAGTGGCAGGCAGCAACGGCAGGACAAAGGCCGCCTGCCGTTCACGCCACTGCCACTGCCTCTGCCACTGCCTCTGCCTCTGCCACTGCCACTGCTGACTGTGCTGGCGATGCACTCCAGAGGACGAGCCAGGACACCACTTCATCTGCCTCCGCCACTTTGTTGACTTCTACCTCATCCTCCCCTGGTCCTGTCTTATCTCCTTCTCCTGCACCATCAAAGGCACCATCAGGCGTTTCTTTACAACAACCCACCATCTCTCAGACATTGGAGCGGCGGCAGAAATACACTGCTAACCACCCACACGCGCAAGCCTTGAACGCCAACATCGCTAAACTGCTGGCCCAGGAGATGTTGGCGTTCTGGCTTGTTGAAACTCCCGCCTTCCTGGACCTGATGGCAACTGCGGCACCTCGCTATGCCGTCTCTAGCCGTCACTACTTCTCCCGGTGTGCCGTCCCCGCCTTGCACCAGCACGTGTCACTCAACATCAGGCGGGCCCTTAGTTCCGCGCTTTGCACAAAGGTCCACTTGACCACCGACGCGTGGACAAGTGCATGCGGACAGGGACGCTACATTTCACTGACGGCACACTGGGTGAATGTAGTTGAGGCTGGGACTGCTTCCCAAACTGGCCCGGTGTACCTCGTCTCCCCGCCTAACATTCCTGGCAGGGACACGAGAAGAACACCCCCCTCCTCCTCCTCCTCTACCGCCTCCTCCTCCGCCACCGCCTCCTCCTCCGCCACCGCCTCCTCCTCCGCTGTTAGATTGACCCCAGCTACGAGTTGGAAACGTTGCAGCACTGGCGTTGGTAGACGTCAGCAGGCTGTGCTGAAGCTGATCAGCTTGGGGGACAGACAGCACACTGCCTCCGAGGTGAGGGATGCCCTCCTCGATGAGACGGCAATATGGTTTGAGCCGCTGCACCTGGGCCCAGGCATGGTCGTTTGTGATAACGGCCGGAACCTGGTAGCAGCTCTGGAGCTTGCCGGACTCCAACATGTTCCATGCCTGGCCCACGTCTTCAACCTAGTGGTGCAACGTTTCCTAAAGAGCTACCCCAATGTTCCAGAGCTACTGGTGAAAGTGCGGCGCATGTGCGCCCACTTTCGCAAGTCGACAGTAGCCGCTGCTAGCTTAAAATCTCTCCAGCAACGCCTGCATGTGCCACAACACCGGCTTTTGTGCGACGTCCCCACACGCTGGAACTCAACGTTTCAGATGTTGAATAGAGTGGTTGAGCAGCAGAGACCTTTGATGGAATACCAGCTACAAAACCCTAGGGTGCCACAAAGTCAGCTGCCTCAGTTTCACATCCATGAGTGGCCATGGATGAGAGACCTTTGTGACATCCTACGGGTCTTTGAGGAGTCCACAAGGAGGGTGAGCTCTGAGGATGCGATGGTGAGCCTTACAATCCCGCTCTTGTGTGTTCTGAGAGAATCCCTGATTGACATCAGGGATAACTCAGATCACACAGAGGAGTTAGGGATAGCATCCGATCCGTCACAGCTGGAGAGTAGGTCCACACATCTGTCCGCTTCACTGCGTTTAATGGAGGAGGAGGAGGAGGAGGAGGAGGAAGAAGAGTTGTCCGATGATGTGATGGTGATACAGGAGGCTTCCGGGCAACTTCGAATCGTCCCATTGTTGCAGCGCGGATGGGTAGACATGGAGGATGAGGAGGAAATGGAGATTGAACTTTCCGGTGGGGCCAGAGGAGTCATGCCAACTAACACTGTGGCAGACATGGCTGAGTTCATGTTGGGGTGCTTTACAACCGACAAGCGTATTGTCAAAATCATGGAGGACAACCAGTACTGGATCTTTGCTATCCTTGACCCCCGGTATAAAAACAACATCTCGTCTTTTATTCCGGTAGAGGGGAGGGCCAATCGCATCAATGCTTGCCACAGGCAATTGGTGCAGAATATGATGGAGATGTTTCCAGCATGTGACGTTGGCGGCAGGGAGGGCAGTTCCTCCAGTAGGCAACCAAGTTCTCACCGGTCCACACAAACGAGGGGCACACTGTCTAAGGTCTGGGACACCTTGATGGCACCCCCTCGCCAAAGTGCCGCCACGGAGGGTCCTAGTGTCACCAGGCGTGAGAAGTATAGGCGCATGTTGCGGGAATACCTTTCCGACCACAGCCCTGTCCTCTCCGACCCCTCTGCGCCCTACACGTATTGGGTGTCGAAGTTGGACCTGTGGCTTGAACTTGCCCTATATGCCTTGGAGGTGCTGTCCTGTCCTGCCGCCAGCGTCCTATCTGAGAGGGTGTTCAGTGCAGCCGGTGGCATCATCACTGACAAGCGCACCCGTCTGTCAGCTGAGAGTGCCGACCGGCTCACTTTGATAAAAATGAACCACCACTGGATAGAGCCTTCATTTTTGTGCCCACCTGTGTAAAGCACCCCAACATGAAACTCCATGTCTGTACTCAACCTCTCCAATTCCTCCGCATCCTCATACTCATCCACCATAAGCGTTGCACAATTCTGCTAATACTAGGCTCCCTCCAACATGATTTCCCCCAACTCTGCTGGTTAGAGGCTCCCTCCACCCTGATTTCCACCAACTCTGCTGGTTAGAGGCTCCCTCCACCCTGCTTTCCCACAACTCTGCTGGTTAGAGGCTCCTTCCACCATGAATTTGCCAAAACTGGGCTGTTTAGAGGCTCCCTCCACCATGAATTGGTCCAAACTGGGCTGGTTAGAGGCTCCCTCCACCATTAATTGGTCCAAACTGGGCTGGTTAGAGGCTCCCTCCACCATGAATTTGCCCAAACTGGGCTGTTTAGAGGCTCCCTCCACCATGAATTTGCCCAAACTGGGCTGTTTAGAGGCTCCCTCCACCATGAATTGGTCCAAACTGGGTTTTTTAGAGGCTCCCTCCACCATGAATTGGTCCAAACTGGGCTGGTTAGAGGCTCCCTCCACCATGAATTGATCCAAACTGGGGTGGTTAGAGGCTCCCTCCACCATTAATTGGTCCAAACTGGGCTGGTTAGAGGCTCCCTCCACCATTAATTGGTCCAAATTGGGCTGGTTAGAGGCTCCCTCCACCATTAATTGGTCCAAACTGGGCTGGTTAGAGGCTCCCTCCACCATGAATTTGCCCAAACTGGGCTGTTTAGAGGCTCCCTCCACCATGAATTTGCCCAAACTGGGCTGGTTAGAGGCTCCCTCCACCATGAATTGGTCCAAACTGGGGTTTTTAGAGGCTCCCTCCACCATGAATTGGTCCAAACTTGGCTGTTTAGAGGCTCCCTCCACCATTAATTGGTCCAAACTGGGCTGGTTAGAGGCTCCCTCCACCATGAATTGGTCCAAACTGGGTTTTTTAGAGGCTCCCTCCACCATGAATTTGCCCAAACTGGGCTGTTTAGAGGCTCCCTCCACCATGATTTTGCCCAAACTGGGCTGGTTAGAGGCTCCCTCCACCATGAATTGGTCCAAACTGGGGTTTTTAGAGGCTCCCTCCACCATGAATTGGTCCAAACTTGGCTGTTTAGAGGCTCCCTCCACCATGAATTGGTCCAAACTGGGGTGGTTAGAGGCTCCCTCCACCATTAATTGGTCCAAACTGGGCTGGTTAGAGGCTCCCTCCACCATTAATTGGTCCAAACTGGGCTGGTTAGAGGCTCCCTCCACCATGAATTGGTCCAAACTGGGTTTTTTAGAGGCTCCCTCCACCATGAATTTGCCCAAACTGGGCTGTTTAGAGGCTCCCTCCACCATGAATTGGTCCAAACTGGGCTGGTTAGAGGCTCCCTCCACCATGAATTTCCCAAAACTTGGCTGTTTAGAGGCTCCCTCCACCATTAATTGGTCCAAACTGGGCTGGTTAGAGGCTCCCTCCACCATGAATTGGTCCAAACTGGGGTTTTTAGAGGCTCCCTCCACCATGAATTGGTCCAAACTTGGCTGTTTAGAGGCTCCCTCCACCATGAATTGGTCCAAACTGGGGTGGTTAGAGGCTCCCTCCACCATTAATTGGTCCAAACTGGGGTGGTTAGAGGCTCCCTCCACCATTAATTGGTCCAAACTGGGCTGGTTAGAGGCTCCCTCCACCATGAATTTGCCCAAACTGGGCTGTTTAGAGGCTCCCTCCACCATGAATTTGCCCAAACTGGGCTGGTTAGAGGCTCCCTCCACCATGAATTGGTCCAAACGGGTTTTTAGAGGCTCCCTTCACCATGAATTGGTCCAAACTTGGCTGTTTAGAGGCTCCCTCCACCATGAATTGGTCCAAACTGGGTTTTTTAGAGGCTCCCTCCACCATGAATTTGCCCAAACTGGGCTGTTTAGAGGCTCCCTCCACCATGAATTTGCCCAAACTGGGCTGGTTAGAGGCTCCCTCCACCATGAATTGGTCCAAACTGGGGTTTTTAGAGGCTCCCTCCACCATGAATTGGTCCAAACTTGGCTGTTTAGAGGCTCCCTCCACCATGAATTGGTCCAAACTGGGGTGGTTAGAGGCTCCCTCCACCATTAATTGGTCCAAACTGGGCTGGTTAGAGGCTCCCTCCACCATTAATTGGTCCAAACTGGGCTGGTTAGAGGCTCCCTCCACCATGAATTGGTCCAAACTGGGTTTTTTAGAGGCTCCCTCCACCATGAATTTGCCCAAACTGGGCTGTTTAGAGGCTCCCTCCACCATGAATTGGTCCAAACTGGGCTGGTTAGAGGCTCCCTCCACCATGAATTTCCCAAAACTTGGCTGTTTAGAGGCTCCCTCCACCATTAATTGGTCCAAACTGGGCTGGTTAGAGGCTCCCTCCACCATGAATTGGTCCAAACTGGGGTTTTTAGAGGCTCCCTCCACCATGAATTGGTCCAAACTTGGCTGTTTAGAGGCTCCCTCCACCATGAATTGGTCCAAACTGGGGTGGTTAGAGGCTCCCTCCACCATTAATTGGTCCAAACTGGGCTGGTTAGAGGCTCCCTCCACCATTAATTGGTCCAAACTGGGCTGGTTAGAGGCTCCCTCCACCATGAATTTGCCCAAACTTGGCTGTTTAGAGGCTCCCTCCACCATGAATTTGCCCAAACTGGGCTGGTTAGAGGCTCCCTCCACCATGAATTGGTCCAAACGGGTTTTTAGAGGCTCCCTTCACCATGAATTGGTCCAAACTTGGCTGTTTAGAGGCTCCCTCCACCATGAATTGGTCCAAACTGGGGTGGTTAGAGGCTCCCTCCACCATTAATTGGTCCAAACTGGGCTGGTTAGAGGCTCCCTCCACCATTAATTGGTCCAAACTGGGCTGGTTAGAGGCTCCCTCCACCATGAATTGGTCCAAACTGGGGTTTTTAGAGGCTCCCTCCACCATGAATTGGTCCAAACTTGGCTGTTTAGAGGCTCCCTCCACCATTAATTGGTCCAAACTGGGCTGGTTAGAGGCTCCCTCCACCATGAATTGGTCCAAACTGGGTTTTTTAGAGGCTCCCTCCACCATGAATTTGCCCAAACTGGGCTGTTTAGAGGCTCCCTCCACCATGAATTGGTCCAAACTGGGTTTTTTAGAGGCTCCCTCCACCATGAATTGGTCCAAACTGGGCTGGTTAGAGGCTCCCTCCACCATGAATTGGTCCAAACTGGGGTGGTTAGAGGCTCCCTCCACCATTAATTGGTCCAAACTGGGCTGGTTAGAGGCTCCCTCCACCATGAATTGGTCCAAACTGGGCTGGTTAGAGGCTCCCTCCACCATTAATTGGTCCAAACTGGGCTGGTTAGAGGCTCCCTCCACCATGAATTTGCCCAAACTGGGCTGTTTAGAGGCTCCCTCCACCATGAATTTGCCCAAACTGGGCTGGTTAGAGGCTCCCTCCACCATGAATTGGTCCAAACTGGGGTTTTTAGAGGCTCCCTCCACCATGAATTGGTCCAAACTTGGCTGTTTAGAGGCTCCCTCCACCATTAATTGGTCCAAACTGGGCTGGTTAGAGGCTCCCTCCACCATGAATTGGTCCAAACTGGGTTTTTTAGAGGCTCCATCCACCATGAATTTGCCCAAACTGGGCTGTTTAGAGGCTCCCTCCACCATGAATTGGTCCAAACTGGGGTGGTTAGAGGCTCCCTCCACCATTAATTGGTCCAAACTGGGCTGGTTAGAGGCTCCCTCCACCATTAATTGGTCCAAACTGGGCTGGTTAGAGGCTCCCTCCACCATGAATTGGTCCAAACTGGGGTTTTTAGAGGCTCCCTCCACCATGAATTGGTCCAAACTTGGCTGTTTAGAGGCTCCCTCCACCATTAATTGGTCCAAACTGGGCTGGTTAGAGGCTCCCTCCACCATGAATTGGTCCAAACTGGGTTTTTTAGAGGCTCCCTCCACCATGAATTTGCCCAAACTGGGCTGTTTAGAGGTTCCCTCCACCATGAATTGGTCCAAACTGGGGTGGTTAGAGGCTCCCTCCACCATTAATTGGTCCAAACTGGGCTGGTTAGAGGCTCCCTCCACCATTAATTGGTCCAAACTGGGCTGGTTAGAGGCTCCCTCCACCATGAATTGGTCCAAACTGGGGTTTTTAGAGGCTCCCTCCACCATGAATTGGTCCAAACTTGGCTGTTTAGAGGCTCCCTCCACCATTAATTGGTCCAAACTGGGCTGGTTAGAGGCTCCCTCCACCATGAATTGGTCCAAACTGGGTTTTTTAGAGGCTCCATCCACCATGAATTTGCCCAAACTGGGCTGTTTAGAGGCTCCCTCCACCATGAATTGGTCCAAACTGGGGTGGTTAGAGGCTCCCTCCACCATTAATTGGTCCAAACTGGGCTGGTTAGAGGCTCCCTCCACCATTAATTGGTCCAAACTGGGCTGGTTAGAGGCTCCCTCCACCATTAATTGGTCCAAACTGGGCTGGTTAGAGGCTCCCTCCACCATGAATTTGCCCAAACTGGGCTGTTTAGAGGCTCCCTCCACCATGAATTTGCCCAAACTGGGCTGGTTAGAGGCTCCCTCCACCATGAATTGGTCCAAACTGGGGTTTTTAGAGGCTCCCTCCACCATGAATTGGTCCAAACTTGGCTGTTTAGAGGCTCCCTCCACCATTAATTGGTCCAAACTGGGCTGGTTAGAGGCTCCCTCCACCATGAATTGGTCCAAACTGGGTTTTTTAGAGGCTCCCTCCACCATGAATTTGCCCAAACTGGGCTGTTTAGAGGCTCCCTCCACCATGAATTGGTCCAAACTGGGGTGGTTAGAGGCTCCCTCCACCATTAATTGGTCCAAACTGGGCTGGTTAGAGGCTCCCTCCACCATTAATTGGTCCAAACTGGGCTGGTTAGAGGCTCCCTCCACCATGAATTTGCCCAAACTGGGCTGGTTAGAGGCTCCCTCCACCATGAATTGGTCCAAACTGGGTTTTTTAGAGGCTCCCTCCACCATGAATTTGCCCACACTGGGCTGGTTAGAGGCTCCCTCCACCATGAATTGGTCCAAACTGGGGTTTTTAGAGGCTCCCTCCACCATGAATTTGCCCAAACTGGGCTGTTTAGAGGCTCCCTCCACCATGAATTGGTCCAAACTGGGTTTTTTAGAGGCTCCCTCCACCATGAATTGGTCCAAACTGGGCTGGTTAGAGGCTCCCTCCACCATGAATTGGTCCAAACTGGGGTGGTTAGAGGCTCCCTCCACCATTAATTGGTCCAAACTGGGCTGGTTAGAGGCTCCCTCCACCATTAATTGGTCCAAACTGGGCTGGTTAGAGGCTCCCTCCACCATGAATTTGCCCAAACTGGGCTGTTTAGAGGCTCCCTCCACCATGAATTTGCCCAAACTGGGCTGGTTAGAGGCTCCCTCCACCATGAATTGGTCCAAACTGGGGTTTTTAGAGGCTCCCTCCACCATGAATTGGTCCAAACTTGGCTGTTTAGAGGCTCCCTCCACCATTAATTGGTCCAAACTGGGCTGGTTAGAGGCTCCCTCCACCATGAATTGGTCCAAACTGGGTTTTTTAGAGGCTCCCTCCACCATGAATTTGCCCAAACTGGGCTGTTTAGAGGCTCCCTCCACCATGAATTGGTCCAAACTGGGGTGGTTAGAGGCTCCCTCCACCATTAATTGGTCCAAACTGGGCTGGTTAGAGGCTCCCTCCACCATTAATTGGTCCAAACTGGGCTGGTTAGAGGCTCCCTCCACCATGAATTTGCCCAAACTGGGCTGGTTAGAGGCTCCCTCCACCATGAATTGGTCCAAACTGGGGTTTTTAGAGGCTCCCTCCACCATGAATTTGCCCAAACTCTGCTGGTTAGAGGCTCAATCCACCCTGATTTTCAAAACAAATGTTGGTGCCAACCTCAACTTACTACAAGGGCCAAATTCACTGCTGGTGACAAGCTCTCCTCACTGCAAGTGCCAAATACACATGTTTCAAGGTGTTTTCCTACTGTCAGAGAGGTGGTATTGAGTGTGTAAAGTGTGTAGTTGTTAGGCTGTGATGTTGGGGTAATAGAGGGTCTTTGGTGTGTTAGATGCCCCCAGACATGCTTCCCCTGCTGTCCCAGTGTCATTCCAGAGGTGTTGGCATCATTTCCTGGGGTGTCATAGTGGACTTGGTGACCCTCCAGACACGGATTTGGGTTTCCCCCTTAACGAGTATCTGTTCCCCATAGACTATAATGGGGTTCGAAACCCGTTCGAACACACGAACATTGAGCGGCTGTTCGAATCGAATTTCGAACCTCGAACATTTTAGTGTTCGCTCATCTCTAATTATTACATTTAATTTTACTACACATTATGGTGCCAAACTGCTGCCAATATCCTGATGAAGGTGGCAATTCAGCAATGTGTTTTCCTCCAAATCCACAATGTCCCTCTGGCTTCAGACAAGAGGCAGAGTAACAGTGGAATATAAGATATTTGCACAGCCTTATTTGGTGAGTGAGCTACCATTTACTTATTCAAAATGCTCTTTAACCCCTTTAAAATTGTGTGGTTCTCTCCCCCAGCCATGGCACCCATAAGATATTTTGTATATGCTTCTATACATATGTATGTTTATGGTGTAATGTAAAGCTGTTTTAGTTTACAAAAAACAATTGACAATTTAAGGACACTTATGCCCAGGGCCGCTGAGGGGGTTCACCACCAGGTCCCCAGTTATCAGGACTGAAAGTCCCCCATGCCACCTCCTTGTGAATGGCGTGCCAGGCACTTGCATGACTAGCACTCCATCCACAAGGAATGCTAGAGGACTTTCAGCTCACTGTTCTTATGATGAGGAAACCATGTCTTGGGGTTTCTCAAGTGTGAGAAAGAGCATTATCGAAAGTCCTTCCTACCAACTGAGGTCATGCTGTATAATCAATACCAGGGTAAGCGAAGATCACTCCGCACAGAGAACTAAATGATCCTGAAGTCTTTCTCTTCCTTTCAGTTGCTATGACTCCTAGTATCTTTTCTATCTGATATGAGCTAGTATGTGTTCTTTCTTGTAATATATTACTGTATTATCCATGCTGCTGTAACACACTGAATTTCCCCATGGTGGGACTATTATAGGATTATCTTCTCTTATCTTATTTTATCTTAATACAAGCCACACCATAGAGAGCTCCTTATTTCATGACCGTAACCATTGTCTACCTATCAAGACTAAAGACTGTCACCACCAAGGTGACAAAATGTTTTATTACTTATATTTGCAAAAATGTGTCACTTTTAATTGGTTTTCTGAGAAGTATATAGGCCATAGACAGGTCCTGCAAGGTGGTTAAAAAAACTTTTAAAGTCAACAAAATTTGTAATTTATTATATTTGCAAAAATGTTTAACTTTTATTTGTCTACACATTTAACTATGGTTTTCCCGTTGACATAGATGGAATATATTCTGCACACTGGCCACTCCCTCTACCTATAAAAACCTTATTATACAGTTCCACAGCGTCCTCCGTTATCTCTGAGTATATAATGATAATGCCTTTCTTGCTGTAAAGTCCATTTTCTTAACAATCACCATTGTTTCCTTGCAGAATCAGGAGCAAGCTGGATTTTCAGGATCTAAACTGTAAGTTTCTTTTTAATCTATTTTATGCCAGGTTATCTTTTCAAATTCCAGATTTGTAGGTTACAAGTGTTATCAGTTCATTTCAATTTTGTTATCCTACTTGTGCAAAGGAATATGGGTTTTGACACCTTGTAGCAAAAAGCAAGCAAACATAGTCACACATGCATATCTGATGTCACACATAGTCACACAAGCATATCTGATGCCGTCCAGGAATATGGATTCTAGAACAAACTCTGTAACCAGAACACTTTAATTTCGTTCTATGTGTCATATTCATGTGGTGTTAGGAGAGCTTTGCATGATCGGGTGTCTAGCATGCATCCGCTGTAATGGCAGCTAGTTTGGGAATCTATCGAGTCTGTCATTCTTCTTTCTTCGTGGACAAGTATGTAGAGGATATAGGATCTGTAGATCCTAGCCAAGTGTTAGATCTTAAGAATGTTGGAAAAGTCTTAAAATTTCCAGTTTTATATGAATGTATGGCTTATGTATAAAATTAATATAATTGAATCTTCTTCTTATGTCATAATTGTAGTCAGTGTCGGACTGAAGGGCCTAGGTCCCACTAAAGGAACTTTTTCTGGGGTCCACCCAACAGCTTCCTGCTAACATATGTGTTGATTATCTTGCATAGCTATGTTCCCTATATTCTAATCCTCTATAATACTGTACATGCCCCATTAGCTCCATGGCCAGTCGTGCACAGTACTGCATGGGGAATGACATGGCCATGGAGCACCCCATGCATGTGCAAGATTTTAGTGAGCGAGTGGTGATGCAGACATAGCACACAGGTCTTTTGTCAGAAATGTTGAGCCACACACTTCACATAATACTCCCCTGAGTCATCACACAGTATTATGCTCCACATGGTATATAATGCTCCACAGCAGCCTCACACAATATAAGATGCTCTTCTGAACCCCCCACAATGGCCCTACAAGGTATATAATGTTCCACAATGGCCCCACACAATATAATAGGCTCCACAAAGTACCCCTCAGTATAATACCCACACAATTTAATATGCTCCCCAGAGCTAAATTCCCCCCCCCCCCATATAATGCTCCACAGTGGCCCCACATCATGTAATATGTTTCGATGAATATTTATGAGGTTGGGCCCTTTGGTTTGTTTCATTGCTACTACTCTGGGGTATACTCTGGGGCTGTTTGTTTTTTTATTACTTCCATTGGACAAGCTTCTATTGGAAAGGGGCAAGGAACACATGACAGCGAGCCCCTTTCCAATATTTTCTAACATTTTGCACCCAGAAACAGCAGCATACTTGTCCACAGATTGCATGTGGGATTACCGATAAGTCCCATTCGCTTCACCTGAGCTGACCCACCATACCATGCACAACTCGTACATGGGTGTAGCCATTTTTCTGGAAGAAATTAAATCTCATTCACTTTGCTGCTACTACGAAATGCAGTATCAAAAACTAGGTACCCTAGGCCTAACTGGTCATCATGCTGTATTAGTAGGGTGATGAGTTAGGGTTGGTTCACACTAGAGCTTGTATTCCGTCCGCAAGGAGTCCGCATGGAGACCCCCCCCCCCCCCCCCGGACAAAATACCAAAGCAATTGCAAGCGATGTGCTTGCAAAGCACATGGAGCCCATAGACTATAATGGGCTCCGTGTGCTTGCCGCGCACTGCCTGCACGAATGAATTGTGCGGGCTTGCGCGGCAAGCACACGGAGCCCATCATAGTCTATGGGCTCCATGTGCTTAACTGCACAGCACTTACATTAGCGTTGGTATTCCGTTCGGGGGGGGTCTCTAATGTGGACTCCTTGCGGACGGAATACAAGCGCTAGTGTGAATCAACCCTTACTATTTTTGGATGAAAATGCTAAATTACTATTATTTTATTATTATTTATATTACATATCTATTTTCCATTCCTCTCCTATATTTGTTTTTGAGCTCCTTAGCACAATTACTGTTTCTTTCCACGCCATCATCTTTATTATTTGCCATCTGGACCATGTGACGTTTGTTGGTACAGGCCAGGAGGAGGCTGCTTTAAAACTTTCCTTGTATTTCTTGTGCAGTAATTGGTTGCAGAGATTTTGGGTGTGGTGATAGTTCACGTTACTTTCTCAACCCTCCTCATCATAGCTGTAACTGAATGACATGAATAGAAGGTGAGGAATCATCCAGGCTGGCTCCATACTCTGCAAACCACAAGTTACACGTCTAATAACTTTACTGCATCATGAGATATACAAGGTGAGTAGATTGAATCTTCAGTTTTTTGGGATCAGAGTATTTTAGGAATAACCATCTCTTGCACATTACATGTACAATACATCCTAATGAACACCTTGTATCGGTATGTGCTATAGTTCGCAACAGAATGCAACATATCATGTAAATATCCCAAAAAACTCATGTAGACATTTGGTCATATAAAAGCTCTTATTTCTTTTCTGTGTCAGAAGTTTCTCCAGGTTACAGTTCATTACACTGCAGGATACAAAGTACTTGTATGTTCATCTCTATAGTACTATGCTAAAAAAAACTGACTTCTCAACAGCTTGCACATAAAACAGTCCAGCACAAAAATTGCAGCATGATAGCTTGGGAACTTAGGGTTTAGAATATTTTTTTGTAAAATCCAAAGTTGCTGAGATGACATGTGACTTGTAATTGCTTATATGAACTAATGGATTTTCTGAGATTTAAAGGAATTGTCCAAGGGTCGGGTGTAAAAATAGTAAAATGGCATATTACCAACCCCTTTTCCCCCACAGACTCGATGGGCCAAAAGTGGGGAGTCTCATATGAATGCTGAGACCAATCAGTGGCCTATGATGTCACTCACATACATCAGAGACCACTTACCAGAGACCACTGAGGCCACTAATTCATCTCTGTGTCCATGTGGCACTCCTCCTCTAGGGCCAACTGAGAAAGGATGTGAGAAATAGGGAACTGGGACCACACAATGGAGCAGCAGAGTCCTATTTTCTGTAATTTATGGACAACCCCTTTAAACTTTGATGGGCTATTATTGTGAGGGGTCACACTGGCACATTAAGGCTAAGGCTAAGGGCCCATGTTGCGGAAACGCAGCTTTTTTGTTGCAGATTTTGTTGTGGTTATTTTTTTAAGCCAAAGCCAAGAATAGCTACGAAAGGAATGGGAAATATATAGAAAGGTCTTATACTATTATCTTCTGCTCAATCCATTCCAAAAAACCACAGCAAAATCTATAACAAAAAAAGCTGCGTTTCCGCAAAGTGGGGCTTTAGGCTAAGGCCCCACGTTGCGAAAACACATTTTTTTTGTTGCACATTTTGTTGCATTTATTTTAAGCCAAAGCAAAAAATAGCTACAAAAGGAATGGGAAGTATAGAGGAAGTTCTTATACTTCTCCCTTCTGCTCAATCCTGTCCTGGGCTTGGCTCAAAAAACCACAACAAAAGCTGCAACAAAAAAGCTGCGTTTCCGTAACAAGGGGCTTTAGCCTAAATGTTTAAAGGGAACCTGTCAAAATTGCACATGCATTGTACATGGCATGGGCGGCATATTATAGAACAAGAGGAGCTGAGCAGATAGATATAGTTTTGTTTTTTGTAGGAACGCCCACTTGACTCCTAAACCCAGAGTCAGCAGAGCTCAGTCACTGAGTAAGACCCACCACTTAACTCATACACAGGGACTTCAATGAAAAATATACATGTTATATCACATCTTTCTCCCCGGAGCTATGTATCAATCTACCTAATTCCTTCTGGTCTATGATACATTGCCTGAAGATCAAACACCATGTTGGACATGAGAGCCTTCCTTTTAGCTTCTGGAGAATCCCTTCAGTACAGATATGACTGGAGCTTTGCACCATGGATTTTGCAAATAGTCTTGTTTTGGATTTTATGGTTGGATTTCGACCATGTGATGCCATGTCATAAAAGTAATACTTGTCTGCTACTCTCCAAACATTGCATGAACTTAAAGGAGCTGTCCAGTGCCGGCAAATAAATGTTATTGTTTGTAGAATGGCAAGTTGTACAATGTGCTTTCTGGTGTAACACCACGATTTGCCTGTAGCGGAAACGACATGGAAAAAATCTCAGCGTTGTATAGTCAGAGCAAAGTGGATGGGACTCTAGTGAATCCCTTGCTCACTTTGCCGTAAAAGCTGCGCTACGGACACACCGCAATTTCCAAAACCAGCACAATTTTGGAAATCTCAGTAAGTCAATTATACCTACAGAAACGCTGGCAGTTTCCCCATAGGTATAGTTGAAACAGGCAGTCCGCCGTGGTTTTTCCCACAGTGGGGCTTTAGTCTAAAGGAGATCTTCCACCGTCCCCACCAACTCCAATTCTTTGCATCCATTAATTGGTGCACTCCAGTGCCATCAGCACAACTGGAATGTTTTCTCTAGCCCACACCACTCCAGAGCAATCAATGCAGGTAGTTTTGTTGTTTTATATGCTAATTAAGATCTTAGCTGTTAAGTAGGTGGTCTCAGACAGGGGTAGATAAAGGGTTGTGAGCTCCAAAATTCTCCTATCAGACACAGGCAGTGTCACACATCCCTTGTCTGCTCTGACCTTTGCTCTTGGCACTGAAGCCTCCCTGATTGCTCAGGAACAATAGAGGTGAGAGACAAGATCCGTACTGCACCTGAATCAGTGACGCAGCATGTTTTAATGAATGCCAAAGAACTAGACTTTGAGGTGACAAAAGGTCCTCTTTTATATATTGTGGAGTGAAGTTACTTGTCTGAAGTGTACTTGTATTTGTCATTTTGCTTATTTCATTATAAATTTAAATAATATGCAAACCCAAAATTCTAAAATAGATACAACAAAAAACATTCCTATAGATTAAATTTATAATAAAAAAAAAGTACACAAAAATAAGTGCAAAAACAGATACACAGTCCAATCACATTAATGTGACCACCTGTCATGATCCAGAATAACCCCCTTTGGCAGAGCGGACCGCTGCGAGACGTGCAGGAAGAGAGGGGATGTTGTGATGATGTCACTGGGATGTTGAGCCATGCTGACTTCAGTGCCGTGGCCAGCTGCGCTAGGTTACGCGGTTGAGCATCCATGGCGGGAACAACCCGATCGAGATGGTCCCACAGATTCTTGATTGGGTTCAAGTCTGGGGAATTTGATGGCCTAGGGAGTACGGTAAACTCATCCTGGTGCTCCTCCAACCACGCTCGTACACTGCAAGCTTTATGACACGTCGCATTGTCCTGCTGGTAGACGCCATCATCCTGAGGAAAAACAATTTGCATGTAGGGGTGAACATGGTCCACAAGGATAGATGCATACTTGTGTAGATCCATCATGCCTTCCACAATGATGAGTGCACCCAGATGGCTGATGACACGTGCCTTCTGTGACTGGTTATTTAACATGACGTCAAAAGTAGGCGCTGGTCACATTAATATCACCGGACTGTGTACCTATTAGAGACTATTCTATTCTAATTTATTTTATAATTCCACTTGGGTCCAATGTTATACCACATGTCCTCCATTGTCCCTCTCCATATTCCTCAGTGCCTGTTATGTGGACTGGTCCCATAAGAATATCCAGTAGATTCTGTAGGATTTGGTCATGCAGGTCAAAGGTTATATGCTGTAATACTGAAATGGCTAAAAACAGATAGAGCATCCACTGAGGCCCGATTCACATCTGCATTTGGGATTCCTTTTGGAGAGTCGCTTGGGGACCCACCGAACGGAAACCTATACGTATAGAAAAGCAGTTACCTGGGAAAACACAAGGACCCCATAGACTATAATGGAGTCCTTCTGGTTTCCGTTTGGGTTCCACATGAAACATGCGGAGAGAAAAATGCTGCTTGCAGGACCACACGGATCCCATTATAGTCTATGGGGTCTGTGTGCTTTCTTAGCTCACTGCTTTTTAATGCGTATAGGTTTCCGTTAGGTTGGTCCCTAAGTGGACTCCCCGAATGGAATCCTGAATGCAGATGTGAACAGGGCCTAAGACCTAAGTTTGAGTCGCATAAAATCCCTGATCATACAAAGCTGCTAGATATGATGATGTGAAAATAATAAGGGGTAATAATGTCATTGTGTTCTAAAAATGTTCTTACAGTGCTTGAAGTTAATATGTCAATTAAGTGACAGTATAAACATGGTGTCACTCCCTATATATTACTCATCCTTTTAAGTGACCAGTTTTCTATATAGTAGATACATTTACTGAGCACAGCCCCTTCATGGCATCAATCTGCTAGTAAAGATGTAAGACCATAAGAAATTCACATTCTTGCAACAAGACAACATTCTGGGGTAAATATCATTTTATGATTAACTTTCATATTATTGTGCTGGAGGGAATGTGAAAAAAAGGAGAAATGAAACAGTATTCAGAGTTTTGTTTTCTGAGATTCATTTTCTCAAAATTTACCATGTGATATAAATGACGTTATTCTGAAAGTTAATCTTCAAGTCATTAAAATTACAGCCATACCAAGTTTTTATAGTCTATGTTTTACTACTAATAAATTCCTTTTTTTTCAATATCAGATCAGTTTTCGGGTCACCCTATTCTGAGAGCTATAACTTTTTAATCTGTTTTGAGTTGATGTTTTCATTAGAGCTTTTCTGGGGTATAATTTTGATTTGTATTCACTTCTTTAGGTGAGGTGATCATAAAGAAGCAACTTGAGAATGCTTTCAAGTTTTTTATTCTCCACTGTATTCTCTATACACAGTTGAAATAGACATTGATAATTATATGTAGATAGGTAGATAGAGATAGATAGATAGAGATAATAGATAGATAGTTGATAGATAGATAGTAGATAGATAGATAGAGATAATAGATAGATAGATCGATAGATAGATAGAGATATTAGATAGATAGAGTAGATAGATAGATAGATAGATAGATAGATAAATATAGTAGATAGATAGATAGATAGATAGATATAGTAGATAGATAGATAGAGATTTAAGATAGATAGATAGATAAATATAGTAGATAGATAGATAGATAGATAGATAGATAGATAAATATAGTAGATAGATAGATAGATAGATAGATAGATAGATAGATAGATAGATGATAGATAGATAGTTTGTTTTCGGTTACTGATATTCCTTGCTTATTAGTTATACATTACTAGCAGCTAAACATTTTTAATTTTATTTCACTATTGTCAATAAATTTAATACCAAATATTTTATGGTGTATTTTTGTTTGTTTTGTTTTTTTTAGATGACAGTTTACGGATTTGGCTTTTTGATTCTTGGATTTCTGGCCCCACATGCCTCCACTTATAGCAATGGCCGGGTGACTAAAGCTTGTAACACGATGACACCAGAACACGGCACCTCTGTACCACAGACAACAGAGCCGCCATACAGTGTGTCAGCCTCCAGCTACTTGTACAGACCTGCAGATGAGATCACAGGTTAGTGCTAATATATATGTCAAATTGTGGTGACAATTTTGTAATAAAGTATATTCCCCTGTTATCTTCTATTATGGTGCAATGTAGCATTGTAAAAGTGCAATCTGTGGCTGCACCGCAAGGTTTACAGCCAGTATCTCCTTTTAGTCGTGTAGTCCTATCCTTTATGCATAAGTATGGCAATATACGTCCTCAATTATTGACCAACACATGTAAGTAACAATAACTTTTCCAATTTCTTGAAGTCACTCTGCAGGCAAATCCTGAAACATATTTTGAAGGGTTTCTCCTGCAAGCGCGCACCATACCGGGGAATGAAATCATCGGCCATTTTATTGTGACAGAGCCTAAGTCACAAACTCTCACTTGTGGCAATAATGTGGTGAGTATGTATGAGTTGTGTTTAGTTAGGCCCGTTAGGCCCCTGAACCAGGGGGAATAGTGGGCCCCTAGACCCCAACTCCTACAAGAATGGTGTTTGGCATAGTAAACTCAGTGCAGTACATACAACCCCTCACAATACATGTGGTGGTCAGTATGTGGGTCAGTTTCTTGAGGCTGAAGAAGTCAGAATTCTGGTTCTTCTTAGTTAATCTGTCCTAATGGGTTTATAATGTTGTGGCCAGTTGAAAATCTTGAAAATGTTTTCCATAACCAGTATTTTAGCACAGATATAGTCACTTCAGTGAAATGCTCTTCCTCTTGTCTGTAAGCTTCCTGTTCCACCATTCTATTCAACTATATCGCCATTCTGAAGGTGCCGATGTAGTAGAAAGAGGATATACAAGCATTTTCCCCTCCATGTTGTCATGGTATCTCTGGCAGGTTTCCACAGCACCTGGTTGGGAATCATAATAACACATATTATAGAATTGCTTTTTTTCCAGTTGCACCATCAGACAGGTGGCAAGATCCCATCTCTAAATGAAGAAATCATTTAATTTTATTTATTATATTTATCATCATAGATAGCTAGTACACAGATACATTTAAGAAAGTGAGGCCATGAAAAGAAAGTGTTGCTGAACTTATTTTTGGATTATTTGTTGTGTCTTTTATAGAATTCCACAGTTACACAAACAGATTCAAGCAAAAGATCCAACATCTCTGCGGTGTGGGTGGCACCGGCATCAGGAGGCAGTGTAATATTTAAGTGAGTATTCTTTTACTTGAAAGCAACAGAATTCAATAAAGCTTTACATGGCTGAATTTTGCTATACATCTGGCATCCTCTCTGACACTCAGCACCTGTCACCATACAGGCGCCCCCTTCACTATGGACAAGAGCTATGTAGCTGAAATTATCTACATGCACCTTGTGTAAGGAAAATGCTAGAACAGCAATTCCCCAGTAGTTGCTGGTGAACCCTGGGGGGAGGGGAACAATAGACAATGAGCCCTAAGCTGAAACTCCCACTCTCCCTTCCTGCTTGCTGGTCCTATCCTAAGCATTAGGTGACAACTGGTCGACGGGCCCTTCCTACATATGTGACAACACAGAATGCAGACAAGACAAACAACAACAAATGGAGGTCAGCTAGCCAAGGGTCCAGAAACAGTCAAGCAACGCAGTACAGAATCATAATCCAAGAGAATAGTCACAAGGGAAGCCATGGGTCAGAGATAAGTAATACAATAGTAAACAAAGAGGTGCTTAGCAGGGGCAAAGTCTAAGGACAGAGTCACAATAGCCAGCTAGCCTGTGCGGGCTGATGGCCTGTATATAGAAAGCCATAGACGCGCCCTAGACTTGATTGGAAGACAGGGTGTCAGTCAAGGCAAGGAAAGGGTAGAATTAACCATTTGATGATCAGCGAGAAACAAGGTGCAGGAGACGGGTGTGGTGGAAATTCAATTACAGAGGAGAGGTAATAGAGAAGTGTTCACACAGTGCAATTAAAAACTAAGCAAAGAATCAAAATGAGCCCACCTCCTGTGCCGCAGCGTACCAGCAGAGGGTGGCACAGAGACCCGAACAGACAGAGATGTTACACCTTGATTCTGCTTCCTAAAAGTGAATTATTGTTTTTTGGTGGGGGAAAGTTGAGTACTATGCCTGGTGTGCAGGTGAAAAGGACTTGTGAGAGGTGCAATGCAGTGCTGAGGGCTCTCATGATGATACCATTTAACTGACTGAGAGACAGCTGCTGACAATGCTTCTACCTCTCTACTTTCATTTGACAGCAAAAATCAGTGGCCAAAAATCAGTGGCATAGAACAACAATAAAAGTTTTTGTCTGACAAGTCACACCTCTCATCCTACCCATGCTACTATGACCGACCCCACTCAACCCCATCCATTCCTTCTGCCCACACACAGTATAATGCCCTCTCTTTACCCCTCCCACAATACTATGCCCCTTGTGGTCTCCACATACAGTAGTTTAACTTCCCCCAATGGCATCATCCTATCTGATATGACCCAGACTGTCAGCCCGTACACGGGACCATGAAAATCACAGTCATGTGTACAGGCCCATAGAAAAGAATGGGTCAGTGTGCTCTCCGTGAAATACAAGGATAGCACACTGACCCATATCACAGTCATCTGCCCCCTAAGACTGAAGTGAAAGGAGAACAAGTAGTTTATGCCAGATTTTGGTGAAAATTTCAGACTTAAAATAAGACTTTCACCTCATCATGAAACATTCATACAATATACCGGTACATGTACATACAATAGTTTGAAACAACCTTTGAACCATCTTGCCCTTGCACTTTTATTTATAGTTATTGAATTATTGCTGTGTAAGGATTGGAATTCTATACATTAGCCTTGTTAAGGAGATAATCAGTGAAGGGAAGAAGCTAAATTAGTATACAACTTCCAAAGATAAAAAGCTTATTCTTTCTTGGATAGTTATCGTTATGTAATGTTATGTATTGTTGGCCCTGGAGGTTTAGATATACAGCAACAGATAACAAGCATTTACGTGAGTGACGTGTCTGACACTGATGATAAACTAAATGTCTACAATCTATGGAGATAAATGTATCCTGATATGATATTGCTCTCTAAGAATGACTGTTATTTCATCTGTAGTGCTCAGTAGAACAGGGACAATGCACGTCTTCAAGATTTCTCAGCTTTTTTACATGCACCTTGTCCTGTGTTTTTTTCTTATAACAGAAATGAAATCAAAGTAGCTTCCAACTTCTTTTAGGGGCGTTCACACTACCGTTGGTGTCCGACAGCTAGTGTTCGCTGCTAATGTCCATTCAAAATCTTGTGCGGACATTAGCATTGGATACTAGCTGTGTCCGTGACATTTTGCATTGATTTAAATGGACATCGGGTGCGTTCTTTTACAGTCCGTGCCTGTCCTTAAGTGTCTGTTCCCAAAGATGTCCGACTTTTCAAGCGGACAGCAAAAACCTACAATCAGGACCAAAATTAGATTGTTGTGTAAGTTACATAGAACAGTTTATAAAATGTGATCTACTTGCATGCATATGTTTCTCAATGGCTAACACATTAACACATTTTTTATTGATTTAGAGCAACAATTCTTCAATCGAAGCCTATATTCTGGGTGGGAATTGAGAGTCCTGAGCTCCGTGTAAGTGCTTCAAGAAGTTTTTTCTATACTAAAAAGTCTCCGAAATTGCTATCATCACTAAATCAAAGCCTGACATTTGGCTTATCCTCTCTAAGGTTCCAACTACTAGCTAAGTAAATGGAATGTGTAAATGGAATTTTTTGATTGTATGGTTTGCAACAATTCAACAAAATGGTTAGGCAAGGAAAGCAAAGTGATACTTGACCTTCGCCACTGATCTTCACCACTGATTCTCCAAACGTAGGCTCATACTGTATGAAGTGGCTCTTGGACTACAATGCAAACTCCTCTTTAGGGTTTAACAATTATAAATATTTACTAGTACTGCTCTTTCCATATGACTCTGAGGGACCTTTAACGACTCCAAGTCCAAAGTGTGACTGCTACCTGTGCACTCAATATAGTTATATATTGTGGTTTGGGACTTTTTTCAAATATTCACTATTCCTATACTGCTACTAAGAGACGTTTGTCATAATATTACTGGAAGACTGTTAAGTTCTTGTACACTATATTCAATTATGTAATCTTATATCAGAGGGGTTACCTCCTAAGGGAATGTTCACATGGCAGAATTTGCATTTGTGTGAAAATTCCACATAGCTAGCCGCGATGGGGTGCCGGTGCAGTGCATGCTCCGCCATTTCAGGCTTCAGCTGGTGATGTCGGCGGCAGGGAAACATGATCAACGCCGAGCCACAGACATCACTACAGCCGTCACCTTCATAATTTGGATATAATATATATCTATGGTTACTGAGGAGACATTATGTGGGGGCCACTTGAGGGGATATAAAATCATGGTGTGGGGGCCTACTTAGGAAACCTCTGATCAGGGCCCAAAATATTAAAATGCCCTATGGTTTCTTTTGGCCAGGTCTCCATGTGCTGTATGTCATGTAGTCCATATATGACTACATAGACAGAAACAATAAAGAAGTAGATGACTCTAGAATAAAGAGATGAATAAAAAAAGAAATGGCCGCCTTAAAGCCCTAAAGAGCCCAATAAAGGGTTAAGTGGTGCTGATCAAAACTACTACATTGGGTTAGATGGTCATAACCATTGTGCACAAGTTCTGAGACGTAAGAAATTGAGATTGGTGGATGTGATAGGTAGGACAAAGGGACCTTAGTGCTGTGCTAAATGGCTCTTGTCTTGCTGCTCAGTTCCTAGAGTTGTTGCCATTTTGTAAAGTGTTGGCTTATCCTAACAATATGGCATTAATGTAGGATTGGTAGAAGTCTGACCTCTGGGTATCCCACTGATCTTGAGAATTCAGAGGCTGCAGCACTGGTTTAGTGCTGTCTCTCCTTTACTGTTTCCCTGCTGGTCCAAAGGTGATTCCAAAGGCCTATTCATGTGTGTATATATATATATATATATATATATATATATATATATATTACATTGTAATTATATTTAATTTGTCTACAATAAGATCTTAACCACTTACTTCCCTTTCAATAGGATTCTTCTAATGCCAACACAACAAGCAGGCCAAACACTTTGCGAACTAGTAGTTTCACACCAACCCCCAGCCGTCCTCCTCCTACTTATATTTCCAGTAATACTTGTGGAACACAGAAAATATGTCTCAGCAGTCCTTCTAATTGTGACCCTTCCAAAACTACTAACTGTTTCTTCATGTCGTCTGCCATGTCTGATGACGGTGCGTATCACTTCGAGATAAGTGGCCCATCTGGAGGATATGTGTCAATTGGCTTTTCAAATGACCAGCTCATGGTGAGAAACCTAAAATTACCTATATACTACTTACGCTTGGTTCACACTAGCATCTGAGTCTCAGTATTAGACTTCATCCCCCATTCCACCTAAAATAGGCAAAGAGAAACGTACTGTAAGCAGGACTTTTCTCTCTGCTGTTTTCGGTGTAAACCAGGGTGGGAACCTGGTGGACCCCATTATAGTGTATGAGGTCCTTGGCTTTTCACAGGTAACTGCTTTTAAGCACATAGGGTTTCCGATTTCCGGGTCCTTGAAGAACATAAACCTGAATGCTGGTGTGAACTTAGCATTAGTTGAATAATATGTGATAGACCTGTGTTCAAAACGTGTGAACCCCGAGTCTTTGTGTTCCAGGGAGAAGATGACATATATAGCTGTGTGATAAATTCAAACGGACAAGTAGAAATTCAGCATTCCTATTCCGAAGGAAGGAAATCACCTCTCATTTTACCTTTGGTGAGTTCATACTGTGAAGAAAAACAGAAAGTGTCCTCAAGGCCTGGTTTTAAGTACCAGGAAGGCAGACATGGACATATGGATAATGGGAGGGGATGTATAAAACTGATTGTGCCTCCATTACTTTACTGGGACATCATAATGTCTGCATGCGACATCATTAGAATTACATTCTTCGTGTAAACACACACACAGCATATACTCTATATAGAGATACCAATTACATTATAAGAGAGTTTCCCAAGAACATTTAAATTTTAGACAAATAAAAGTTAAACATTTTTAGAAATGCAAACGTTATAAAATTGTGAAACACATTAAAGATTTTCTCCAACCATCTTAGTGGTGATAGTCTTTTCTCTTAATAAGTTGCCAATGATCAATTATTAATGCAGACATTTTATTGGGCTACCAACTGTTAAAAACTCAGCCAGATTATCTTCCCCTGCATAACACAGAAGCAGGCAGGGCTAGTGCATAGTCAGGTGCCAGTCCATAGGAAGTTCCTGCGTTCATGACCATGTCTATTGTCAACCTGTCAAGACAAAAGATTAGTTGAAAATATTCAGACATGCTTATATTATTTACAGAAATTTCAGAAATGAATAATTATAACATATATAATGTATATACTTACCTTATATTATAATATATACTTACATATATGCACAAATATAGGAGTCATCAACATTACATCTATGCATTGGCACAATGCCCTGGATGTCTTAGCGGGAGCTGCCTGTCAATTCAAATTCAGTGAAGGAAGGGGGTGGGATTGAAACAGAGGAGGAAGACGCTGCCTGGCAATTCATATGAATTTCCTAAAGCACGAGTTAATTAACATGATTTGCTTGTAATATTAACCATTGCTACATCTATATATTCATATACACACATACACACTTAAGGGTATGTTCACATCAGCGTTTATTGATCTTTCCTCAATTCCATCATAGGGAGAAAAGAATAAAATAAATTCTAAACGCATATATATACGGTCCTATGAAAAAGTTTGGGCACCCCTATTAATCTTAATCATTTTTAGTTCTAAATATTTTGGTGTTTGCAACAGCCATTTCAGTTTGATATATCTAATAACTGATGGACACAGTAATATTTCAGGATTGAAATGAGGTTTATTGTACTAACAGAAAATGCGCAATATGCATTAAACCAAAATTTGACCGGTGCAAAAATATGGGCACCTCAACAGAAAAGTGACATTAATATTTAGTACATCCTCCTTTTGCAAAGATAACAACCTCTAGTCGCTTCCTGTAGCTTTTAATCAGTTTTCTACTTGTTTTTTTCTACTAGATTCTCTCTGCTCATTCATATTAATTTTCGGTATATACCTATGAATCTTTAGTATGTTTTATAATGTGAAACCTAAAATACAAAAATAGTGTAACTAGAATAACATTTCACATCCTCGGGATAGATCATCCATAACTGATTAAAGTGGGTCCAACTGAGGAACTTAAAGAATGAAGGGGTCACATATGTTATAGCAATACAGTGAAACCTTTCCAAATACCACCCCCTTACCCAGACAGGTTTCTCGCGTAGCTGGTTTCTGTATCAAGGAGAATTTGGGGCTCATTGTATAATGTAATATTTCCATATTGTCAGTCAATCTTACTGTTCTTTTCTGTTATCCTGATTGACAGAGTAATGTAGATGTCAAGATGGCGGCATTCAACAATGGTGTCATCCAATGTTCCTTCACTTCAAGAAATGAAATTTCGACACAACCTCCTACTACACAAGCTCCAACCAACCAAACCCAATCCAGTAATAGTTCCGACTCATACTATATATTAGTGGCTTATGGACCTGCTGATAACGGTGGGTAAAGTATTGAAGGACGTACAGTGTGAAAACTGAGACAGACTTCATTATGACCATACAATTCAAGTAGATACAATGACACGACTGACGCATCATAGATACTTTTGTTTAACATGACACCATATATTACTTGAGCACTTTGAAATTTTGGTGCAAATTGGACACATGCAACATAGAAGCTTCTTTTCTTGCTGGTTATACGAGTAATATGAAGATTTAATATAAAGAATACAGAGTGTACAGGCTTCAATGTACCACATAGCACTCATGTTTATGGTTCCATATAGTTCTGACTCTTTTCCATGAGCTGAAGGTCTTGTACTATAGTACTCACTACAAGTTAGGCCTGGTTCATATCTGTGCATGGGTTTCCATTCGGGGATTCTGCTTGCGAACCCCCTGAATGGAAACCTAATCGGCATAAGAAAGCGAATACCTTAGGAAACCCACGGACCCCATAGATTATAATAGGGTCTGTGTGGTTTCTGCTCGTTTTCTGCAAGAAAAATGTGGAGAGAAAAGTGCTGCTTGCATTTTTTATGCGGAGAGGAGAACAGAATTGCCCGAATGCAGATGTCAACCAGGTTTTAGACACAGTTCAGCCTGACAATGAACACAGTGTATCACAGTGGCTCATACTATGAGAAATCTGGTGTATCTTTAGACACGTTTATCAAAATTGACACTATCTATTGCTTGGGTACTTTGTGCCAAAACTTTGTTGCAAATTTGATGCATGTTGGTGCATTTGCAAAGCAAATACACCAACTATTAGCCTCATTTTTAGACAACATTGTGAAACATTCAGGCTATAGGTTCACATCTGTACATAGACTCCACCACAGAATCCACTAAAATCAGCGGAGAGAAAAGTCCTACACAGAGAACTTTTCTCTCTACTAGTTTCAGTATAAAAAAAAACCCGGTGGAATCCCAGTGGACCCGAACGACAGAGAGCCCAGTGCAAGTGTGAACCTAGCCTAAGTGTAATAAACCTTCCCCAATTGGTATCTTTGATGATGATTTCATTTACTTGTAGCTAGAAACTAGTGAGAAACTTGTTTTAACTCTGCTTTGCTCTCCAGGTAGGATTCGATTTCATGGACCAAATGTATTCTCCAGTGAACTCAAAGTTAATCTTTCTGACACTTCTAATGTGACACAGAAAGCGCACAGCTCACACATAATGGTAAAGGCTCATGGTTAGTATGAAATTCTTCTTCATCCTTCAGAGAAAGTAAAACATTTGGCAGAGGTCGCTCGTGCCCTCATACTCTGATGTCTGACCACTCTGCCATGGAATAGGGAAAAATAAATGATTAACTCTCAAGTTCAAGTGCAAATGAAAAGTCATTTTTAGCTAAGCACATCCTTGTATAACCTTTAGAAAGGCTATTTCACACATATCATTTGTATGTAAATTGTCTCAGTAGTTTTGAATAAGTAATTTTTTTTTATTCATATGCTAATTAGACTCCTGCATGCACCCGGAGTGTCTGTGTGCACCCTCTCTGCTATTCTACTGTGTACTGGGGCCACTATGGGCATAATACTGTGTACTAGGGCCACTATGGGACATGGACATACTATTGTGTACTGGGGTCACTATGGGACATAATACTGTGTGCAGGGGCCACTATGGGGCATAATACTGTGTGCAGGGGCCACTATAGGACATACTACTGTGTACTGGGGCCACTATGGGACATGATACTGTGTACTAGGGCCACTATGGGACATGGACATACTATTGTGTACTGGGGTCACTATGGGACATAATACTGTGTGCAGGGGCCACTATGGGGCATAATATTGTGTGCAGGGGACACTATGGGACATAATACTGTGTGCAGGGGGCCAACATGGTGGCTCAGGAGTTAGGAGTGTATATGTTCTCCCCGTGTTTGCGTGGATTTCCTCCCATACTCCAAAAGACATACTGATAGGGAAAAAAATGTGCATTGTGATCCCTATATAGGGTTCACAATCTACATTTAAAAAAAATAAAAATAAAAATATAATAATACTGCGTGTAGGGGCCACTATGGGACATAATACTGTGTGCAGGGGCCACTATGGGACATAATACTGTGTGCAGGGGCCACTATGGGACATAATACTGTGTGCAGGGGCCACTATGGGACATAATACTGTGTGCACAGGCCACTATGGGACATAATACTGTGTGCAGGGGCCACTATGGGACATAATACTGTGTGCAGGGGCCACTATGGGTTATAATACTGTGTGCAGGGGCCACTATGGGGCATAATACTGTGTGCAGGGGCCACTATGGGGCATAATAGTGTGTACGGGGCCACTAAGGAGAATAATAGAGAGCGCAGGAACGTGGGGGAGGGGGGTCGGTCGGGGTCTTCAGCGGATGTCAGTCGGGGGGGGGGGGGGGGCCATATCAAAAGTTCGCCACGGGGCCCCACCTTTCCTAGTTATGCCACTGCATGTGATCTATTAATGTGTTACCCCAAGGTTCCAGCTGTCAGACATCTTCTGATCCTCAATTGATGACCTCTCCTAAAAACCTCTTTAGGCCGGAGTCCCACAGGACAGAAATGCCACGATTGCCCCAGACAAACCCTTGGTACAACCTTGTAACACACGTATATGTTGCATCCTCCATAGACACAGATGCTGTTTGTAGCTTCCCCTTTAATGTATTTCCCAGTAATACTTTCATACATGAATGAGAGAATCCTATTATATCTTTTCTCATCTGCAGGGGCTCTCATGCTTATTGCTTGGATGACTACTGGAAGTTTAGGGATGATTATTGCTCGATATCTAAAAACTGCTGCCAAGACACCTATTCTGGGCAAAGCACTTTGGTTTCAGGTAATGGAAAGCGACAAATAGGATTTACCAGGGCCAATTTAGCAACTGTTTCTGAGACATAGACTATATAAAACAATAGTTTTTGTGTGTACTTTACAATGTTCAGTGCATGATTGATTGATACCAAACAAAATAAAGAACCAATGTCTCGCTTCAGGTTGAAGTTACTGATGACGACCTTTACAAGACTGATTCCAATTTGTTCTCTCTCTATTGTTAAATTGCAGGCTCATCTGGTTTTCATGGTCTTGACAGTGGCGGCGACAATAACGTCATTTGTATTATCATTTGTAGTGGGTAAAGGATGGTTATATGTAAGTAACAACGTTATACATTTACTAACAACATAAACACATCTTAAGTATGTTAATGTTTTTTTCCTGGGCTAACTTATGCAGTGTTCACACCAGAGTCTGTTGTCTGCCCTGGGGTTTCCATCCTAATCCCTGGAGAAACCTGATAGGGGACGGCTTGATGGCAGTCAGATTAATAGAAGACTTTGTGTCCATGCAAAAAAATCAGTTTCTCCATGGAGAGGCTGCATACAGACACCGGCGGTTTGCATTAAAAAACCCATTCAAATCAATGGGTTTTAGAACTGACTGCCAGGAAACCGTCCCCTGTTCAATTTCCCCAGGGAATAAGACTGAGACCGAGCAGGTGGACACGGGTCCCCTTACGATACGTTCACACCTGTGCCATTGTATCCGATCTTCTGATCTATTGCAAGACTTGAAGAAATAAAAAAAAGTTCCATCAAATGATGCACAACAACAAATTCTGAAGGACTCCATTGACTATAATGGGGTCCATGGGTGTTCCTGATTGTTTAACAGACCTCACTGGACAAAAAGCCCAATCTTGCAGGACTTTTATGTCTGGGATTTCTGCCAGACTCTGTACCGGACACTATTAACACAAATGTGAACATAGCCTGAATTAAGCCATAATAATATGGTTGGCTTCTAGTTTTTAACCATTTCACTTCTTGTGTGTCTTAGGATGTCAGCACTCATGCTATTCTTGGGTGCATTGTGATGATTTTGGCCTTTGTACAACCCATAATTGCCTTTTTTCGACCTTCACCACAAAGCAACCAGTAAGTTGATAACAAAATAAGGTTAGCACATTTTTTTTCCTAGGGAATACTTACAATGTTTTTCTTCCATTAGGAGATATATTTTTAATTGGTTTCACGGTGTGAATGCCCTGGTGATGAAAGTCTTAGCAGGTTTGTGTGATATTTTTACCTACGGCAAAAACAAATAAGAAATAAAGACTGGTAACTATATTAATACGACTCATCTCTTACAGTGGCAAATCTATTCCTGGGCTTTCAGTTCATAGATCATAGTTTTGGATGGATGGTTAAAGTCATGGGAGGTTTTGTTGGCTGGGAAGCTTTAACCGTAATTTTATTGGAGTTCAATGCTGACTTAGCAAGGAAAGGTAACAAAACTGCATTCAAAGTTACTATTACATGTATTGTTATGTAGTAGATATAATATAACATAATAATAAACATCGCATTCTGGTTGCATCCATTATTTCCAGTGAAAAAACTCACAGTGCTCTTAGAGCCTCATGTACGGTACATAAATACATGTTAAAAGGAATGTCTATAAATAGGGCAGAAATATATAAGGGCTGAGTCTCAGCTTCCATTGATGTTGAAATATAGATGTCAGGGTACAATATTCTGCCTGAACTCTGTAGGCAAATGTAAGTGCTCAATTGTTGCAATGATGGTGGCGCAAAAGAGAAAAAATTGCAACTTTTTATGTGTTGTACACCAAAAAACTGGCATAAGGGTATTGTAAGGGAATTGCAACAGGAGCAATTCTGCAGTAGCTGCTAGTTAACCCTGGGGGAAGGGGCACGACAAGCCCTAAGCTGAACCCACCACTGCGCCTACCTGCTTGCTTCACTGTCCTAGGAGGCAGAGAACAACTGATCGACAAGCCCTTCCTATATAAGTGACAACACAGAACACAGACAAGACAAACAACAACAAAGGGAGGTCAGGTAGCCAAAGGTCTGGTAACAGTCAGGCAATGCAGTACAAAATTGTAATGTAAGAGAATAGTCATAAGGGAAGCCAAGGGTCCGTAATACAATAGTAGCAGAAGCAGGAGCTCAGCAGGGACAAAGTCAGAGCACAGAATCAAAATAGCCTGTGTGGGCTGATGGCCTGTATATAGGAAGCCCTGGACCTGCCCTAGGCTGGATTGGAAGACAGGCTGTAAATCACACAGGTAAGGCTAGAATTAACTATTTGATGAACAAAGGGAAACAGGGTGCAGGAGATGGGTGTGGTGGGAACACAATTACCGAGATAGGTAATAGAGCAGTGTTCACAAAACTCAATACCCAAATACTCAAACTGCACACCTCCTGCACCGCAGCGTACGAGCAGAGGGTGGTGCAGAGATCCAAACAGGCAGAGACGTTACAGGAATGTTCACATCTACACTCATTGAGCACTCGGGGATTCCATTCCCAATTTCGCTGGTATAAAATACATTTTTACTACTACAGGCAAAACTTGAAAACACTTTTGCTAAATATAATTTAAAAATCTTTTTCTCTCTCTTTATTATTTATCTTTAGAAACGAAAAAATTAGCAGATATGGAAAACACCAAAGAATCGGTAATATTTTCTATATTATTTTTTTCCATTAAAGTGGATTTGTTATCCAACTATATTGCTGTATGTAAGAGCAGAAAAGTGTTGGGACAGGTACTTGCTTTCATTAGCCCAAAAGACACAAAAATATGATGTGGCTATTGGAAGCTGTCAGAGAAAATAGCAGAATATAGTAAAGTATTCTGTTCTGGTTCACAAGAGAGCATTTACAGACAGTGGGAAGATTTACTAAAGGTTATTAAAAGAGAACAAAGTTATACAAGACATCACAGCCGACCGACAAACTGTGCACATTACGCTGTCTCTATGAATACGGGAGGCGAATCACTATTGCCCCCGTGGTTAAGGCTACTGCTAGGTCCGTTTAACCTCTGATGAGCTGGCCGAATTATACCAGTTGAAACGCGTCAGCAATATTTAGGGCCGTTGTATGTGCGGTTGGGTCACCAATGTGGCTCATTCTTCTTTTATGTGGTGGTTGTTAGAATTAGTGATGGGGGCACCAATCTTACCCTCCAGTTAGTGGTAGTTAGAGTTTTTTTTATTAATACCACTCTAGCTAGTGTGGTGCATGTGTGTATGTGTATACCCCAATATATTGGGCTCAGCATCAATTTGGTGTGCGTGAAAAGATCCGAGACTGGTGAGGACTTTCAAAATACCGTAGACTAGTGGGAATTTTTTCCTTATAACAGGGCTATGGGGTTCTTATATACCATTAGCCTAGAGTGATCTATAACACACCTGTGATATTTTGCACCACGCTCAACTTCTTACTACTATTTTTATACCCCTATATTATACACTTGTTTATTCAAGTATATTTTCTTTATCTTTTGTTATATATTCAATAAAGGTGATATTTTAATGTACCCTATATTTTCATGTTTATCGGTTACGCCCGTTAGGTACATATACCTTATACATTCACTACTTTGTTTGGGTTTAAGGACAGGAGAAAAGGCAGAAAGATTATGTAATATGACAGTAAGGGCTCGTTCACATCTGCGCCCGGTCTCTGTTCTGCAGGTTTCCGTTTCCTGCACAAAACAGAGGCAGGCGTTGGAGACCTGCAGGACTCTTTCATACCCATTCATTTGAATGGGTTTGAAAGATGTCCGGACGTGAGCGGCGGTGAGCATTTTATGCTCTCCGCCGCGAAACCGGTTTTTTAAAATCGGACATGCAGTATTCTGTGTCTGGTTTTTAAAAAAACAGTTTCGCGGCGGAGAGCATAAAACGCTCACCGGTGCACACGGCCGGACCCGCTCTGACAGCTTTCTGTCTTCTGCATGCAGAAGACGGAATGCTGAGAACGGAGACCCGAACGCTAGTGTGAACCTAGCATAACCTGGTGGCTTTCAGTTCTGAAGGGATTGTACAGTGTGGACAATTCCTTTAAGGCTGAGGCCCCACATTGCAGAAACGCAGCTTTTTTTTGTTACAGATTTTCCTTTGGTTTTTATTTTACCAAAGCCAAGAGTGGATTGAGCAAAAGGAAAAACAATAAGAGCCTCCTATATATTTCCCATCCTTTCTGTAGCATCAAGGCTTGTTGGAAAGTCAGGCATGATGTTTAAGGGGGCTGCCCCTAGAGGGCAGCAAACAGAAGCACTGTTTTCCTATTTACATCTTGGAAAACAGATTTGCATATTTTTCCCATAATTCCCCCAGTGAGCTAAAAAGGCTTTTTGTAAGTCTCCATACGCCTGTGAAGGTGATCTCTCCTAAAGGAGTGATGTTATCCCCAGATTCTTTCTGTAGACACTCAGCTTTGACTCAAAAAAATGCAACAAAATCTGCAACAAAAAAATTTGCATTTCTGCAAAGTGGGGCCTCAGCCTAACAGTTATACTGCAAAATATAAAAGGGGACATGACTTTGGGAGTGCATTTATATAGAAAATATATATTTTTATTCCTTATTTGATTTTGAATTCTTTTTGATGTTGGTTATTTCAGGTGAAATATGAGGTTTACCTACTACTTATCTACCTGTGTGGGAACCTGGCATTCCTCATTGCATTGCTTGTGGGAATTGGACTGTCATAGAGGTGATAATCGGATCCAGCACCTCTAGGAACATTGCACACTTGTCTACTATTATAGGATTTGTCTGGAGTGGCATGAAGAGAAGTTACCGTGATGATATTTTTCAGGTTCGCATCCCTTCATAGGACTTGGATTATCCTTTAACATCAAAAACTTCAAACTCCTGTTCAGACAGTTTCACAAGTCAGATAGGATGAACACAACTTACCATGGAAGTCTGTGGATATCGCTTGGTCAATATCACAACAGCTGTATTGTAAAGCCAGTACTGGCACTTTTGTTTGCCCGGATTTATGATATTAGTATAATCATTCTGACAGGTTAGCTTTAAGGTGATGGTCCGGGGGGAGAGTCTTTTATAATATTTCATGGATGAATAACTTTACTAAGCCTTTCCTAGATAGAATCCCCCTAGCAGCATCTATCCAGGAGCAGTCACAATACTACTTTACACTAAAGGCAAAATGGAGGAAGCAATAGTCTAACTCTGCATTCACATGTCCGAGTATTAGCTATGAAAGACAGTTCATGTGTATGCTGGATATACCAGCCTGAACGATATGGCAGGAAAGGGACTCCTTGCAATACAGTTATACAGTATATGATGCCAGGAGTCCCTGCCTCACAGCCATAATATGATTAGTTTATGGTGGAAAATTCAGCAGATAGGATCTTTTTAATAGTTAAACCTTACTCGTAGTCGGTTAGCTGCTGCAAAAATCATGGCTGCCTGCTGGTAAGTACAGTACAAGTGTAGTGGATGAAATCCATAGAAAAAAACCCACAGTGCAAACTGTATGGAGCTGTGGGGATCTAACATGTAGCATGTCATTTATTGCTGTGGTTTCGTCTGCGGGTTCCAACCTTTGTAATGCAAAGATTTAATCTGGGGCAAACCACTCAGGAATTGCAGCTGAACAGGTGTTTTTCACTGAGTCAGCTACAGGATGTCTGTTGTGGTCATACCACAGCCGACCTGATATGTAGAGCCTTAGACTAACCTCGCATTCACACGACCAAGATTCATCCATGAAGCTAGAAGAAAGAAAGGGACTCCAGCATCATAGATAACTATAGTGCTGAGGGTAAGTTCACACAGAGTTTTTTGGTCAGGGTTTTAAGGCCGTATTCGCCTCCAAACCCTGACCAAAAAGACAGCTCCCATTGATTTCAATGGTCAGGGTCTTTTTTCCGGGAGCCGTTTCTTCTGGTTCCCGGAAAAAAGAAGCGAAGTGCTCATTCTTCAGGCCAAGTCGCCTCGTGATTCAGCCTGAAGAAAGTCCCTCCTCCGGACTAGGCCCATTCATTGTGCACCGGCTTTCAGTCGTGGCCTCCGCCTCAGGTTCCGATCCAAAATCCCTGTGTAAACTTACCCTAAGGGTCCCTCTCCCAATAATTGGCCAACACAGAGATGTAAATGCGGAGTTAGGAAGACTCTGGTGTATTGGACCAACTACTGGTTATTTTATTATTGTTTTATGCAATTTTTTGTGCAACATAACAATATTCGACAGCTTTGTACAAATACACTGATACTTTGGTACTATGAAGACATGTTTTATGGAAAAAGATCATTTTGTTCTGTCACATTCTGAGGACCTTATTTTTTTAGCTTTTAAACTACAAGTAAGAAGGTTTGTTGAAATTTCAATTATTGATTAATTTTGTAAATTTGAGAGCGAGTGTTGATTTAAAAATATTTTAAAAAAATAACACCAATATTTGTGTTTGGGTTTTTTTTCCGTTTACTATGTTGTAGCTAACTTTATGCTACAAGATATGTGTTTGATATTGATATTCTTTTTGAAAAATAAAACAAAATTATTTGGAGAAAAAAAGACTGAAATATTTGTTTAATATATTCATACTTACTGAACCGATGTGACATTTGTGATGTCACTAAAGATGTACAAAGACAGCAGTGGGTTCCACCGGAGCCCAGGAGAGGTGAGGAAAGGTTAGTATAAGGGGGCATTCACATGGAGTAACGCGGTGCTGATTCTGGCACGATAACTCACGTAAGAATCAGCGCTGCAACAGAATCCCATTGATTTCATTTTAGGGCTTGTTCACATCTGCGCCCGTACTCCGTTCTGCAGGTTTCCGTTTCCTGCACAAAACAGGGGCAGGAGACGGAAACCTGCCGGCATGTTTCAATCCCATTCATTTGAATGGGCTTGAAAAGACTCCCGCTGTGTGCGCTGGTGAGCGTTTTTTGCTCTTCACAGCGAAACCAGTTTTTTTAAACCGGACACAGAGTCAGACATGCAGTAGTCTGTGTCCGGTTTTTAAAAAAATGGTTTCGCTGCGGACTGCATATAACGCTCACCGGCGCTCACGGCCGGACTCGGCATGACAGTTTTCCGTCTTCTGCATGCAGAAGACGGAAACCTGAAAACGGAGATCGAACGCTGGTGTGAACCCAACGTAACGCATAACACATTGAAATCAATGGGAGGCTTTTTAACCCATTGATTTCAATGTGTTACACGTGTAAAACGGAACCCATTGAACCCATGGACACCCATTCACCCCATAGACTGTAATGGGGTCCATCCGGGTGTCCACTGGTTTTATACAGGAACCAGAGTTGAGACAGAGTTGCGGAATCAGTGACGGAGTTTCTTACCATTGATAACTACTAGAGATGAGCGAACACTGTTATCAGGCCGTTCGAGGTATTCGATTCCAATCAAATACCACGAGGTAAACGCACTAAAAATTCGTATCCCCTCCCACCTTCCCTGGCACTTTTTTTGCACCAATAACTGCGCAGGGGAGGTGGGACAGCAACTACGACAACGGAGGCATTGAAAAAAAATCGGAAAAAGTAATTGGCTGGCTAAATAAAGTGACCTCCAATTTATACGAATGGTGGATTTAACATTCGGTTAATTTGAGACTGTGAACTAGACAGGGACAGATGTACAGGCAGGGTTAGCTAGGGGTTACCTTTATTTAGGTGGGAATGTCACTCACCCAGCTCTTTGGGGCTCTATCTGGCCGGGATCCCTGTCAGCTTGCGATATGCGCGAGCTGACTTTTTCCCATAGGAATGCATTGACCAGCATTGATTGGCTGAATGCCATACAGAGTACAGCATTCGGCCAATCAACGCTGGTTCTGCCGGAGGCTCGTCTGTGAGGAGGCAGAGTCTAAGATCGGACCAGAATGGAGACTGCTGTGGACTGATCTTAGACTCCGCCTCCTCCGGCAAAACCAGCGTTGATTGGCTGAATGCTGTACTCTGTATGGCATTCGGCCAATCAACGCTGGTCAATGCATTCCTATGCAGAGATGTAGCAGTGCTGGCCATGCGCTCAGCACGTCTACACCGGAGATGCAGCCGAGCTGAGTGCACAGCCATAACTGCTACACTGGAGATGTGAACCCTGCTGCACACTCAGCTCTGCGGCATCAGAGATGTAGCAGAGCTGAGTGTGCGCTGAACCCTGCTGTAGACTCAGCTCTACTGCATCAGAGATGCGCTGAACCCTGCTGCACACTCAGCTCTGCTACATCTCTGATGCAGCAGAGCTGAGTGTGCAGCAGGGTTCAGCGCACACTGAGCCTGCTACATCTCTGGTGCAGCAGAGCTGAGTGTGCAGGAGGGTTCAGTGCATCTCTGATGGATGTAGCAGGGCTGAGTGTGCAGCAGTGCTGGCTGTGCGCTCAGCTTGGCTGCATCTCCGGTGTAGACGAGCTGAGCACACGGCCCGCACTGCTACATCTCGGCATAGGAATGCAGCGTTGATTGGCCGAATGCCATACAGAGTACAGCATTCGGCCTATCAAAGCTGGTTCTGCCGGAGGAGGTGGAGTCTAAGATCGGTCCACAGCAGTCTCCATTCTAGTCCGATCTTAGACTCCGCCTCCTCACAGACAAGCCTCCGGTAGAACCAGCGTTGATTGGCCGAATGCTGTACACTGGCCAATCAACGCTGGTCAATGCATTCCTATGAGAAAAAGTAAGCTACCTCGTAACTGCAAGCTGCCAGCTCTCCCGACTAGGAAAGACGAGCCTGCAGCAAATCAAAGCTGGTTCTGCAGCAGGCTCGTCTTAGGTTCTACTCGAAATGAATATTGAATATTTCACTACTCGCTCATCTCTACTCTGTAAGGGTACAAATAGTAATATATCGTAAAATAATAAAGAGAAAAAATATGAAATATTAATTGCAATAAAAATATCCACAGACTGCAGTCCTAGCCTACTGCCATATTCAACTTGGCTGGAATGGTGTAAGGACATCACATGACTCATGACATCACAATGCACATGACCACAGGTAAGTGTATAGAACATTCTAAATCAGAAGCAGGCTGTGTCACTTGAGGAAGACATCTAGAAGAGGACAAGTCCAGGAAAGAACACGTATTTCTACTGTGGTTTGTCAGGACATGCTCTTGTTTTAATTTTTAAATTACAGGGGTTTTCTGGGTTAGAAATATTAACAACCTGTTCTTAGGATGGTTCATTAATATCAAATAAGTGGGGGTCTGACACCTGGCATCCACTTCGAAAAGTAGGAAGTTCTGGTCCCTCCCAACTCTCTTTCCCTCACCTGTCCTAAATAGCTGTGCAACCCCAACTTACTGTTTGTCCATCACGCATCCTAATGGACTGTGTGCTCCCACCCTATTGTTTGTCCCTCACTCACACTATTGTTTGTGTGGCCTCACCTTGGTTTTTGTCCCTCTTCCCTCATAAGACATTATGCATCCCCACTCTACTGTGTATCCCTTGCCTGTCCTAAGGGGTTTTATTGCCCCATCCTACTGTATGCCCCTCACCCTACTATTTGTCCTTATCCTGTCCTAAGTGCCTGTGTGACCCCACCCTACTGCTTATTACTCACCCATCCTACAGGTTCTACTACTCCCCTCCCTCACTAAGGCGATGTGCAACCCCATCTTACTGTTTCCCCCCTTACCCATCCTAAGGGCTTCTGTGGCCCCACTCTACTGTTTGTTCCTCCTCCATTCTAAGGGGCCATGCAGCCTCGCCCTATTGCGTACCTTTCACCCTTTCTAAGGGGCTGTGTGCTCCCACCCTTTTATGTATATTTCAACTGTCCTATACTATTGTTTGTCTCTCACTCGTCCTAAGGGGTTGTGTGGCCTCACTTTACTTTTTGTCCCCTTTTGTAATGTGTTAAATTTCAAATAAAGTTGCCGAGTCAAGTATTTAGGCTTATATAGTATGTGTATATGTGTGTATGTATATTATAGTCATAGCAATCTCTATATACAGTATGTGTATATAGAGCCCATCAACCACTTAGTGGCTTTATTATGATGGGTCCGTACACTAACACTTTATATATGGGGCAGGAGATAACCTTCTTCTAAACTCACTGTTACAGTGCTGTCTCTAAGAATGTTACGTCTCCGAGGGGTTTTGTCTATAGGGGGAGTAAAACATTTATTATATAAATAAAGTCTTAGGGTAGGGACCCATCTGAATGAGGTCGCCTTGACGTGGCAGATGGGCTCGCACAATTCACCAAGCTGTGCGCTAAGAACCTCACATTTATATCTGTAGTCAGTGATACATGAAAGTGGAGGTGAAGAATTTTATTGTTTAACACTCCACACCAGATATATAAACTCTTATCAGAATTAGATCTAATCTTCTAGGCTTCTCTATTCTCGGTGTATCAGTCCTCATCCTGTCCTGTGTCTAGTCTACCTGCTCTTTTACTTTACTGCTATTCATTTACCTTTTAGTTTGATGTAAAGGGTTATACCAGCAAGAAACAATTATCAGCCATCCACTGGGTAGATGGTAAATGTTAGATTGGTTGGGATACAAGTATACCACCCCGCGCACACATATATATATATATTGACTAAATATTTGTTGAATGTAGCTCTATTATATATGTATGTAGTGCCTACTATGAACATATTTTCTATTCTATCTGATATTCTTACTCTGTACTGGATACAATGTATGGGCTTCTTGTTCAATAAACTTTGAATAATAATAATAAAAAAAAAGAATTAAAAAGATATTTAAAGAGGCTGCACCGGAATATGGATTTTATGACCTCTCCTTAACTATTAAGCTGCTGTACTGGCCATTACTTTGGGTACAGAGCCAAGTATTTCTGACCCTCTATTGTGTATAGTGTTGGTGCCGTGTGGCCTTATCATATCTTATATTTCTGTACAAACCCTTTAATTTTTATCATATTACAGAGGACCGTTCATGTTCTCTTTCACGTTCATGTTCTAGTGGTGTATTACACCGCATGTGCCCGAGGACGTGAAAGGTCCTCTGTAAGTGGTAGTAATGTTTAGAATTTTGGAAAATACACCCTCAGCAAACCAATTTGATTTGTGGGAAGTTGGGGGAGGGAGCAGGGCCAGTTATAGAAAAAGTGTGGCCCTGGCCAAATTTGGAAATGGGATCCCAAATACAGAAATATTGGGCTAATACAATCAATTTCAGAAAAGCACTGCAGCCGGGGAGCCTTTACAGTGACGCTGAGGGGAATCCCCGGCAGGAGCACTGAGGGGCAGACCTGAAGGAGAACCTCGGCCGCCGGACCTGAAGGGGAAATGTAGCCGGTCACTTATACGCGAGTATAAGTCCCCTTTTGTAATGTGTTAAATTTCAAATTAAGTTGAGTCAAGTATTTAGGCTTATATAGTATGTGTATATGTGTGTATGTATATTATAGTCATAGCAATCTCTATATACAGTATGTGTATATAGAGCCCATCAACCACTTAGTGGCTTTATTATGATGGGTCCGTACACTAACACTTTATATATGGGGCAGGAGATAACCTTCTTCTAAACTCACTGTTACAGTGCTGTCTCTAAGAATGTTACGTCTCCGAGGGGTTTTGTCTATAGGGGGAGTAAAACATTTATTATATAAATAAAGTCTTAGGGTAGGGACCCATCTGAATGAGGTCGCCTTGACGTGGCAGATGGGCTCGCACAATTCACCAAGCTGTGCGCTAAGAACCTCACATTTATATCTGTAGTCAGTGATACATGAAAGTGGAGGTGAAGAATTTTATTGTTTAACACTCCACACCAGATATATAAACTCTTATCAGAATTAGATCTAATCTTCTAGGCTTCTCTATTCTCGGTGTATCAGTCCTCATCCTGTCCTGCGTCTAGTCTACCTGCTCTTTTACTTTACTGCTATTCATTTACCTTTTAGTTTGATGTAAAGGGTTATACCAGCAAGAAACAATTATCAGCCATCCACTGGGTAGATGGTAAATGTTAGATTGGTTGGGATACAAGTATACCACCCCGCGCACACATATATATATATATTGACTAAATATTTGTTGAATGTAGCTCTATTATATATGTATGTAGTGCCTACTATGAACATATTTTCTATTCTATCTGATATTCTTACTCTGTACTGGATACAATGTATGGGCTTCTTGTTCAATAAACTTTGAATAATAATAATAAAAAAAAAGAATTAAAAAGATATTTAAAGAGGCTGCACCGGAATATGGATTTTATGACCTCTCCTTAACTATTAAGCTGCTGTACTGGCCATTACTTTGGGTACAGAGCCAAGTATTTCTGACCCTCTATTGTGTATAGTGTTGGTGCCGTGTGGCCTTATCATATCTTATATTTCTGTACAAACCCTTTAATTTTTATCATATTACAGAGGACCGTTCATGTTCTCTTTCACGTTCATGTTCTAGTGGTGTATTACACCGCATGTGCCCGAGGACGTGAAAGGTCCTCTGTAAGTGGTAGTAATGTTTAGAATTTTGGAAAATACACCCTCAGCAAACCAATTTGATTTGTGGGAAGTTGGGGGAGGGAGCAGGGCCAGTTATAGAAAAAGTGTGGCCCTGGCCAAATTTGGAAATGGGATCCCAAATACAGAAATATTGGGCTAATACAATCAATTTCAGAAAAGCACTGCAGCCGGGGAGCCTTTACAGTGACGCTGAGGGGAATCCCCGGCAGGAGCACTGAGGGGCAGACCTGAAGGAGAACCTCGGCCGCCGGACCTGAAGGGGAAATGTAGCCGGTCACTTATACGCGAGTATAAGTCCCCTTTTGTAATGTGTTAAATTTCAAATTAAGTTGAGTCAAGTATTTAGGCTTATATAGTATGTGTATATGTGTGTATGTATATTATAGTCATAGCAATCTCTATATACAGTATGTGTATATAGAGCCCATCAACCACTTAGTGGCTTTATTATGATGGGTCCCTACACTAACACTTTATATATGGGGCAGGAGATAACCTTCTTCTAAACTCACTGTTACAGTGCTGTCTCTAAGAATGTTACGTCTCCGAGGGGTTTTGTCTATAGGGGGAGTAAAACATTTATTATATAAATAAAGTCTTAGGGTAGGGACCCATCTGAATGAGGTCGCCTTGACGTGGCAGATGGGCTCGCACAATTCACCAAGCTGTGCGCTAAGAACCTCACATTTATATCTGTAGTCAGTGATACATGAAAGTGGAGGTGAAGAATTTTATTGTTTAACACTCCACACCAGATATATAAACTCTTATCAGAATTAGATCTAATCTTCTAGGCTTCTCTATTCTCGGTGTATCAGTCCTCATCCTGTCCTGCGTCTAGTCTACCTGCTCTTTTACTTTACTGCTATTCATTTACCTTTTAGTTTGATGTAAAGGGTTATACCAGCAAGAAACAATTATCAGCCATCCCCTGGGTAGATGGTAAATGTTAGATTGGTTGGTATACAAGTAGGATTGACACTAGACTGGTAAATCAGGAGCCTAGCTGGTATTACTGCCTGGAGACTGGTGACTATATCTAGAGAGGCTGCCTCCTCTTCCACCCCCACCCCGCGCACACATATATATATTGAATAAACGGTTTGTCAAATGTAGCTCTATTATATATGTATGTAGTGCCTATTATGAACATATTTTGTATTCTATCTGATATTCTTACTCTGTACTGGATACAATGTATGGGCTTCTTGTTCAATAAACTTTAAATAATAATAAAAATAAAATAATAATAATATTAAAGAATAAAAAAATATTTAGAGAGATTGCCCAGGAATATGGATTTTAAGACCTCGCCATAACTATTGAGTTGCAGTACTGGCCATTACTTAGGTTACAGAGCCAAGTACTTCCGACCCTTTATTGTGTATAGCGTTGTTGCCGTGTGGCCTTCCAACTGATCATATTTCAGTACACACCCTTTAATTTTTATCATATTAAAGAGGATTTTCGTATTCTCGGGCATATGCGGTGTAATACACCACTAGAAAGCCAACAGTGCGCCGAATTAAGCGCACTATCGGCTTTCCCGTTCTGTGGCCCCGCTAAAGAGCTATCAGTGCCGTTACTGTAGCTCTTCAGTGTCAGAAGGGTGTTTCCAACAGTCTGTCAGGAACACCCGCCTCATAGTAGTGTCTATTGTGCTGTACTGTGAGAAGGGGCGTTTCTTACCGCCCAGCGATGAGGCCCTCCCCCACCCCAATCCTGACAGTATTTGGCACCGATATTTCTTCAGCGGGGGCACAGGACGGGAAATCCAATAGTGCGGTTAACTCAGCACACTGTTGCCTTTCTAGCGGGGTATTACACCACATCTGCCCCAGGACGCGAAACGTCCTTTTTAAGTGGTAGTAATGTTTAGAATTTTAGAAAATACACCCTCAGCAAACCAATTTGATTTGTGGGAAGTGGGGGGGAGGGAGCAGGGCCAGTTACAGAAAAAGTGTAGCCCTGACCAAATTTGTAAATGGGATCCCAAATACAGAAATATTGGGCTAATGCAATCACTTTCAGAAGGTGGCATGCTGAATTCTGCACTGGTGATGTTTAGCATGTCTAGATCTTTATTAGATCTTAAAAGAACAGTGACCCAGATGGTAATAGTGCACAGGAAAAGTGCACCCATTTATTCCCAGCAAAATAATGGAGCCACTTTTTGTACCCACACACAGTAAGACTATAGAATTTGTCATGTGTGTTCATCGAGTGAGGTTGTTTTTACCTAATTTTAAGACTGTCTTTAATTGTTTCACGAAACCATAGAATTCAGAGAGTGTGTCTGAGAGAATTCAGAGAGAGAATTCAGAGAGAATTCAGAGAGTCCACTTGCCTGTAGGGTAGTATATGGAGACTTGTCACTGGGCAGAGGCAGACAGGAGTAGTCGGGGACACAAGTTCGTGGTCCTGGAAGAGGCTTCTGAAAAGAAAGCAAATACACCATTAAAAAAATATTCAGTCTTTATTGCATGGCATAATCCAATATAGACTTTATTGTAACATAGTAACAGGTACAAAACGGCTGTGAAAAACATCCACACTTTTCACTATATGGAGGGATTTGTGAAAATGGCCCAAAAATGGGACATAACCTATATTCTGACGGTCCTCATTCACCGACAGTGACTTTGGTCTAGAGCAGGAATACTCAACTGGCGGACTACAGTTCGAACTCAGACCACAGACGCCAGCTGTCCAGACCCCCCCCCCCCCCTCCTGACAGCGGGTGGGAGAAACCTTATACTGTGTGGGAACATTGGTAACCCCCCACAGTATAATGCACCTTAGTGCCCCCACCCACTGTATAATGCTCCCTAGTGCCCCCCTTGGTCAAGTTGAATACCCCTGCTGTAGAGGATGGAACCAGCTGCTTGTATACAAGACCTTACTTGTTTATTGATTCCCTCATCCACAGTATATACAATATGTGCTGCTGACCTCTAGTGGTCATGTACTGAATGCACAGTCAAATGGAACTTGGCAGAGAAGCAAACAGTACAGTAATTCATAGTTGGACGGCTCCCTCTATGTGTGAACAGAATTGTGATGATATATTGGTAATATACACATATGGATGATTATCACAGTTTTAACTGCAAGGACATTTCTTTAAAGAGGACCTTTCACCACTTTTGGGCACAGGCAGTGTTATATACTGCTGGAAAGCTGACAGTGCGCTGAATTCAGCGCACTGCAGCGCACTGTCGGCTTTCCCGATCCGTGCCCGGTGTAAAGAGCTTACGGTGCCGGTACCGTAGTGCTCTATGGTCAGAAGGGCGTTTCTGACCATTAGCCAGGAACGTCCTTCTGCCTCGCGGCGCCTATCGCGCTGTGCTGTGGAGCAGGGAGGAACGCCCCCTCCCGCTCCTGATAATGCTCGTCTATGGACGAGCTGTGTGAGCAGAGGGAGGGGGCGTTCCTCCCCGCTCCACAGCACAGCGCGATAGGCGCCGCGAGGCAGAAGGACGTTCCTGGCTAATGGTCAGAAACGCCCTTCTGACCATAGAGCACTACGGTACCGGCACCGTAAGCTCTTTACACCGGGCACGGATCGGGAAAGCCGACAGTGCGCTGCAGTGCGCTGAATTCAGCGCACTGTCAGCTTTCCAGCAGTATATAACACTGCCTGTGCCCAAAAGTGGTGAAAGGTCCTCTTTAAAAAGTGTCTTTGAGAAGTACACCCCTTCATCAAGACGAGATTTCCTATGACAAATATTTAGTTCTACCTATATCATGTATACTTGATCATAACACTAATTTGGGTGATTGTCTCAGAAAGGTCTCACTGACTGTTGATCTCACAAGAACAACTGCAATGTCACAGATATACGGCATAATGTTATACGGCACTGCAAAATGTGACCTGCAGAACCAGCATGGTGCTCTGGGGGGAATATAGCAGACACCCAGAAATCACTCAAAATACTGCTAAAGGTATATACGGATGTATTTATTAACCCATTAATAGCACTAACTGACTTAAAAAAAAATTGCCACAAAACTCCTTTCATGAAATATTTACATATCTTCATACTTTGTCTAAAGTATAGCACCATTTGATATTTTTTGGCAGCGGAGATCCTTTTTCTTTCCCATATTGCTTAATAATTTCTTTTAATTGGGATCACCTGGTAAACTAATTATCACAGGTGCTTGAGATTGATTTCACTGATCCAAAGGGCTCTGAGATACAAAACCATCCATGAGTTTAATAAAAAAATGTTTTTAATTTTTATGATACTTAAAGGGGTTTTCCCATCTCAGTGTTTCAGCAGTCTGCCTGCAGTCTTTTCATCTCACTTCCTGTATCTCTCCTCCCTCCCCCTTGCTACATGGGCCAGAGAAGTCTCACAACATGTATACAGATCAGATAATATACAGATGCTTGTACAGAATGGACTGAGTGTTATCTGTGTGTTTTCATAGAGATAACAGACTTGGCTTTATCAGCAAACTGCAATTAGCTGAACCATTGTCCTGCTGGCAAGAGCAATGAGTGACGTCACTTGTCCTATAGGTCCATGGTTATAGAAACTCTGTGTATACAATGGGGGGAATAAGGTCACATAGCAGGAAAACAAAGCAGAATTTCTAAAGAGATATATTTAGGAAAAGTCTTCAATTTACATAAGCTACCAGTATAGATAGGATCCTTGAGATGGGACAACCCCTTTCAATCCGATTTACATGATAACTTGGAAAGCAGTGAATTTTTGATCATTTTTTATATTGTTTGTTGGAGGCAATGTGACCAAACAACAACAATTGTGTTATTTTTTTACTTTCTACGTCATTCACCATTTTTGCAATATCAGTTTTTACAATGCATCAGTACCAAATATGGCAAACTTTTTAACACATTTCACACATTTTTGAACTTGGCTTGCACACTACAATAATACATTATTGAGCTCTGCTTTGTAATGTAATATTGTATGCAAAATGAAAGTTAAACTATAACTATAAGGCTTTGCCTCTGACAAAGTCCTATAAATATACTTATAAGGGTGGAGGACCCCACATCACTATGGTAATGTAATGAGTGGGGGGGTGTCAATGCCACCATCGTTTTCTCTGCTTGCAGCCATTGGAGCAGGATAACAATTGTGTGTCACAGCTGACATACTATCCCAATAACCCCAGGACGCACAGGATGGCATACGCTGTAGAGAGGAACAGCAACACTGTTTCCATTTAAAGGGTTGTTCGGGATCTGAAGACAATTGATATCGACAATCTTTCCACAGGACAGGCTATCAGTATTATTGATTGAAGACCAACACCCGGACCCCACACTGATCAGCTGATGTGGCCAGCAAAAGCTGTATATAAAGTACACGACCTGAAGGACCTCTGCTCCTATTCAAGTGAATGGGAACGGGGCTTCATTTCCAGGCACTAATACTGATGTCCTATCCATTAAATAGGTCATCAATGTTACCTTTGTGGAAGTCCAACAGCCAGGACCCTTGCAGATCAGCTGTTTTGAGACAAAGTGAGGGGGATGTTAGTACAAAGGTAAAACTGTTGCAGCAAGACATATATACCTATATATACCTAACAGCAAGAAGAATGTCTGCTCCAGTAAGAAGGGGAATCAGAGTGCAGGGCAGGCCAGACAGGTGCTAGTAATGGGAGATTCAATTATTAGGGGAACCTACAAAGCAATCGGTCACAGAAAACAAATTACAGATTAAGACACTATAAGTGTGAAAAGTTAATACCGTGTTTCCCCAGAAATAAGACATCCCCAAAAGTAAGGCATGGGGGAGGTTTTGTTAAATTGCCCAATATAAGGCACCCCCCGAACATAAGAAATCTCCGAAAAAACCCTGCAGCCGTCTGAACACTGTGCGCGATGTTCTGTGTGCACAGGAAAGCCGGCTGCTGCTTCTGCTGTGATTCCATTGTTGTTGTATCCACTGTTCCTGCTGCTGTGGGATGAGCTGGGAGAGCATCGTATGCGGCAGGGGTCCACTCTCCCAGCTCATCCCACAGCAGTCGGAACAGTGGATACAACAACAATGGAATCACAGCAGAAGCAGCAGCCGGCTTTCCTGTGCACACGGAGCACAGTGTTCAGCCGGCTGCAATGCCCACAAAGTGAGGCTCTCTGGCGCAACCGCTGGAAGCTTTGCTAAGCTCCGCTAAGCCCCGCCCACCACTTCCGCCGCCGCAACCAACAGCAGCACCAGAGCTGTTACGAAGATGGGGAAGGTAAGTATAAGGGCATCCCTCCCCACCCCCCCCTCCCCTAACCTCCTGCACCACTTACAACCGGCAGTCATGCTGGCGCTCCGCAAAGGAAGCGCTGGCATGACTGCCAGCAGCTCCAGCTGCTCCATAAGACATCCCCCGAAAATAAGACAAGTCATATATTTAGGATGAGAATTTAATATAAGACACTGTCTAATTTTCTAGGAAACATGGTAATAACATACCATTATACAGTTCTACAGTACATCAGGTTGCATCACCCATCACACGGCTTCTCCTGATGAATGAGTGTCAGGATGTGGGCTTCAAGGGGTTGTCCTCGATAAACTGACAATTAACCCCTAAACTCCATCCCCCCACCTTACTTCTAATTTACTTAAATTTAAAAAAATGTATGATTCCCCATATCCCTGGAGTGGTTATGTGACTGCTCCAGAGACACTCTCTGATAATCCAGGGACGTTCCATTTTACCATTTATGAAACAGAACGTCACCATCACTCTTCCTCGTCCCCTATCCCCAGCAACACTTACCAAGTCTTCCTGTGGCTCCTCCCCCTTTTCCTGTCCTCTAGCAGTAGCCAGGGAGATATGGAAGGTGGGAGGGGCTAGAAATGAGCAGAATTGATAGACTTAGTGAGATACTAAGGGTAGGAGGGGCTAGTAATGGGTGAAATCGCTAGTCAGTGAGAGTGGGAGGGGCTTGGCTTAGCAAGACAGTGATGGTGGGAGGGGCTAGGCTTAGCGATACAGTGAGGGAGGGGCTACATGGGTTTTACACGTGTATTTTGCCAAAATAAACAAACACTCCATTTGAACGGGCCCTAAAACTGTTGGGCAACTGGAAGGGGTCATTATTGTGTGGGCTCACCAGGGGAAGGACTTTATACTGTGAGGGCAACTGGCAAGGACAATATCATGTGGGGGCATACCCGGTCAGGACAACTATAGGGATGTTTACTGTGTAGGGGAACAAAGATGGTAATGGGTGGAGCCAAAGTACCGCAACGCATATTCTGTCCCTCTTTCAGTCCTTTGAAAGATGGGAGATAGGGTATGTTCACATGTATGAATTCTCCACGTGGCTAGCCGCGACGGGATACCGATGCAATAAGTCTCGTGCCATGGCTGAGTTAGCCGCGGCAAGATAGGGCATGTTGCTTCTTTTCTCCGCTAGGTGAAAAAAAACTCGGACGGATTCCGCCAGGTCGATGTCCACAGATCCCCAGCTTCAGTTCCCCCCCCCACATCCCCCGTGTAGTAGCTCTCACCTTTGGCTCTCTCCTCTTCTCCTGTGTCTCCTCCGCTCCACACACTTCTCCTGCTGCCTGTCTGTGTCCTGTATGAAACACAGCGAGGTCCGGCGTCTGGTTGCTATGACGCCGAGCCTGCTCTGCTACATAAACGCCACAGGGACTCAGCAGGAGCAGTGTGTGCAGGCAGCCAGCAGAGGGAGCAGAGGAGAGAGACAAAGGTGAGAGATACTACATGGGGGACGATGTAGGGGGTGGGGGCAGGGATGGGGGGACATGAGACTGGGGGGCAGAGATGGGGGGCAAGACGTGGGAGACAAGATACTGGGGGGAGAGATGAGGGGGGACAAGGTACTGGGTGCAGAGATGGGGGGGACATGAAGCTGGGGGCAGAGATGTGGGGGACAAGATACGGGGGGCAGAGATGGGGGGACATGAAGCTGGGGGCAGAGATGTGGGGGACAAGATACGGGGGGCAGAGATGGGGGGGACATGAAGCTGGGGGAAGAGATGGGGGGACAAGATACGGGGGGCAGAGATGGGGGGACATGAAGCTGGGGGCAGAGATGGGGGGCAAGACGTGGGAGACAAGATACTGGGGGGAGAGATGAGGGGGGACAAGGTACTGGGTGCAGAGATGGGGGGAAGATACTGGGGACAGAGATGGGGGGGACATGAAGCTGGGGGCAGAGATGTGGGGGACAAGATACGGGGGGCAGAGATGGGGGGGACATGAAGCTGGGGGCAGAGATGGGGGGGACAACATACTGGGGGCAGAAATGGGGGGAAAATACTGGGGGCAGAGATGTGGGGGACAACATACTGGGGGAAGAGATGGGGGGGGACAAGATACTGGGGGCAGAGATGGGGGGGGACAAGATACTGGGGGCAGGCCCGCTCTGGCCACAAGTAGAGGGGCGTTGGGGCACATGGGCCGCGCTGCAGGTGGTTTGCGCAGGCATCAGGGGGCCGACGACGAAGTCGCGGGTTATAGCTAGTAAATGAATAATAATATAAACCATTACATGGAATAATAAATCAATAAATATTTAAAACCCATAACATTCATATTTGTGATAAACCAAGTCTACGGATAGGTTCACACTTACGCTGTGTTCTCTGTCGTCCATATCTATTGTGGGACCCGAATGAGGGAGAGCCCGTCTGCTAAAACAGCGGTTACCCACGGACAACTGCGCACCCCATAGACGGTAATGAGGCCTTGCGGAATCTGCAAAGGGGTCTCTTACCATTAATAACCACCATTAATAAAGTAAAGTTACAGCAGCTGGTACTGTGACACCATTTGCCCCCTACACTCAACGTTCCTGGGGTCCTCAATCATTATTTCTATCAAACAGGGGTATGCTGGGACTATAAGCCAACGATGATAGACTGAACTACATACATTTTAATTCTTGCTTGCAATACATCCTAGACCAGTGATGGCGAACCTATGACACGCGTGTCAAGTCTTGCTTGCAATACATCCTAGACCAGTGATGGCGAACCTATGACACGCGTGTCTCAAGTGATGCGCCAAGATATTTTGGGTGACGTGCATTGGCAGCTACTTATTGTGTTATTGCAATAAGCAGCTGCCGATACCTTTACTCACCTATCTATGCTCCTGTCCTGGCCATCCTCCGCTGACTCCTCTAGGTGGCGCTACACTGAAGTCATACAATACAAATTTTTATTTCAACAATAGACACAGTATAGAAAACACCAAGAAAACATATATGCAAAAAATAAATAAACACTGAAGCTCACCATATATTCACCATAATCCCCGAGGGTGCACGACCTAGAGGCTTCTGGACTCCCGAAGCGTTCCATACTTTTTAAACCACTATGTACGTGTTTTTCTAATCTCTTTTTTCACTTTGGAACTTTATTTTTTTGATCTCTATTCGGAATCTGTACCTTTTAAATTATGGATTAAAAGTTAATTTTTAAACGTACCCGAAAAGGACTGCGGACCTATTTCCTGTTTGCACCTTACCTACCAAGAAAACATGTATAAAAGGGGCAAACAACCATATGACTATGGCCCCTGTACTGATAGCCACCGATTATGGGTAATGAATCAGCCACAAAATTGAAAAACTTAGATGAAGGGACCGTCAAATCAGATTCGGTGCGAATCCAGAAGTAAGGAACTGCGCTCTCTTGTTTGGTAAAAAATAGCAATTTCGGTTTTATTGATAACAAAAACTTTCACACAACGCGTTTCGGGCGTTAAGCTACGCCCTTCCTCAGGTGTACTGGTTTCTACAATTGAACATAATAATAACACATGTCTAAGCAGTGTATATTTGAATAAATAAGTGCATAAAAACATATAAAAGAACTGCATCCAAAATGCACTACAGATTCTTTAAAACATAAAAAAGACAACTATTTAAAACCACGTTGTGCCACATCCATTGGTCCACAATCCTTTGTTTAAAAAACATTTACACAGTATTCCAAATGCCCCTCATTATTTCTATAATGTGTATTTATGGGCAAGACTTCATATAGTACTTCCAACTTAAAACCTTTTCACAACACCCTTACAACAAGGGTCTGCCGTTCCTCAAACTCAAATTCCTGATAGCAGTGAGAGGGCATGATAAAGAGATAAATAAATGAATCGTTGTTCTTACCTCTAACCGCTGGGTTGGTTGCTTGACAGCCCAGCAGATAGCAGAACCATTTATAGCATTGGTGGGAGTGGTAAAACGGGAGCTTCTGCTTCCCGCGCTGGCGCATGCGTATTAAGACGCACGTGCGCTCATCCCGGGCCGATATAAGGCGTCTTAGGGAAGAGCACAGCGCATGCGCCTGCGCCGGCCCACAACAGCCGCGCATGCGCTGTACATACACCTCCGGGGTTGAGAGAGGCGCACGACGTGTGCGCCCACTCTCATGTACCGCGCATGCGCTTGTCCTAATGGCCGCGCACGCGCAGGACGTCCTGGTCCACGGGCCGCCCGATGTCCAACGCACACTGCCGGAGCAGTTGTGCGTGCATCTGAAATAGGCACCTCGCACATATTTGGACAGCAGGCGATTATACAACAATATCCACTGGATAAAAGAAGAAATTGGTGAATACATTCTGTGCATGAATAAATAATTATTCCTTATGTACAAAAAATACACAAAATATACAGTTAGTTATCCAAATGATTGCATTAAAACAAAAACTAGTAAAAGGAGGACAACTATACCCTCCAGAGTTGGGAATACACCAGAAATTACTCTTTCCACCAAAATAGAGCTTAAACAATATTGCTAACAATACACTATAGTAATTGGTGTCTCTGGGTACCAATAAATGGATTATTGGTCGTTGTGACTACAGTTTCGGTCTCAGTATTGGGATGTGCCAGTGGTCAACCTTAACCTTAAAAATTACCACATTCCCCAATTAGTGATGTCTTTAAGAACTACCACATTCCTTAATTGGTGATGTCCTCCAATGCCTCGTTAAGCCCTGACGGGGCCAACGTATTGAAACGATATATCCAAAACATTTCCCGTTTGCGGAGAAGCTGAAACCTATTATGATAGGTGTCTGGAATACAATCTACCGGGACCACTGTGAAGTCTTTAAATTCGCCGTTGTGATATTGAGCAGCGTGTCTAGACACGCTGTGTTTCTCAAACTTATTCAGCACATTCGACCGGTGCTTGTTCAACCTTTCCCTGAGTGTCCTTATAGTGCGGCCTACATATTGTAGACCGCAGGGGCACTGTAGAACGTAAATGACAAACTTTGAAGCACATGACAGATGATATTTGATGTTAAAAGTTTCCCCAGTACTTGTGCTCTGAATGTTCTTGGCGCCATGAATGATGGTGGCGCAGCATTTGCACTTTTTCACTTGACACTTCCAACTACCGGAAGATTTTGTGGCCAAGCGGACATCAGTACTGGCTCTATCTTTTTTCCTTAGTCTACTGGGGGCTAATATGGACTTCAACGTGCGTGCCCACCTAAAGGTTAGACCTGGATTTGATGGCAAAATCTTTTTTAAGAATGGGTCTGCTCGTAGAACCGGCCAATGCTTCCGTAGAATCTTTCTTATGGTTGCATGTTTCCCGTTATAGGTTGTTAAAAAGTTAAATTTATAGTCAAGCTTAGTCTCTCTATTGCTGGACCGCAGACAGTCCTCTTGCGTTAAATCAGTTACCCTAGCCAGAGCACCCTGTATAAGACCTTTAGGATATTCCTTTTCTATAAACCGGTCCTTCATAATGGCGCTTTGTGTCTGAAAGTCTACCTCTTTTGTGCAGTTCCTCCTCAGTCTCCTGAACTGCCCGTACGGTACATTGTCCTTCCACCTACGGTAATGTAGACTGTGATAGTTCAGGAGACTATTACAATCCACTTTCTTAAAAAATGTGCTAGTGACTATCCGGTCACCTTCACATCTCAATGTTAAATCTAAGTAATCTACACTCGTCGGGTTTGAAGAGCCTGTGAACTTCAGGCCCCATGTGTTAAGATTCAGCTCGGTCAGGAACTGGTCGCATTCCAATTCTGAACCGTCCCAAATTAGGATGAGATCGTCTATATATCTCTTATAGAATACAATATTGTTGGACCACTTTGAGTTGGCATATATATAGTGGTCTTCAAAGCCCCCCATGTACAGGTTCGCATAGCTAGGTGCGAACCTGGTTCCCATGGCGGTCCCCATGGTCTGTAGAAATATTTCACCTTCAAACTCAAATACATTATGTGTCAATATGTATTCTATACCCTTCAAAATAAAGGTTTTTTGAGATGAAGGCATCCTTAGGTCCTCACCTAGTACCTTAGCTATGTTCTCTACTCCCTCCTTGTGCGGGATGTTGCTGTATAGACCGGTCACATCTAATGTCAACCATCTGAAACTAGGCTTCCAGGTCAAATGTAACGAATGATTTATAAGACAGGGGGAATCTTTAAGGTAGGAATTTAGTTTTGTTACATAAGGCTGTAGTTGTAGGTCAATATATTCAGAAAGGTTCCTACTAATAGCATTCAGGCCTGAAATTATCGGGCGTCCCGGTGGATTAATTAGGGACTTGTGAACTTTAGGAAGGTGGTAATACAAAGCAATGGTGGGATCCTGGACCCACAAATATTCTTTTTCCTGTTTCGTCAAAACCCCTGTCCGAAAGCCTTCCTCAATTAGAACATAATATTCCGTGAGGTGTTCCGAGGTCGGATCGTGGGGAAGTTTTAAATAGTACGCTATGTCTGAAAGGATGCGTTGTGCTTCTCGTATATATTCTGACCTATCTTGAACAACAACGCCACCCCCTTTATCCGCATTTCTTATCACTAAATTGGTGTTCTTTTTCAGGGAGGCTAATGGGCAGGTTGGGAATACCCAAACCCCCATTCAGTCCAAATCTAAAGGGGCTGATTATCCTGGGGTTCACGTACTTGAACAAAGATCGGTCCCAGATTCAAATATTGAAACTGTAGAAGTACAAATTGGGGATGAGGGCATCCATGAGGTAGATGGAATAGCTATTGGAGGAATATCTGTTGAAAGGTTGCTATTGTTAGATCTACCAAGATCACCGGATCGAACGAGAGATTCTCCTTGTTCGAATAACTCTTCACCAGGTGTCTTTGAAGACTCCCTTTATAATACACCCTTGTCTATGACACAAATCAATAGACTGTTAGATGAAACACAAGCCCAGCCACATAGTAGTACCTCCTATGTAGCGCTCCCCCCAATATTATCACCAGCAGCCACATACCACATCAGGGAAACCCCACGCCCTGTCCATCAAATTAAGGAAACAACCCAATATGGTAAAATTTCCAATTACTATAGCCCTGTGGGTCAAAAAAGGAAAAACAGAGCCTTAGTCTCCAATGAATCGAGTGGGCATTTTTTAGGCGAAGGCGGAGGGGTTGCAGAGGGGGGAGGAGAAACAACAAAAGATCCAACGGTTGTCAGTCCTCAACACAAGAGGAACAAAATATAAAATCTAATATTTTCAACTTATCTAGTTATGTCCTTTCTAAAGCGGAGGAGAGCCTCTTACGAAAAGGACTCTCATTCTGCCCTGATCAAGAGGTGGATAGTCTTGAATTGTTCATTGATTTAAATAAATATATTCGTAAACTTACCCTAGCAAGACATTTCGAAATGGTCCCACCCAAACAGGAGAATGGAGTCACAACTTCACTAGAAGAAACCAATAGAAGTGACCCCATACCAATTACAACGAAACTTAAACCAAAAAGCAAGTTCTACCCTCTTCACCATAGAGGGAGCAACATTGATACTTTTTATACATTAGTGGCCAATGAATTTCGAAATAACATTAAGTCTAACACCCACTCCGATATTAGGAATAACCTCACTAAAGATGAGAAACAGGCATTAGCCTCCCTGAAAAAGAACACCAATTTAGTGATAAGAAATGCGGATAAAGGGGGTGGCGTTGTTGTTCAAGATAGGTCAGAATATATACGAGAAGCACAACGCATCCTTTCAGACATAGCGTACTATTTAAAACTTCCCCACGATCCGACCTCGGAACACCTCACGGAATATTATGTTCTAATTGAGGAAGGCTTTCGGACAGGGGTTTTGACGAAACAGGAAAAAGAATATTTGTGGGTCCAGGATCCCACCATTGCTTTGTATTACCACCTTCCTAAAGTTCACAAGTCCCTAATTAATCCACCGGGACGCCCGATAATTTCAGGCCTGAATGCTATTAGTAGGAACCTTTCTGAATATATTGACCTACAACTACAGCCTTATGTAACAAAACTAAATTCCTACCTTAAAGATTCCCCCTGTCTTATAAATCATTCGTTACATTTGACCTGGAAGCCTAGTTTCAGATGGTTGACATTAGATGTGACCGGTCTATACAGCAACATCCCGCACAAGGAGGGAGTAGAGAACATAGCTAAGGTACTAGGTGAGGACCTAAGGATGCCTTCATCTCAAAAAACCTTTATTTTGAAGGGTATAGAATACATATTGACACATAATGTATTTGAGTTTGAAGGTGAAATATTTCTACAGACCATGGGGACCGCCATGGGAACCAGGTTCGCACCTAGCTATGCGAACCTGTACATGGGGGGCTTTGAAGACCACTATATATATGCCAACTCAAAGTGGTCCAACAATATTGTATTCTATAAGAGATATATAGACGATCTCATCCTAATTTGGGACGGTTCAGAATTGGAATGCGACCAGTTCCTGACCGAGCTGAATCTTAACACATGGGGCCTGAAGTTCACAGGCTCTTCAAACCCGACGAGTGTAGATTACTTAGATTTAACATTGAGATGTGAAGGTGACCGGATAGTCACTAGCACATTTTTTAAGAAAGTGGATTGTAATAGTCTCCTGAACTATCACAGTCTACATTACCGTAGGTGGAAGGACAATGTACCGTACGGGCAGTTCAGGAGACTGAGGAGGAACTGCACAAAAGAGGTAGACTTTCAGACACAAAGCGCCATTATGAAGGACCGGTTTATAGAAAAGGAATATCCTAAAGGTCTTATACAGGGTGCTCTGGCTAGGGTAACTGATTTAACGCAAGAGGACTGTCTGCGGTCCAGTAATAGAGAGACTAAGCTTGACTATAAATTTAACTTTTTAACAACCTATAACGGGAAACATGCAACCATAAGAAAGATTCTACGGAAGCATTGGCCGGTTCTACGAGCAGACCCATTCTTAAAAAAGATTTTGCCATCAAATCCAGGTCTAACCTTTAGGTGGGCACGCACGTTGAAGTCCATATTAGCCCCCAGTAGACTAAGGAAAAAAGATAGAGCCAGTACTGATGTCCGCTTGGCCACAAAATCTTCCGGTAGTTGGAAGTGTCAAGTGAAAAAGTGCAAATGCTGCGCCACCATCATTCATGGCGCCAAGAACATTCAGAGCACAAGTACTGGGGAAACTTTTAACATCAAATATCATCTGTCATGTGCTTCAAAGTTTGTCATTTACGTTCTACAGTGCCCCTGCGGTCTACAATATGTAGGCCGCACTATAAGGACACTCAGGGAAAGGTTGAACAAGCACCGGTCGAATGTGCTGAATAAGTTTGAGAAACACAGCGTGTCTAGACACGCTGCTCAATATCACAACGGCGAATTTAAAGACTTCACAGTGGTCCCGGTAGATTGTATTCCAGACACCTATCATAATAGGTTTCAGCTTCTCCGCAAACGGGAAATGTTTTGGATATATCGTTTCAATACGTTGGCCCCGTCAGGGCTTAACGAGGCATTGGAGGACATCACCAATTAAGGAATGTGGTAGTTCTTAAAGACATCACTAATTGGGGAATGTGGTAATTTTTAAGGTTAAGGTTGACCACTGGCACATCCCAATACTGAGACCGAAACTGTAGTCACAACGACCAATAATCCATTTATTGGTACCCAGAGACACCAATTACTATAGTGTATTGTTAGCAATATTGTTTAAGCTCTATTTTGGTGGAAAGAGTAATTTCTGGTGTATTCCCAACTCTGGAGGGTATAGTTGTCCTCCTTTTACTAGTTTTTTTTTTTTTTTTGTAACTCAAATTTTTATTGAAATTTTTTTTTTTTTTTTTTACAATAAGAAAAGAAAAAACAATTACAAGTTACAAGACGAACACCCGCCCTGCGAACAGAAAAGCACACAGTGCAACACAAAATACTAGTTTTTGTTTTAATGCAATCATTTGGATAACTAACTGTATATTTTGTGTATTTTTTGTACATAAGGAATAATTATTTATTCATGCACAGAATGTATTCACCAATTTCTTCTTTTATCCAGTGGATATTGTTGTATAATCGCCTGCTGTCCAAATATGTGCGAGGTGCCTATTTCAGATGCACGCACAACTGCTCCGGCAGTGTGCGTTGGACATCGGGCGGCCCGTGGACCAGGACGTCCTGCGCGTGCGCGGCCATTAGGACAAGCGCATGCGCAGTACATGAGAGTGGGCGCACGCGTCGTGCGCCTCTCTCAACCCCGGAGGTGTATGTACAGCGCGTGCGCAGCTGTTGTGGGCCGGCGCGGGCGCATGCGCTGTGCTCTTCTCTAAGACGCCATATATCGGCCCGGGATGAGCGCACGTGCGTCTTAATACGCATGCGCCAGCGCGGGAAGCAGAAGCTCCCGTTTTACCACTCCCACCAATGCTATAAATGGTTCTGCTATCTGCTGGGCTGTCAAGCAACCAGCCCAGCGGTTAGAGGTAAGAACAACGATTCATTTATTTATCTCTTTATCATGCCCTCTCACTCCTATCAGGAATTTGAGTTTGAGGAACGTCAGACCCTTGTTGTAAGGGTGTTGTGAAAAGGTTTTAAGTTGGAAGTACTATATGAAGTCTTGCCCATAAATACACATTATAGAAATAATGAGGGGCATTTGGAATACTGTGTAAATGTTTTTTAAACAAAGGATTGTGGACCAATGGATGTGGCACAACGTGGTTTTAAATAGTTGTCTTTTTTATGTTTTAAAGAATCTGTAGTGCATTTTGGATGCAGTTCTTTTATATGTTTTTATGCACTTATTTAATCGAATATACACTGCTTAGACATGTGTTATTATTATGTTCAATTGTAGAAACCAGTACACCTGAGGAAGGGCGTAGCTTAACGCCCGAAACGCGTTGTGTGAAAGTTTTTGTTATCAATAAAACCGAAATTGCTATTTTTTACCAAACAAGAGAGCGCAGTTCCTTACTTCTGGATTCGCACCGAATCTGATTTGACGGTCCCTTCATCTAAGCTATTTGACACCCGAGAGGTGCCAGGAACATTGCTGCCTCGACCTAGGAGAAGCATATTGTGGCTTTAACATTTGCAAATAGTGTTGTGGCTTCTATCCACAACCCTCCAAGGTGAGCTACTTTGCATAAGTATTGACACCCTAGTATAAGAAGTACTACACTACGGTCTGCTCGGTGTTTGTTTTTATTTTCTTTGAGACAAAATTGAAAAAAGTACTCACAATGAGTGCAAAGCCATAAAAAACCCCATAGTATTATTAAACGTGTGTGCCAAAGGCAGATAACAGTATTAAAACACCATGACAGAATGTAAAATAATAGTGTGAACTACAACATATGACTAGTGTGACAAAACAAAAAGTGAAAAGACCGAAAATACAGAGAATATTAGGTAAGTATGTTGTAGACTGGTTTCACTGCTGTTTATATCAGTAAAGTCCAGCAATTGCTGTAAAATCACTAGGAAGGTATGCAGCACCTAGCTAACCACATGACTATGCAGTGTTGTAAAACAATGTAATCTTACCCATGGTGTGGGGATGACCAGAAGCAAGCGGTGGGACCGTAGACAGGGCCATAAGCCCAACACGCGTTTCGGTGCAAACCTTCGTCAGGGAATGATTCATTAGCCATAATTGGTGGCTATCAGTACAGGGGCCATAGTCATATGGTTGTCCATTTTATACATATTTTCTTGGTGTTTTTTATACTGTGTCTATTGTTGAAATAAAAATTTCTATTGTGTATTTTTCGCTAACTATGACTGGTTTGTGGTTTGTTTACCCTTAGTATATACTTACCTGACCCTGTTTTGGGTCCATGTATTTCTTGGTTGGATGGTAAGCATACGCTATTATGGTAAGGCCGATTATTATAGGGGTATACACTGGTATTTTGTAATAGGATTTTTTCCTGCTATACCCTCACAGTGCTATGATCTGGTTTTGGTGAGAACCACTGGCGTAGCAAATCATTCAGCTAATCATTCATGGCTGTCTCTGCTAAGCATGCATGCTATATCTGTGTATGCAGAATTCATATACTGATGGAGGAGGACATATATGATTACTTTTAAGGCATACACATATATGTAGGTGGACAAAGATGGTATGTTTCAAGGGAACTTTATAGATAGGAGACATCTAAAGGGATTTTCTTGATAGAAGCAGTTTCGACAATTATATGTGGAAGAAATGATCTCCTCTGTGAGGGTACAACTAATAATATATCATAAAATAATAAAGAGAAAAAATATGAAATATTAAACGCAATAAAAATAGCCACAGACTGCAGTCCTAGCCTACTGCCATATTCAACTTGGCTGGAATGTCATAAGAACATCACATGACCCATGACATCACAATGCACATGACCACAGGTAAGTGTATAGAACATTCTAAATCAGAAGCAGGCTGTGTCACTGGAGGAAGACATCTAGAAGAGGACAAGTCCAGGAAAGAACACGTATTTCTACTGTGGTTTGTCAGGACATGCTCTTGTTTTAATTCTTAAATTACAGGGGTTTTCTGGGTTAAAAATATTGACAACTTATTCTTAGGATGGGTCATCAATATCAAATAAGTGGGGGTCTGACACCTGGCATCCACTTCGAAAAGTAGGAAGTTCTGGTTCCACCCAACTCTCTTTCCCTCACCTGTCCTAAATAGCTGTGCAACCCCAACTTACTGTTTGTCCATCACGCATCCTAATGGACTGTGTGTTCCCACCCTATTGTTTGTCTCTCACTCACACTATTGTTTGTGTGGCCTCACCTTACTTTTTGTCCCTCTTCCCTCATAAGACATTGTGTATCCCCACTCTACTGTGTATCCCTTCCCTGTCCTAAGGGGTTTCATGGCCCCATCCTACTGTATGCCCCTCACCCTACAACTTGCCCTTCACCTGTCCTAAATGGCTGTGTGACACTGTCCTGTTTGTTACTCACCCATCCTAAGGGGTTCTACTTCCCCTCCCTCCACAAAGGGGCTAAGACCGTATTGTGTGTCCCTCACCTGTTCTAAGGCCCTGTGCAGACCCACCCTACTGTTTGTCTATCACCCATCCTAATCCACTGTGTGGATCCACCCTTTTATGCATATCTCTACTGTCCTGTGGACCCACCCTATTGTTTGTCCCTCTCTAATTCTAAAGGGTTGTGTGGCCTCACATTACTGTTTTTCCCTCTTCCCTAATAAGACATTGTGCATCCCCACTCTACTGTGTATCCCTTGCCTGTCCTAAGGGGTTTTATGGCCCCATCCTACTGTATGCCCCTCACCCTACTATTTGTCCTTACCCTGTCCTAAGTGCCTATGTGACCCCACCCTACTGCTTGTTACTCACCCATCCTACGGGTTCTACTACCCCCTCCCCCGCTAAGGCGCTGTGCAACCCCATCTTACTGTTTTCCCCCCTTACCCATCCTAAGGGCTTCTGTGGCCCCACTCTACTGTTTGTTCCTCCTCCATTCTAAGGGGCCATGCAGCCTCACCCTATTGCGTACCTTTCACCCATTCTAAGGGGCTGTGTGCTCCCACCCTTTTATGTATATTTCAACTGTCCTACCCTATTGTTTGTCCCTCACTCGTTCTAAGGGGTTGTGTGGCCTCACCTTACTTTTTGTCCCTTTTTGTAATGTGTTAAATCTCAAATTAAGTTGCCGAGTATTTAGGCTTATATAGTATGTGTATATGTGTGTATGTATATTATAGTCATAGCAATCTCTATATACAGTATGTGTATATAGAGCCCATCAACCACTTAGTGGCTTTATTATGATGGGTCCCTACACTAACACTTTATATATGGGGCAGGGGATAACCTTCTTCTAAACTCACTGTTACAGTGCTGTCTCTAAGAATGTTACGTCTCCGAGGGGTTTTGTCTATAGGGGGAGTAAAACATTTATTATATAAATAAAGTCTTAGGGTAGGGACCCATCTGAATGAGGTCGCCTTGACGTGGCAGATGGGCTCGCATAATTCACCAAGCTGTGCGCTAAGAACCTCACATTTATATCTGTAGTCAGTGATACATGAAAGTGGAGGTGAAGAATTTTATTGTTTAAAACTCCACACCAGATATATAAACTCTTATCAGAATTAGATCTAATCTTCTAGGCTTCTCTATTCTCGGTGTATCAGTCCTCATCCTGTCCTGCGTCTAGTCTACCTGCTCTTTTACTTTACTGCTATTCATTTACCTTTTAGTTTGATCTAAAGCAGGGGTCTCAAACTCAATTTACCCCGGAGGCCGCTAAAGGCAAAGTCTGGGTGAGGCTGGGCCGCATCAGGTTTTTCCCATTTTTTTTTTCTAAAAGTCATATTCTGACACCGTAACTTTTTTATACTTCCATGTACGGGGATGTATGTGTGTGCCGTGTGGCCTTCCAACCAATCATATTTCAGTACACACCCTTTATTTTTTATCATATTAAAGAGGATCTTTCGTATTCTCGGGCACATGCGGTGTAATACACCACTAGAAAGCCAACAGTGCGCTGAATTAAGTGCATTATCGGCTTTCCCGTTCTGTGCCCCCACTGGAGAGCTATCGGTGCCGTTACTGTAGCTCTTCAGTGTCAGAAGGGCGTTTCCAACAGTCTGTCAGGAACACCCGCCTCATGGTAGTGTCTATTGTGCTGTACTGTGAGAAGGGGCGTTCCTTACTGCCTAGCGATGATGCTGAGTGGTGAGGAATGCCCCCACCCCAATCCTGACAGTATTTGGCACCGATATTTCTTCAGCGGGGCACAGGACGGAAAATCCAATAGTGCGGTTAACTCAGCACACTGTTGCCTTTCTAGCGGGGTATTACACCACATCTGCCCCAGGACGCGAAACATCCTTTTTAAGTGGTAGTAATGTTTAGAATTTTAGAAAATACACCCTCAGCAAACCAATTTGATTTGTGGGAAGTGGGGGGGAGGGAGCAGGGCCAGTTATAGAAAAAGTGTAGCCCTGACCAAATTTGTAAATGGGATCCCAAATACAGAAATATTGGGCTAATGCAATCACTTTCAGAAGGTGGCATGCTGAATTCTGCACTGGTGATGTTTAGCATGTCTAGATCTTTATTAGATCTCAAAAGAACAGTGACCCAGATGGTAATAGTGCACAGGAAAAGTGCACCCATTTATTCCCAGCAAAATAATGGAGCCACTTTTTGTACCCACACACAGTAAGACTATAGAATTTGTCATGTGTGTTCATCGAGTGAGGTTGTTTTTACCTAATTTTAAGACCGTCTTTAATTGTTTCACGAAACCATATAATTCAGAGAGTGTGTAGTCCACTTGCCTGTAGGGTAGTATATGGCGACTTGTTACTGGGCAGAGGCAGACAGGAGTAGTCGGGGACACAAGTTCGTGGTCCTGGTAGAGGCTTCTGAATAGAAAGCAAAAACCATTAGACCATTAAAAAAACCTTTAGTCTTTATTGCATCGCATAATCCAATATAGACTTTAATGTAATATAGTAACAGGTACAAAACGGCTGTGAAAAACATCCACACTTTTCACTATATGGAGGGATTTGCGAAAACAGCCCAAAAATGGGACATAACCTATATTCTGACGGTCCTCATTCACCGACAGTGACTTTGGTCTAGATCAGGAATACTCAACTGGCGGACTACAGTTCGAACTCAGACCACAGACGCCAGCTGTCCAGACCCCTGCCTCCTAACAATGGGTGGGAGAAACCTTATACTATGTGGTTACATTGGTAACCCCCCACAGTATAATGCACCTTAGTGCCCCCACCCACTGTATAATGCTGTATAATGCTCCCTAGTGCCCCCCTTGGTCAAGTTGAATACCCCTGCTGTAGAGGATGGAACCAGCTGCTTGTATACAAGACCTTTACTTGTTTATTGATTCCCTCATCCACAGTATATACAGTATGTGCTACTGACCTCTAGTGGTCATGTACTGAATGCACAGTCAAATGGAACTTAGCAGAGAAGCAAAGAGTACAGTAATTCATAGTTGGACGGCTCCCTCTATGTGTGAACAGAATTGTGATATGTTGGTAATATACACATATGGATGACTATCACATTTAACTGCAAGGACATTTCTTTAAAAAAAAAAATGTGTCTTTGAGAAGTACACCCCTTTATCAAGACCAGATTTCCTATGACAAATATTTAGTTCTACCTATATCATGTATACTTGATCATAACAACTAATTTGGGTGATTGTCTCAGAAAGGTCTCACTGACTGTTGATCTCACAAGAACAACTGCAATGTCACAGATATACGGCATAATGTTATACGGCACTGCAAAATGTGACCTGCAGAACCAGCATGGTGCTCTGGGGGGAATGTAGCAGACACCCAGAAATCACTCAAAATACTGCTAAAGGTATATATGGATGTAGTTATTAACCCATTAATAGCACTAACTGACTTAAAAAAAAATTGCCACAAAACTCCTTTAAAGGGGTTTTCCCATCTCAGTGTTTCAGCAGTCTGCCTGCAGTCTTTTCATCTCACTTCCTGTATCTCTTCTCCCTCCCCCTTGCTACATGGGCCAGAGAAGTCTCACAACATGTATACAGATCAGATAATATACAGATGCTTGTATAGAATGGACTCAGTGTTATCTGTGTGTTTATATAGAGATAACAGACTTGGCTTTATCAGCAAATTACAATTAGCTGAACAATTGTCCTGCTGGCAAGAGCAGTGAATGACGTCACTTGTCCTATAGGTTCGTGGTTATAGCAGCGCTGTGTAAAAAATTGGAGGAATAAGGTCACATAGCAGGAAAACAAAGCAGAATTTCTAAAGAAATATATTTAGGAAAAGTCTTCAATTTACATAAGCTACCAGTATAGATAGGATCCGTGAGATGCGACAACCCCTTTCAATCTGATTTACATAATAACTTGGAAAGCAGTGAATTTTTGATTATTTTTTATTGTTTGTTGGAGGCAATGTGACCAAACAACAGCAATGTTGCTGTTTTTACTTTCTATTTCATTCACCATGCTTGCAGTTTCAGTTTTTATGATGCATCAATACCAAATATGGCAACATTTTTGATTATTTATTTTGTTTCTTATTTATCACATTTTTTAACTTGACTTGAACACTACAATAATACATTACTAGGCTACCCCACAGGATGGCATACGCTGCAGAGAGGAACTGCAACACTGTTTCCATTCAAAGGGTTGTCCGGGATCTGAAGATAATTGATGCTGCATGCAGAAGACGGAAAGCTCAGAACGGACTCCAGGCACTAGTGTGAACCTAGCGTTATACGTCGGAATAGTCTTAAGGGGGCTCTATCAGCATATTTACGGGTTATGGTTATGCTATTCGTGTGTAAAAAGACTCCCCCCCCCCCGGTCTTTTTCATTGCCTTGGTAATCGATATGTAAATTAGTGCACGGTGGGCGTGTCGTGCACCCCTTAGCGTCATAGCTTCACGCCCACCACTGCCTCCAAGCCCCGCTCCTCCTGCTTATTCATGTTGGTTTCTATTAAAAGCTATTAAAAGAACGCGCATGCGCAGTAGCGCTCCCTTTGGCACGCTACTGTGCACGCTCCAGCGCCATTTTCTCAAAGAGACCATTGTGAGCTAGAGCACGCACAGTAGCGCGCCAGAGGGAGTGCTACTATGCACGCGTGCGCTTTCAATAGAAATCGATGCGAATAAGTAGGAGGAGTAGGCCTTGGAGGCAGCGTGGAGGACCATGCACGATCCAGCTAATTTACATATCAATTCCCAAGGTAATTAAAAAAAACAGGGGGAGGGTCTTTTTACACACTAATAGCAGCACCTGAATAGCCTTTTTAAAATGCTATTCAGAAATATCTTTAGCTCATATCCCATAAATCTGCTGATAGAGCCCCTTTAAGAAAGGCTATTCTTCTCCTAGCTTTCGATGTCTTCTCCGAGCTGCCGTTCACTTGAAATGCCGTTTTTTGTCAGTATGCAAATTAGTTCTCTTGCAGCACTGGGGGCGGGCCCAATGCTCAAACAGCACTGGGGGCGGCCTCAATGCTGTGAGAGAACTCTCCAGCACCGCCTCCATTTTCTTCAGCAACGGCCTCTTCACGCATCTTCTTCCGGCGTGAGGGGCAGGTCAAAATTCAACGCATGCGTAAGTCGGCTCTGCCAGTGAGCAGGCGCAGTACGCTCTGTACTCCATAGAATTACAGGAGCAGACTGCGCCTGCTCACTTAAGCGGCCACAAAAAAATGGCCCGCCTGCATGTCAAGCCGGCATTGGGGACGCCCCCAGTGCTGTTTGAGTGCTGAGGTCCGCCCCCAGTGCTGTGAGAGAATTCATTTGCATACCGACAAAAAACGGGATTTCAAGCGAACGGTGGCGCGGAGAAGACATCTAAAGGTAGGAGACAAATAGCCTTTCTTAAGGTTATTCTGACATGTTAGTGAGAAAAAAATGAGTTTGAATGATAGGATCCCTTTAAAGCAAGGGTTGCAATGCGCATAATCAAAGGGATAACGTAAAGGTTGAAAGCGGCAGAAAGAAAGGACGGATTACAGCGAAATCTGCAGCATAAAACACAGATTTACAGAGGAAAAGGTCACTGAATTTCCCAGTAGACATTCTGCAGGGTTTTCGCTGTGTGTGACCTGCGTCTTACATGCTGTATTTTACCACAGCCACCACGAAACGCCAAGATCGGATTGATAGGTGTGAACACCGCCTCAGGGAAGCCTGTCATAACAATAATATGTAGTAAAAATAGTCCTGAAGGAGGGACTGACACAACTACACTCCCGCCATGATGGGACAGTATATTATCCAGGGATATTACATCCTGATTTTCCAGTTCATCCTGCACACCCAGTCCTGACTTCCCAGTCTATCTTACACGTCCTGTGGTAACTCTACCTGACTGAGGTGTGACTGCAGCGCTGACCTAGTGACATGACAGGTCACACCCTTCTCCATCAATGAGTTCTTAAAAAAAAAAGGCGGGCTACATGTGAGGAGGCTGACGTGTAGGGGCGGGGCCACAGTGACGCGCTTCTCTATCAGCAGCCAGAGGAGGCGGGGCCGGATCCCGGAAGTATGTGTATGTGTCAGGCTAAGTCAGGACAGGGAGCTGCAGAGTAGCTGAGCTGAGTGAGTATGGTCATGTCATGTGTGCAGGATACACACAGCTCTGCTGTGCTGCGGTCATAGCGCTGTATCCTGCAGCCTTACTGTATATGTATGTGTATGTCACTGACAATTGGAGTAGCAGTGATGAGAGTGCAGTGTGTAGTGTCCCCTGTGAGTGCACTCTGATCACTCTCTGTACTGTATGGCAGTGTCTGGGGCAGTCTGTGATACTTGCTTTATGGCCTTTTGCAGTGAATCAGGTGGTATAAATTGCATTCCCTTGTGTTCCATATAGGTTGTAGTCACATCTGTTTTTTGTCCTTATTATCATGCAGATTTATGGGGAAAAGAGATATATATATATATATATATATATATATATATATATATACACACACTGTGGTGATCATGTCTCTCTATGTACATACAAATGTAGCACAGCTGAATTTATTGACTTCTGTTTAAAGAGAACCTGTGCAGTCCAAAATGCTGCAACCCAATAATAATGCCATGTAGGACCCTTTATTAGGAGAAGACCCCCTTTGTGGCTACAAACTGACCGTCCTCTTTTTATTGATCTGTAAATCAGCTGACACGTGCACTGAGGTCGTTCCTTATTTGCCAGGTGCTCTGGCTCTTGTTTTAAACGTCCCCCCTTCTTGCTGTGGCTGATATTTTCCATCTCTGCCTGTGCCACGTCTTTCTTGACAAATCAGGCCCCTCCCCCAGTGCACTTACAGATTGATTTGCATATATGTAAAAAGATGATGATCTCTGCATTGTTGCATTAGTTTGCAGCCACAGGGGTATAGTTCTACTCTTATTATTGGTTTTGGAGACATTTTGCATGTGACAGGCTCCATTTAAGTATTCTGATGTCTAATGGCACAGACTTGCCTGCGTTACTGCGGAAAACCCACAGGTAACACATGTGGAAAAGGTTTTTGTATGAACTTAAACTTATAGTGACTGCAATGTTATTACAGCCTGCAATAATATCACGTGTCTGCTATAAAACAGATACTGTGTGATATAAATAGTGAGGGGTCTCCTGCACATCCTCACTCCGGCTCTCTCCAGCATCCTCTTCAGTCCTTTTATCCCTGCGATAAAAGCAATGCGCCCCAGAAGTCACCGCTAATGCTTGTGATTGGGCCTCAGTGATCACGTGGGGTGTGCTGACGTCATTACACTGGTGTTCCCTACGTGGCTCCTGAGGCCCAATTGCAGGACCTAGCAGTGACCTTAAAGCCCCAAAGAAGATGCTGGGAACCATTGGAAGCCCAGGAGAAGTGAGTATGAGGGTAAGTTCACACTGGGTTTTTTTGGTACAGGACCTAAGGCGGCGGCCGCCTCAGGCTCCAGACCAAAACACGGGTAGGCAGGACTGAGTGCAGGTGCACTGCACTGGCATTCAGCCACACACTCCGTTCCGGATTAGGCCCAATGAAGGAGCCTAGTCGGGAGTGTCTTCAGGCCGAATCGCGAGGCAAATCGGTCTGAAGAATGAGCATGTCGCTTCTTTTTTCCGGGAGTCTTTTTGGTCAGGATTTTGAGGCCTCAAAAAAAACCCTGTGTGAACTTACCCTAAGTTGTACTTTTTTTTTTTTTTTTGTTTAAGTCTCTTCCCCTTGGCAGCCTAATATTGGTAAGGAGCCCAGCGGCATGTACAGACATTGCATAACGGACACATTTCCATTAACAATAGTTGGAGCCTGCCTGGGGTGATGATGTACATGCACATGTCGGACATGCATGTCATAGGTTTGCCACCACAGCCCTAAAGTATGTTCACACTGTATAAAAATCTATTTATTTCTGCTATATATCTAACTGCAGAAATCCAAAGCTGAGCCTTAGATCTCAGTGGGATAATCTTTGTGTAGCACCCACCACTGTGTTAACACCAAAACTGTGGCTAGTAAGGACACCCTGTTTTTTATTTTACCAACTATGTAGGAATTGAATTCCTACATGTCTTAAGCGGAGTTCACACTGCTGCTGCTGTCCGCCCCAGGGTATCCGTGGTAAACCCCGGGGAATCTGGACAACAGACGGTTTGCGAGCAGTCAGCTGTAAAAACCCATTCATTTGAATGGGTTTTCAAAGGTGACCGTCCGTGAGCATTTTCAGCCTCTCCACCTGGTGTCTGGTTTTTTTCCACAGACACAAAATCCTACATGGAGAACTTTGTGTCTGTGGAAAAAACCGGACACCAGGCAGAGAGGCTGAAAACGCTCAGGGGCAGTCACCTTTTGAAAACTATTCAATTGAATGGGTTTTAAAGCCGACCACTCACAAACCGTCTGCTGTCCGGATTCCCCAGGGTTTACCACGGACACCCCAGGGTGGGCAGCAGCAGTGTGAACGCCGCGTTACAGGTAGGACGCTAGATATCTATATCGTAATATTTGTATAGATCCTGGTATGCCACAAGTCTACATGGCTTGGTTTTCAGAACAATTTTCAGGTTACGAGCACTGTATACTGACCCTGTGTTTGACACATGTGCTACAATATGTGTGTTTGTCTATGGTTTACATATGTGACTCATTAGGGTGGTTTATTAGGAAATATCCCAGAGCGGACCCCCACAGGTCCTCATGCAGGGTAAGCTGTACAATGTCCACTGTCCGGATATGACACCACTTCTGTGCCAGTTTTGTGTGTTAACACGTTACTGGTTTTCATTAACTAGTTGTGCTCCTCTGTAGGACAAAGAGCGTGGCAGACTTAGTGAGTGCTCCGAAGACTTTGTCATTTTGTCCACTTCTCTTTATAGTCAATTTTTTTGTGTGTGTGATTTGTCTAGTTCCATTAGACCTTATTTACAACACGGTGAATAACGGGCCTGCGGCATCCATGTTCTGAAAAGTCATGTCACCGCCATTTATAAAACCCATTAAACGCTATAGGTATATTAACAAGCCTATTTTTTTTAATGGGCAAAGAAAATGGACCATCAGAAAAACTGACATGTATATTCACAAACGTTCATGGGTTCTAAAACGGACATGTGATGGCCCTTCAGAAAACTGATAACATGGGGCCATTTTTACTGTCGTAAGTGTCTGATCACTGGAGGTCTGACCACAAGGACACCAGCAATAACAACAATGCTCCTTTCACTTCTTTGGGACTTCCAGAAATGCAGTTTCTTTGAAAGGGTTGTATCATTAAAAACACTTACACTTACCCGCTATGTACAGGATAGGGGGTAAGGTGTAGTTCACACGGAGTCAAATGGGTTGGATTTTGACGCAGAATCCGCATCAGAATCTGACTAAAAAAAAACGCCTCCCATTGAAATCAATGGGAGCCGGTCATTTCCTTTTTCCGCAAGCGGTTTGTTCCCGCGAGCAGAAAGGAAAAAGTTAGCTGCCCTTTCTTCAAGCGGATTCCGCAGCTGAATCGGCCGCACATCCGCCTCGAGACACCTCCCTCCCGATTAGGCCTAATCCAGAGCGGAAAGCCTCGACTGTCTGAAGCCGCGGCAATTGCGGCTACCCCCAGCAGACTCATTTCGCTCCAGATTCTGACACTTCTTCCTGCATCAAAATCCAGATCGTTTTACTCCGTGTGAACTAGCCACAAGATCACTTAAAGCCTTTTTGTGAACGAAGAGCCAGTACACGTGTGTGGCTACCGTTCCACTCGCTTCAGTGGGCTGCTGGCAAACCAGTGGAGTTGGTAGGCTAACTATTTTTCCAAAGCCCAATTGAATCCTTCATAAATGGTTGACAACCAGGGGCGTAACTTGAATGGGTGCAGCTGCATCGGGCCCAAAGCACTGGCAACAGTAATGAGATTGCATCTTCCATCTGGCCCATAAACCAAGGAGACCCACAGATTACCCCTAACCGCACTAAGGTGGATTAAACTCCTTAGAACCCATACCCATCACTATCAGGAATTCACTGTAGGGGTGAGGTAGGAGGCCCGGACAAAAGCCTACATTGAGGCCCACAAGACTTTAGTTACGCCACTGCTGACAACCATGGTCAGTCAGAAGCGGTAAAATTCCTATAATTCATATGTCATTCAATTCTGTGGAAGCAGATTTGCAACAAACTATACATAACACGGGCGGTCACCTCTGCAAGTAATGGGTTTGAAAGCTGATCGCCAGGATTCCATCTCCTGCCCAGTTTCGCAGGGCCGAAGACGGAAATCGAAACCGACTGGATTGGATAAACCGGAGACTGGGCACAGATGTGAACCCGCCCTAAATAATTATACATCATAAAAATTGTCTAATCATTTTATTTAAGTCAGAGTCAGTAACTTGTCCCATTGAAGTGAATGGAGTGCCAGTCACACATGAGCACTGGTGCTTCATTCACAAGCAGGCTTTAGGAGGACTTCTGGGCCTGGAGTGTCCGTAATAGCACAATACCTTTAAGTCTGTGAAATTCTGTTAATTGACATAATGTACGTTATAAGGATTCTAGTTTTGCTGAAAATTAAAAAAAAAAAAAAAAAAAGTGACCTATTTTTCTGGTCATGTGACAGGCATCTTTTCTTAGAACTCTGCATTGTCTTATTTCTAGGAGGGTAATTTAATATCCGCATTCACTTTATCCTTTCTGCTGTTCTGTCATGAGAACAGAAGGATGGACTAGACTGTAGAAACTGATCTGTCTATATCTGGTGTGTCAGGTATCCACTCTTTCCTCCTCCAAGTCCTGGCGACTGAACAAGGACGCACAGCGACATACTGATGTGCATTATGATGTAAGTTTTAGCACTACGGTGCTATATGACTCCTCTGTGCCGCCCTCTGCTGTCGTTCTGAATCTTAAAACATTGTATATTAGTTTGATATTGTGAGATCAGTTCAGAGATGCTGCTGCAGTTGTGAATGTGGCCCACACACAGACCGTATTCCTCAGACATGTTACGCGGCGCACTCCCTTCTACTTTTGGCCATCTTCAATGTTGGACCAAATGTCACTTGAGCCAGGGCTGCGTCACGACGCATAAGGATGCCGGCCGGGCCTGTGTGACATTTGTGACTTCAAACAGGCCCGAAGCCTGCCGGAACGCAGGAGTGTATACTCCGGGGGCTGAAAAGTGAAAAAAACACACGAGGGGCTTACCGGGCCCTGTGTCAGCAGCTACCGCAGTATTTATGCCTCTGGAATAAAAGTGCAGAGGTTGCATGTGCCACTTATGTCTGTGCCTACCGTAAGAACAGAACTGAATAGGCCCAAAATTTCCTCAATCCAGATGCGAATCAACGTCAAAGTGAGCAGATGTGCTAGTTGGGTGCACTGGGGGATTAGATATGCATTGGCTCATCTTTTCACCCCCCTCTCTAATTTGGACATATTTACTCTCTAATATTCACCTCACACAACTGCATTGGCGTGTTTGTGTTGGAGGTAAGTATTTTTGGTTCTTGTGTATGACCAGCATTGAAGGGGTTATCCAGTATTAGAAAACTCAGAGCTCCAATCTGGAGCAGCGTCAGTGCTCATAACCACGACCCCCTCACCTGCCCCTGCCTGACACCACCTAATGAACATTAGAGAGTCTAGTTAGGATCAGGCACCAAAACTGACTGCTCAGGGCTCGTTCACATCTGCGCCCAGGTGTCCGTTCTGCAGGTTTCCGTTTCCTGCATAAAACAGAGCAGGAAACGGAAACCTGCAGGAGTCTCTCTCACCCATTCATTTGAATGAGTTTGAAAGCTGTCCGGCCGTGGGCTGCGGTGAGCGTTTTATGCTCTCCGCCGCGAAACCGGGTTTTTTTAATCCGGACACAGAGTCGGACATGCAGTGCTCTGTGTCCGGATTAAAAAATCCGGTTTCGCGGCGGAGAGCATGAAACGCTCACGGCCGGACCCGGTCTGTGCTTTCCGTCTTCTGGCTTGCAGAAGACGGAAAGCACAGAACAGAGACCAGAACGCAGGTGTGAACCTAGCGTCAGCTGCATCAGAATCAGTGTAGCAGGGGTAAAGGATGAAAAGAACTGGAATTGGTGGAGGAGGGTAAGGCTAAAGCCCCATGTTGCGGGAACACAGCTTTTTTTTTGTTGCAGATTTTATTGCGGTTTTTTGAGCCAAAGCCAGGAGTGGATCGAGCAGACGGTAGATATATAAGAGCTTTCTATATACTTCCCATACCTTTTGTAGACCTTCTTGGCTTTGGCTCAAAAAAAACGCAACAAAATCTGCAACATAAAAAGCTGCGTTTCTGCAACGTGGGGCCTCAGCCTAAAGGTTATCTTTAGTGCAGTGTTAGAGGAATAGAAAGGTATTTGATTTTTTTTTCCCTCACCTCACACACCTCTGCCCGCCAGTGATGAAGCAGGAGACCTGCATTGCACATGTCAACATTCCACCACGAGATACATGATTTTTTTTTTTTTTTTTTGGTTTCTAAATTCTGTAAAGCTTTTAAGGAATTCAGTCCTTGAGCATTTCTTGCAGTGCTCACATGCTTGGCTTTTAGCAGACCAGGGGAAGGAGATTTACACGAGTATCTTGTTGACTCTTTGCGTGGTCGCTGTGTACAAAGAACTGCTGTTTGCACTGCCTTTCCCTCTGCCAACATGTAGCTCGCTGGATGAAGCATTCTGCATCCTGGAACAGTGTGTACTGCTGTGAGCAGATCCTTGGATTAATACTCCGTCCTCTGGAGACTAAATAGCACCATCTAGGCTTGTATGTCGACTTGTGATGTCATCGTGTTGCTTTCACTGATCCCTTACACACTGCTTTGTGACATGGCAGCCCGAGCTTCAGAGTTGCTCCTCCTATAGCTCACAATTAATATTCTCTGCTTAGACGATGGTGCCCACACCTAGGACGGCTTGTAAAACTGGACCAAATCATTAATACATGAGGAAGTTGCAGAGAGAGAGGATTTGCCATGAGTAATCCAGAGGATGAGGACACAGCAGACCCTAAAATCATTGAAATCGTATGTATTATGTATCTTTGATTTAAAGGCAGCCTGAGTAATGTGTACTATATACCACTTCTTACATTGCTGACCTCTTCCAAATCTGTTAATAGCTGGGACTCTAGTTTTATTGTGGTATATACTTTGAGGTGAACTATGCTATAAAAGTTCCAGTTAGGCTATGTTCACATCTGCACAAAGTTTTTTTTTTGGGACGCAGTGTCCACCTCAAATTGATGGATTGGGTCCATTGGGCTCCTTATGTGCCCACTATTTTAGCTGTTTGTTATTCTGGTCTGTTGGAGAACAACCCAATGCTCGTGTAAACCAAGCGTACATGTGTGTTTTCATATAATTTATTTTTTCAAAGTACTTACCCCCAGTTCACATTTGCGTTGGGGAATCACTTGGGAACCCCCTGAATGTAAACCTACATGCAGTAAAAAGTGGTTACCTAAGAAACCACACGAACGCCGTAGACTATAATGGGGTCCATGTGGTCTCTGCTTGGTGTCCGGACGAAACTTGCAGAGAGAAAAGTACTGCAAGCCGAAGAGGAGGTGCCGGGTCCATGTGATTTCTTAGCTGAATCTAATCTATATAGGTTTCCGTTCGGGGGGGGTCTCGGTCGACTCCCCGAACGGAATACCGAATGCAGATGTGAACAGGGTCTTACTGCTATGTTAAAATAAAAACTTTAAAAATATTTTATTAAATTGTGATTGCGCCAAAAATAGTTGTGCAGTTTAAGCTGGAATCAGTACTGATGAATAGTTTCCATATTATGGAGATTTTGTTAATTTTGTCGGGGCTAGGGTTTGACCAAAAAATAACCCATTATGGTGCCACTTGCACCAATAGTGTTAGGCCACTCACCTACCACTTTTATCCTATGTGGTGGCTACAAGAGGGAAAATCTTTTACTCTGGGGCCTGTTTTCAATGAGGATAGCCATTTCACTGCCCTGTTTTGACAATCTATGGATTGTTGTAGAGTAGTGGGTAGTAGATAATTTGGAATGGAATTTTGGAATGGAATTTGGAAATTTGGAATGGAATTTTCGTACTGTATTAGTATAACTATTGGCTTGGAAGTAGTGCAAGGTATCCCTGCGTCAAAATTTTCCTCTGCTTCTATGACCTGTTACTATATGTTTGCCATCTTGAGTCAGCAAGTTTCCAGCAGTAGCTATTTCCAGCTCTTTCCATATGTCAAATATACCACGTGAACCGCCCCCCCCCCAAAAAAAAAAAAAAAAAAGTTATTTTTTTTTTTTTTTAAATGTCTTGAACCTTTTGAGATGTTTAACAAAGGAGGATCGTACAGAATAGGGGGAGGATTGTACAAAGCATTTTAAAGGATAGTTGTTTCTGCTAAACAATAGATTTTGTCATACAATTTCTGCATACATAATGATACATAAAACGGGATTTCATTTTCATTTTTGTAAAACCGTGTGAGAATAAACACAAATGGTTTTTGTCCTGGTAAGTCAATGTAAGTGTGTGTCAGTTTTGGTTGTCGGTGTTATTGTATTGGAGTTTTGAGAGCCTTATCACATCTTAGAGGAGGTGATGTGTTCTAGGTTTTTACTCCAATTTTAATAAAAAGGAAAACAGAAACCACACGGACCCCCTATATTTCTAAGGTTACTTTTTTTTTTTTTTTTTTTATGCGGATTAGGTTTCGGAAACCCAAAACGCAGATGTGAACCAGCCTAAGCTGGTTCACAAAATGCAGACGTGTGAATAAGGTGCAAATAGACAAGGAAGTCACAACAGGGGAAGGAGAGGCATGCTCAGGGCACCTGGGATTTCTGCCAGAGTCATCTACTCGTTTCTCAAGATTGTCATTCTCAAGTGTCTCATTCATCCTCTATAAGGGTGTGTTCACATGTTAATAGCCTTTCATCTATAGTATGTGTAGGAGAGATGTCTTAATATAGACTTCTGATGAAATGCTGTAACATATTAGTAATAAAAAAAAAAAAGTTATGGTACACTATACTTTGTTCTTCAGTATGTTTTTTTTTTGTATGGAATACCGTAGTAGTATATGCTATTCCATACTGAGAAAAAGGGACTAGACTGATGGGGGTGCTTTAGTCCTCTTCTGGTGAATGCAGCCCTACAAATACGAGTGGCATATGCCAGGAGCTTTTCCTTGTACATAACCAGACATAAGGCTTAAAGGGTTGTGAACACACTATAGGATTCCAGGTGTGTCAGTATCTTTTCTAGCCATTAATGCTTTGGCTGTACTTCACAAAGATTGAGGATTGTTGAGGTGTGAACTGATAGTTTGCATGTATTATCGAGGTATAGAATACAGTCGACTCTCGATTTAACGTATCGGTATATAACGTATATAGGCTATAACGTATATTTTCTCAGGTCCCGACTAACCTACATGTATTTTTATCCCGTTATAACGTAATATGGTTTGCATATAACGTACTCTTTTTTGGACCCCCGCAGCCAATTGCAAGCCACATATAACGTAGAACGTTGTGTACAGGAGGGTCCCACCTAGCCAATCGCATGCATTTTCTGCCGCGTATAACGTAGTACGTTATACGTGCGAGCCTCTGACGAGTCTCTCACCACAGTGCCCTCTGGGTAGATTAGTTCACCGGAAGGAAGTCGTACGTGTCTCGTGTCGTGTGAAGTTCCGGTTTTGGTTGTTTATTGGCGCCAGAATGCCTCCCAAAAAGAGGACTAAGCTTACTGTGCAGCAGAAGGTAAGCGTGACATGGAGTTGCACACTGGTAAAGATGGTTTTGTGTTGATTGCATCGCGATTTCATTACTGTACGTTTCTATTCTCATCGATCAGGTTGAAATCATACGGGAGTTGGAAGGCAACTCTAGCCTCAGACAGACAGATCTCGCAAATCGCTACAATATGCCTCTGACGACGGTCAATACCATTGTGAGAAACAAAAAGCATATCCTAGAGCAGAGCGAGAAACTCGGGAAGATGTCAGGAAAACGTTCCAAATTCCGCAAAGCAAAGCATGAGGAATTGGAAAACATTTTGATGAAGTGGATTAACCAAGCACGAGCTGCCGGAATTAATATTGATGGTTCGGTTGTCAGGGAAAAGGCAAACACTTTAGCAGCAAAAATGAATGTGAAAGACTTTGTTGCTTCCAGTGGCTGGTTCACGAGATTTAAGGAACGAAACAGTCTTTCGTATTGTGTTGCTGCTGGAGAAAGTGGGGCTGTAGATGTGGCTACTGTTGAAACTTGGACAACGGAGCAACTGCCGAAGATTTTAGAGAAATACGACCTAAAAGATGTCTTCAACACTGATGAGACTGGCGTATTTTTTAATTTGATGCCGAATCGCACTATCGCTGTAAAGGGGGAGAAATGCCACGGGGGCAAAATGAGCAAGGAGAGGATCACCGTACTCGTTACCACCAATGCGGACGGCTCGGAGAAGATTCCTATACTGGTGATAGGCAAGTAAACTAAAATTACAGTACTGTATAAACGAGTTTCACTAAATTTAATTTAAATGTTGAATTACTGTAAATTTGCCTTGCAGGCAAGTACAAGAAGCCACGTTGTTTCAAGAACGTACGCACACTGCCGTGTGAGTACAAAAACAACACCAAAGCTTGGATGACGGGCGATTTTTTCATGCAATTTTTGAGAGCCTTCGACGCAAAGATGGGTACACGCAACAGGAAAGTGGCCCTCTTCCTGGATTGTTGCCCCGCACACCCACAAGAAGTGGAGGGTTTACGCAACGTAGACCTCTATTTTTTCCCGCCTAATTGCACAAGTAAATTGCAGCCACTCGATTTGGGTGTAATTAAGTCCCTCAAGTACAATTACAGGCGTTTGCTCGTGCAGCGGGCACTTGCGCTGATGGAGCGCAACCAATTGGATCAGTTAAAACCGGACCTGCTCCAGGCCATGCACTTCCTGGTAGCTTCGTGGAACAAAGTGACCCCCGCTTGCATCAAGAATTGTTTCCAGAAAGCAGGGTTTGAAAGTGCTGGAAACCACACTCAACCTTCGGAGCTAGAAGCAGCTGGAGCAGCAGTGATTTTGTATCAAAATGAGGAAGAAGAAATGGAGCAAGCAGAAATCCCAGGTGACGCCGAAGAAGTTATTGATACACCAAGCTGGGAACTCATCGCAGGGTCTGGTTTAGATTTCGAAACGTACGCAACCATGGACGATGAGGTGATTACATCAGAAGTGCTTTCTGTTGAGGAAATATACGAAAACGAGCAGGAGGAGGAGTGTATTCTTGAGGAACCAAATTCTGATTCTGAAAGCAGCAATTCCGTTTCCGAAACAATCGTGCCAAAATATTCTGATGTTCTCGATTCATTTCAGAAGGTGAAGACTTTCATTAGCGCTTTTGATGTCGGTGAACATATCATTAATCAGGTAGCAAACGTCGAGAGTGTGCTGTATGGGTTGCGCACCAAAGCTGTGCAAAAACAAACCCGTATTGAGGAATTCTTCTGTCCTAAAAAGTGAATGATACGGACACACACACACAGACATACAGTACTGTATAAATAAATGTAAATAGTTTTAATTTGGCTTCTGCGTTCTGACATTCTTACATTCGGCGTTATGTGCATGACGCGCATGTACGTACAGTATTTTATAGGGCCGAAAAAGGTGCTATCGTGAATAACGTAGTCAGGGTCCGGCACAGTGAAATACGTTATATACGTATAACGTATTCGCCTTATAACGTATTTTTTTTCCCGGTCCCAGCAATACGTTATATCGAGAGTCGACTGTAGTTATAGTTTCTTTAGAATGAACCTTTTTGTTCCCATAACCTCATGAACGGCAGGTAAGAAACGTCTGCACTAAATTTCCTAGTTCTTTATTACATTGTCAGCATAACGATTTACTCCAACAGTGCCCATTGATCCCATTGGGATATATCGGCTGCTTGTGGTCATTAATTGTTTACTTAGTCCATGGTCATGTGATATATACAGTGCATGGTCATGTGATGGACACACAGGTGCACAGCTCGTTACAAGGCAGAGCTCTGTTTACTGTGCTGTGACTGTAAGGGGGTGTTCACACTTTCACCGCTGTCCACTCCAGGGTTTCCGTCCTAAACCGCAGAGAAACTGTACAGGAATGGCCTGTAAACCAAGTTTTTTGGGTTTTTTTGCACGGATACACAGTCCTTGCAAAAAAAGAAAAAAAACTGTTTCCAGGTGGAGAGGCTGCATACTGACATTGGTGTTCACCTTTAAAAACCCATTCAAATGAATGGGTTTTGAAGCTGACCACCAGTAAGCCGTCTTTTGTCCAATTTCCCTGGGGTTTAGGACGGAAACCCCGGGGTGGACAGCGCTGGAAGTGTGAACCCAGCCTACCAAGCTGTGCACCTGTGTGTCCGTCACATGACCATGGACTAATTTTTATCCGGTGGAAGTAAACAATAAATGAAAATTGAATAACTTTTCATTATACAAACAATAACCTTTATTTGCTGAAACTGGACATCACCTTTAAGGTTTTATTGATTTTAATGTCTGATATTTTGCTTTTGAGAGACTTAAAGGGGTATTCCCATGACACTTGTTCACTAACCTGCAGGCTGTTGTGCTCTCTTCACTTCCTGCTTTTCACGGCACATAGGTGGGTGGGGTTTCACTTGCACGGGATTGGTTGTAAATGAATTACTAGTGTGAAGCTGATGTAGCAGAGCTGGATTTGAGTCACTTTGCATTACATGCAGATGTAATGGACTCCTTATCTCAGCCCTTATCAGCCAAATTCAATTAAACCGACTGATAAGAGCTCAGAAATCCCGGAGCTCTCTGGGGAGCTCCGCTACTTATCAGACACAAACAGCTCAGAGCTGCTCCCAGCCCCTCCCTCCCCCTGAGAGCAGGCAGCTACATCACTTAACATATGAGCAGATAATCCCAAGGGCCATAGAAACGGAGTGTAAACAATGAAGTGAATAAATTAAGATAGTGGCCAAACAAAGCAGTTTTGATAAAGCAATGCATTTAGGAAAAATCTTAAAGCCACATAAACTAGCGGTATAGATAGGACCCTTGTGATGGGACAAGCCCTTTAAACATGTTTGGCTCAAATTGAAATGCGTCAGTCCATAGACACTTGGAGAAATCATCTATGGAGTTTGGACCAGAACCTTAAAGATCCTATTCTGGTCATAAACCATTATCCTCTCCAATGGGCAGGTGATAACTACTGGATAGTGAAGTCTATAGGATCAGACTCTTCTTTGGGTTGCATCAATATTTTTTACATTATATAAGAGGCTATTGGGATCGGCTACGTAAATACTGTATAACTGTTACGTTCTATCTTCAGAAATCGTCAGCAGGATAATATAACAGAGAATAAAAAGAACTTAACAGTGACATTTGCTATGGGTGAAACATTAAAAGAAACCAAAAAAATTATAATTTATGTTGCAAGGCAAGAAGAGAATGTGGATCTGTTCCATTCCTCACCAGGGTAGCACAAATTAATGTTTTGGGTAGGTTGATGGGTATTCAAAGCATCCGTACAGCTTTCAATGCATGCCTAGGGGTTTCATGTCTATTGCGTTGCAGAATTGTTATGGTTATTCACTGAACCATAAAAGTTAAAATTTGCAGCATTACCCACAAATCATTCTCTGGTACATTTTGCCCTCAGGATACTTTCACACCAATGTATTTGGGCTGAGAAATGCGGTTTACTTGTCGGTTGTATTTTCTGGCCAATCTGCTGCTTTTGTGAGCTGTAGTTGCAGCATAAGGCTGGGTTTCCACTTGAGACTCTTATTTAGGCCTCGTGCATAGTTAGGGTCAGTTCACACATTGGCAGTCCGCGCGGGTTTTGACACAGAGAGAGACGCGACAAGCCGCATCTCTCTCTGGTCAAAACCTGCCTGCCGCGACCATCGCGGTCGCGGCTTTCCCCTCCTATGTCGGTTCAAATGAATGAGCCGACACAGGAGGGTGCTGCCACTAGGCGAAAGCCGCGGCCCAGCGTGCCACGGCTTCCGCCTGAAGATGGGACATGTCGCTTCTTTTGGGGTCTGTGTGTTTTCTTAGCCAACTGCTTTTTAATGTGTACAGGTTTCTGCTCAGGGGGGGGTCCCAAGCAGATACTCTGAACAAAATACCGAACGTAGATGTGAACCGGGCCTTAGACAGCCCTTATAGAAATATACAGAAAATAGAAACAGATTAGATAAATATGATATACCGGTATTTCACTCTCTGAATTTATAAAGTAAAAACAATGGAGATGTATTCTGTGTAGGGGTATGTTCACACTGCAAAATTATTTCGAGCTTAAAAATTCAGGATTTTGAAGCTGTTTTTTTTCTACTTGACCAAATTCCACCTCCCATTTGCTTCAATGAGGAGTTCAGGATCGAGCATGATGTTTATTTTTTCCACTAGCTGAAAAAAATAAATCAGTGTTTGCATTCCACTGAAATCAATGGAGGCTTGTTTCAGGTGGAATTTGGCGCTGGTTTTGAGATGGAATCGGCACTAAATTCCACCATGTGAACATATCCACTCACACACTTACCATCTGCTGCCTGTTCAGCCCGATGCAGTAAGAGTTGATCTGCCCACTGTTATGAAATCGCCCAGGCTGCCACAACAGTGCTCCCAAGGGTGAGTGAAGGCCCAACCCCAGTGCACCAACTGACTCATTTGCATAAGACTACAAAATAGGTTGTTTTGTTTTCTTCCCCAAATTTAAAGGTAACCTACATAATAAAGATGTGCTGTTTATCACTGTAATGTGCTCTGCATTGTGGTGGTAGAAGGTGAAGATGCTTGGGGGAGGTGGTAGACTTCCTTTAAGAATACCACAATTCTGTATTTGCCAGTCATCATTGTATTTGTTAGGGACTTCACCTTGTACTATTTATTTTGCTTGATAGTCTGTGACTAACTTTATTTATTGAACACCCATTGAGATTTGAGGGTCAGAGATGACCCATTTCACAATGCAGGCAACTTATTGCCATGGGTCCCACTACTGGCACTTCAGGGAAAGCAGTGGCCGGCCAGCCATTTGGGAAACGTGGCCATTCAAATGAATGTAATACAAGGGACATGTGGTTTTTTTTGTAATTAGATGCAGAGTAATGACAGTGGAATTAACCTTTGCCCCAGCTGACTGAAAATAAAGCTATAGCTCTGCTTTACTTTTGCTTTCCAGTACAGCACAGGAAGAGTTAATCGCCACTTTAGGACCAGGACTGAGTTTGCATATAGTAGCTCAGATCACTTGGTTCTATGAAAGTAACTTGGGTGGTTGGGGGTCATGTGGAAATGAGCTTGGCTTCAGTCAAATTTTTGGTTGAATGGCAAATTGTAGTACAAATTGTAGTGGAGTAGGGTTGAGCCAATCTTGAGATTTCAAGATCATTTTTAAAATCCGATTTCCGATCGTTTTCCATCTGAACCCATTTCTGGTCCTATTGCAAGTCAATCAGATTTTTTAATGATCGAAAACCGGATTTTAAAAACGATCCTATTCACTACACAGCATGGAGTCCAAAAATTGAACGCTTCAATTCTTGGACTCCACGCTGTGTAGCAATTAAAAAATCTGCCAGCTATTTAGTCCCCCATGCTGTCCGCTTACCTGCACAGAACCGCTGCCACTCCCCGTTGTTCTCGGTCCTCTCCTCTCTCATTCACACTCCTGCAGAGTGAGTGCATCACTCACGTCTCCCCTCCCAGTATCTGCTCACACTCTCCTAAGCCACAAGCCTCACCTTCCGTTCCTGATCTTTTTTTTTTTATTTTTTTTTTTTAGGCTGGATCGGATCGCGATCGCGAAATTTACTCAATTGCCGATCGGGATCCGATCTTTTCCGATCCTGATCACTCAACCCTATAGTAGAGTCATTTCATTACACCTGCTGCTCACAGGCCGGACACAGCCGAGAGAGGAAGGGGCTGCTACAGAACTGGGTATTATTTATTTTTACCTTTTGTGCCATTTACTCTAGAGGCCGAAAGGAGGGGGCATTATAGTATGTCGAGGTCATGATGACTGGGCGTTGTACTGTGGGGAGCACAAAAAAAAAGACATTATAATGTATGATGGCCAGTGCGGGGACATTATAGTGTGGTAGGGCCACAAGTGGGGCATAATACTATGTGAAGGCAATATAAATATAGACATAGAGGCGGGGCTCATGTAAATTAGCAGATGTTATCCTGAGTTAGGTGTGAAATTTGTGTTGTGACAAAAACCTTTTGCCTTTTAGTGTTTTAGTTGTTGAATTGGATGGCTGCACAGTTCAATGTTGTAGAAGCCTCACCTAACATGTGACCCTTTGTTGGTATATGAAATACGCATGTGGGCACCATGAGTTACGTTTCAGCCATGTGTCTAATATTGAAGGGGTTTTCTGGGTCTATAATATCAATGATCCACCTTTAAGATAGGCCTTTTTATATTAGATTGTTCAGGCTCCAATAACTGGGACCCCCTCGGATCAGCTGTTCAAAGAGAGTGGCATTTCGGTGATCGTCGCTTACACTTCCCCTGTCACATCCATCGGTCACTTGACCAGTTTGTGACTCAGTCCCATTCAAGTTAACTGGGCTGAGCTGTAATACTAAGTACAGCGGCTATACAATGTACAGCACTGAGCATGGAAAATAGTGAAGAGGTCCCAGTGTTCATCCATATGCTGCTGATCGGTGTGGGTGCCTTTACCGTCCTGAAATTGATGACCTAGCCTAAAGAAAACAAATGGTAACTACTAACCCTCATGTCTTCTTCCAGAGACATGGTTACATTTGCAGACACAGGCCACATATTTCGATGTGTGGTCCCGGCTGACCTAATCCATATTTCAGACAAGCCAGCTATGTATTAATGATTTAGGAACTCGGCGGCTTCTCTGCTCTCAAGCTCCAGGATTTGCTAGAATATTAGTTCAGATTATTAATATTACATATTTGGAGTGCCTAGCAGGTTTGCTAGCGTGACTCCCCAATGCAGACCCAAAGGATGGAAACAGAGTGCTAGTGTGACCCTAGCCTAGTGGGTGTGGAGCGTTGACAACCCCTATATAATAAAATAAATTTTTTGAGAGAAGTCCTCAGTAGTTGATACCTTTTTTAATGGCTAACTTAAAAAGTTTTTTGATGACATATCATATATAACCCCTATATAGTTGTGTGTGCAGAGTGATGTATATAGAAGAATTGGTATTGTTTGTGTAACAATAGTAAGGTTCTGGGTACGCCAAACACTCGTCATAATAATTTTTCTTGTAACCAGTGTCTGTATGACATGGAGACATTATTACCGTACATAAATCTATCCGCACTTGCATTTTGAATTTATTATTTTTTTAATCGCATACAGACCACCCATAATAAAGTAATGTAAAGTACGCTAGCATTGATTTGCATTAGGAGAAACAATGGGAGGATACAGATCCCATCCCCCTGCCTTATGTGATACACCTTTGTCTGTTCCCTGTAGTATATGCCAGTAGTAGAGGGGTAGGGGCGCACCTGCCTCGTGTCTAATGCTGTATTCAGTACTTGTCTATGATTATAGCTTTCCTACAATGTATTTCTATCAGATGATGTAGCAGCGGCTTATTCCTGCAGGCAAGGTCATATTGTGTATATTGAGTTGGATTGTGATAAGGAGGCTTTTATTATACTTTACAGCACACTATTGCATTGTGGGTATTTCTGCAATAACTGGCCAGTATTTATTCTGTGCAAATAGGAGTAAAAGTCAGGGAGTGTGCGGTGGTTTTCGTCTGTCCAAGACATGGCCACTACCTTAGTGCTTCCTATTGCTTCTGTAAGTAATTTTACATCTTGTCTATAGTCTTACTACAGCTTCTGTATCTTAATCCATGTACTGTCTTTTAGTCAACCAACAGCAGCAAGACTTAGACTGGCTGTCGCATGGTTAACTATATTCTTTATAAGGGAAACTGTCGGGTAGTATGGGACCATAAACCACCAGCAGACCCTTATGAATTGGTGGTTTAGTGTCCCAAATAATCCTATTGAAAGCTTGTCCTTGCCTGAGAAATGCATTCAAGTGAAGTCGAGGTATACGGCCCTGACTTTATTGCAGAATCGCACATGTAGTGGGGGCAACAACAAGGAGTCTGATGAAATTGATTGGACTCCTCTCCAGGTACGTACAGAGACTTCTGTGGGGCTGGGTTGCTATAAATCACATTTAAATCACACAATACGCTGTGTCACAATTCAGCCGCAATCATTCGTGAGAATGTCACCTTGTCTATATACTGCTATTACATACTTGTTATGGTGCCCTATAAATAATCCCACAATCCCTATAAATTCCCAAAAAGAATACCTGTCTTATTTGTCCAGTGGGGGTGGTCACAAATGTGGTTGTATTTACGCAACTTTGCATAAAAACGATCATGAAAAACAATGAATTGGTCTATTTTTTTTTTTCCTCTCGATTTCATTAAATGACCAACCCTGAGGCTAAGTTTGCACGTGAATTACGTGTGGCGAAATTTACCCAGGAAAAAACCGATTCCTAATTAGGAAGTGGTTTTTGGACCTTGAGGCGTTTTTTGGAGCAGTTTTTGGTAAAAACCGCTTCAGAAAACGCCAGGCAGTTTTTCCCTGCCAGGCAGTGAATGGACCATAAAAAACTGCGAAGTGATTTCCGCCTCCCATTCACTTCTATTGACTTCCTGAGGCGGAATCCGCCTCAAGAAAGGTCATGTCACTTCTTTTTTACGCCTTCCACTAGTGGAAAAAAGAATGCTAGCAGTCTCCATAGAGCACCATTGTGAGGGGGCGGATTATGACGTGGATTCAGCGCCATAATACATCCCCTCTGTCCCCGTGTGACCTGTCAAGTTTGAGGAGGACCAAAATCTTGATAGTACTCGTATACAGTTAGGCGACAGTAACGCCACTATTGTCTTTGTAGCGAGGAGGTATACAGAAAAAATATGGAGTAGCTAGTGTCTATGATATATATACAACTCCAAAAAGGTCAGTGGACATGACCGTTACCCTTTAAGCCCGGGGCCCTACATAGAGGGGAACAAAAGGACCCGGCATGTTGAAATTCAACTACCTGATTTCTCTCTCTTCTATCCAGGGAGAATTGGAATCGCCCACCCCCAATATCACATTTACCGTGGTCGGCTGGTTATCAAATCTTTTAATAAACTGGATTGAATTATATAATTCTATATTATCCATTTAATTATCTTATTATAGGGGCTCTATCAGCAAAATTATGCAGTATGAGCCCCACATATGCCTGAATAGCCTTTAAAAAGCCTATTCATGCACCGCTAATCTTATTTTAACCCCCCCTCCCCCCGTTTTAAAATAAAAACATATATGCAAATTATACTTATCGTGCACGGTGGGCGGTCATGCATGGTCTGACGTCATCTTCTGGCACGTCTTCCTCTTCCTCCTTCTTACTGCGGCGACGCCCTCCGGTCCTGGCTCTTCCCCGGCTTCATCGTCCTCTTCTTACAGCTGGAATTGGTTCAAATCTGGCGCGTGCGCAGTATCGCTCCCTACAGAGCGCTACTGTGCATGCTCTGGCACCATTTTTCTCAGTAGTAGTACACTCTCGCCCTTAAGGCAAGCGATACTGTTCACATGCCGGATTTGAACCGATTCCGCCGGAAGAAGAGGACGATGAAGCCGGGGAAGAGCCAGGACCGGAGGGCATCGCCGAAAGAGGATGGCGTGCCAGAAGATGACGTCAGACCGTGCATGAGCGCCCACCGTGCTCGATAAGTATAATTTGCATATGTTTTTATGTTTTTTTTTTTTTAAATGTGGGGGAGGGGTAAAATAACAGCGGTGCCTGAATAGCCTATTCACGCATATGTGGGGCTCATACAGCATAATTTTGCTGATAGAGCCCCTTTAAGCTACATGGCTCGATGAAGGTATTGTGTGCAGTGGCGTAACTACTGCCATAGCAGCGGAGGCAGCTGCCACAGGGCCCGGGACATTGGGGGCCCGGTGACAGCCGCTACTGCTGCTATCATTATACTGGGGGGGGGTGTCTTTTACGGACCCCCGAGTATAATGATTGGCGGACCGGGAGAGGTAAGAAATATTAAAAACATGTTACTTACCTCTCCACGATCCTGCCAGGCCTCCTTCCTGACGTCTCTGACGTCACATGAACCTGGCCTGCGTCCCGGGTCATGTGATGTCCGACGTCATTGAACATGGAAGGCAGCGGAGAAGACCGCGTAGGAGCCGGGGGACAGGTAAGTAACAGTAGTTTTTCATGTTTTTCTCCCCCTGGGTCTCCGATTATTGTACTCTGGGGTCTGAAAAGACCCCAGAGTATAATAATTGTTTATGGGTGTCCACAGTGGGGCATAGTACTGTGTTCAGGAGCCACTATGGGGGATAATACTGTGTGCAGGAGCCACTATGGGGGATAATACTGTGTGCAGGAGCCACTATGGGGGATAATACTGTGTGCAGGGGCCACTATGGGGGATAATACTGTGTGCAGGGGCCACTATGGGGGATAATACTGTGTGCAGGAGCCACTATGGTGGATAATACTGTGTTAAGGGGCCACTATGGCGGATAATACTGTGTTAAGGGGCCACTATGGGGCATAATTTAACGCGCAGAAATGCGTAGGAGAGGGTCGGTCGAGGTCATCGGTGGGGGGGGGGCGCCATTCCTAGTTATGCCACTGATTGTGTGCAACATGTAGAATAAATATTTTTAGTGTTTGCCATGTAAATAGCATTAGCCACATCGTCACTATCCGCCATTAAATAGTTTTATAATTGATGTAAATTTACTGGGCAAATATTAAGGATTACATCTGCAAATAGGAAGTGTTTTATATGTACAATCTACCTTGTAGCCAAACAAACCTATTTACTAGGTGGATAGAGTTGCTGGGAAAAAGATCTAGTAAAATGTAAGCGGAGTATTACCTGGGCATATATAATAGTAGGTAAAAAGTCATTGTTGTATTAAAAGCTTGGTGGGTTTTACTCAAGCTTAAAGGGGTTTTCCCACAAAGCAAATTATTATCCATAGACGATTGGGCAGCACTTGCATCGCTCCATTTACTTCTATAGGAGATATCTTTGGGAGCGTTCACACTACCGTCGGTGTCCGACATGTAGTGTCCGCTCCTAGTGTCCGCTCAAAATCTGTCACGGACACTAGGAGCGGACACTAGATGTGTCCGTGACACCTGTCATTCAAATGAATGGGCATCGGGTGCGTTCTTTTGCACTCCGTGCCCGTCCTTCCCTGTCCGCAAGAGAAGATGTCCGACTTCTCAAGCGGACAGAAAAGCCCTGCATGCAGGGTTCCTCTGTCCGCTTGAGAAGTCGGATATCTTCTCTTGCGGACAGGGAAGGACGGGCACGGAGTGCAAAAGAACGCACCCGATGCCCATTCATTTGAATGACAGGTGTCACGGACACATCTAGTGTCCGCTCCTAGTGTCCGTGACAGATTTTGAGCGGACACTAGGAGCGGACACTACATGTCGGACACCGACGGTAGTGTGAACGCCCCCTAAGCGCTGTACTTCGGGCACTGCTACTGATATGAATGTAATAGTGCTTGTGCTGGAGAACTACTGAAAGTCCCTCGTTCTCCTGATCAGTAGGGTCTGAGAAGTTGGACCCCCACTAACCTATTTGTTGGCTCCTATCCTATAGATGGGGAATAACCTGCTTTATTGCAAAAAAAACGTTTAAGTAAAGGAGTGAGTTGGAAAGATCTGTGCCAAATTTATTAAAGGGATTCTACCATTAAAATCGATTTATTTATTTATTTTTTAATTCCTCTCGTTGACACGTAGGAATAGCCTTAAGAAAGGCTATTCTTCTACTACCTTTTAGATGTGTTCTCTGCGCCGCTGTTCGGTATAAATCCCGGTTTTCATCGGTATGCAAGTGAGTTCTCAAACAACACTGGGGGCATCCCAATGCTGCGAGAAAACTCTTCAGTGCCGCCTCCATCATCTTCAGGGACGGCCTCTTCATGTGTCGTCTTTCGGCGGTGGGAGTGAAACTTCTAGGCCTCAGGCAGAGCAGACTGCGCATGCCCGCGTCCACGAGAAAAATGGCTGCTTGCACAGTAAGTAAGCAGCCATTTTCTTGTGGACGCAGGCATGCGCAGTCGGCTCTGCCCGAAGCCTAGAAGTTTGACCACCTGCGCTGGAAGAAGACGCGTGAAGAGGTCGTTCCTGAAGAAGATGGAGCTGGCGCTGGAGAGATCTCTCGCAGCATTGGGGACGCCCCCAGTGCTGTTTGAGCACTGGGGCCTGCACCAAAAAACGGCATTTCTACCGAATGGCGGCGCGGAGAAGACCTCTAAAGGTAGGAGAAGAATAGCCTTTCTTTAAGGCTATTCCTACGTGTCAACGAGAAAAAATTAGATTTTAATAGTAGAGGCACAATGCACCAAATTTATTGTCTCCTTTACCACTCTACTTTTATAAATTCTGACCTTGTATTGTCACTTTTCAAATTTCTTAAGAGACGAGAAAATTTGCAAACTTTGTGCTAAAATGTCTTTTGTCCTTTGCAATGTTGATTGGTGACGTAGAAAAAACATTTTCGCCACTTTAGCTAGTATATCAAAAGGGTTGTCCTACCATTTAATATCATATTCCTTGCATAGAGCAAACGAAATTAACAATAAATTATGTATATGGAAATACAGATGACTAGGTCATTCATACACCTACCACAGTCGTGCACATAGTCGTACATTGGGATCTTGATGCCAGCTGTATTTTTTTTATTTTAAGCATTTTGGAAAAAACAAATTTAAGTATTTGCTAAAACTTTGCCTGGCCCATAGAAATGAATGCGTCTGGCACGAATCTAAAACAAAAGCCTCCGCCCTGTTACTTGTAATACAATATAAAATGCCATTCTAATTGTCTGACAACTAATTGTGAAACCTGTTAGGTTGGTAACTGGCTACAAAACTAGGAACGTGGCAAACCATACAATCTGACTCTGCAGCAAAGTAGAGGAGGTGCAGATAAGTGACTGAAGTGACGGCTTTAATGGAAGTAAAAGCGATACCTGGATCAGTTCCTGTTATAGACTTTTTTACACGTAGCCGTCTCCTTATTTACATGAACCTCTCTGTTTTTGCTTGCAGAAGCATCCAGAATCCACGATGGCGTCTCACCTGAAGTATATCTCCTTAGGAATCCTAGTGTTTCAGACCACCAGCTTAGTCCTGACTATGCGCTACTCGCGAACACTTAAGGAGGAAGGGCTGCGGTACTTGTCTTCCACTGCCGTGGTGGCAGCTGAGGTGCTGAAAATTGTAGCCTGTATCTTCTTAGTGTATAAAGACAACAGTAAGTAACTGATCAGTGATCACAAATGTCTGTAACAATGATGATGATATGTTGTGTGTCTTGTATGTGATTGTTAACCCAGAAATCATTCTGTAATAAGGATATCAAAAGAGACAGGGGTCCTTACCGGTAAGGCAGTGATTTCCATATAAAGAATTCTGGACACAATAGTGCAACATGCCACGGTATCTTATCTGGTAAAATGACAGCCATCATGGCAGAAACATTGTGAGAGTGAAATATAGTTGGTATTGGGAGTAAGTTGTATTTTGTCTTAAACCCAAGGAGTCACATACTGTTCTGTACTGCTATAACCACGGACCAGTGTGTCAGTGGGAGGCAGGAACTCCTAGCAATATAGAGGAATATAATGCCAGAAATCCATCACCTGGCATAGTGTTCAGGCCGGTAAATATAGGTCATATATGGACTAAGTTTCACAAATGAACGAGCTGTTATTTCCATGACATTGATAGCGTGTATTGAGCAGTGCGGGACCCCTTTAAATACAAATATCACACAACTTAGTATTCAGTGCAACAAAAGATAAACATGTAGCCCCCCCCCCCACACACACACACCTTAATACCAATGACTAGCAAACCTGCCCTTTTGCACATTGTTTGCAATGCTTCAGTCTTTTACAATATAATGTTGTATACAAATGTATTTTAGCTCGTGCAATGATCTTGTTTGGTGTAATGGTTTTTGCAGGCAGATTTTTAGTTGGAATTGGCCTCATAAAACACCGCTGATTAGAGCTGGGGGGGGGGGGGAGGAATATGACCCGTCTTTATGCAGATTCTGCATTGCAAATGAAAAATGAATGGGAGGTGGAAATTTTTTTTTTTTCAAAATCTACGTCTATTTTCTTCTCCTATTCACTTCAGTGGGCTTTGCGAAGCACAATCCACCTTGAGATGGGTCATGACGTCTGACCCTATCTCTGTTTAGCAGCCACTATGCCTCAGTATTAGATCGTGGGTGGTTTGGGTGGCACTAGCCCCCCAGGAGCCTTAAAATCTGAGCAGTCAATAGATCTGCCACATCCAGAGCACAGTGTACCCCTGGAGTACATTTACCACAGATTGAGAGCCAGTGCTAAAAAATCAGCTTGAGAAAAAAATCTGCAACTGATTCCCATTGAAATAAATGGGAGAACATGAAAGGCTTTTTTGTCCTAAGGGTCCATTCACACGGAGGAAAATGGTGAAGAATTTGGTGTGGAATTTTAGTGCTGAAAAAAAGCCTCACCTTGACTTCAATGGGTTCCTTTTTCTGCTGGTGGAAAAGGAACCCATTGAAGTCAATGGGAGGCTTTTTTTAGGCTGAAATTCCACGCCAAATTCCTCACCATTTTCCACCGTGTGAATGGACCCTTAGGCCGGGGCCCCAAGGGACGTAAACGCCGCAATTTGCCCACAGCGGAGACGCTGCGGGAAAAATCACGGTGTTGTGCAGTGTAGGCACAGTGGATGGGAGTCATGCGAATCCCATCCCCACTTTGCGGAAAAGATCGCAGCGCGAACACGCTGCGATTTGCAAAGCCATTGCGGCTTTGCAAATCGCAGCATGTCAGTTATATCTACGGAAACGCCAGCAGCTTTCCCGTAGATATAATGTTAAGAGAAAGTCCACGGAAGAAAACTCTGAACTTTCTCTTAAAAGCGCTGCAGAAAGAACCGGAATGCGTTTACGCCGCGGTTCTTTTTGCAGCGCTTTAGTGCTGTGATTATGGCCCGTAGGGCCTTAGCCTTAAAGTGGTTTCTGGTCTCTGATATAGATGACCCATCTCTAGAATAGAGATTGTTTGGGTCTGACACAGGGTATGCCTGCCGGTCAGCTATTTTAAGAGACAACAGAGTATGTATGAGTGCTGCAGCCGTTTGAATGTTTACAAAGCCAGTGCCATACATTGTATAGTGATTTACTAAGATAAGATTGGACTGCAAACCGTGTTTGGGACAGGTAAAAATGACATCACTGTGAATCAGAAGCTTCAAAAAGCTGATCAGTGGGAGTGCCAGGATAGGTCATAACTATCTCAATTCCAGGAAATTCCCTTCAATACTAAAATCTGTGCTTTCAATTTCTCTCTATAGGCTGTAGTCTCCGAGCTCTGAATAGAATCCTCCATGATGAGATCATCAATAAACCAATGGAGACTCTGAAGCTTGCCATACCGTCTGGGATCTACACTTTGCAGAATAACCTCCTCTATGTTGCACTATCCAACCTTGATGCTGCCACTTACCAGGTAAATGTAAAATATATACAGTTTCATAGCAATCTGGCGTGTACAGCATAAAGTTCCAGATGTGGTAAAGGGATTTTCTGGATTCCTAATGTTTGAAGACCTAAATGTAGGACCTGACATTCCCCGCACTTGGCTATTTTTGGAGTAGCTGTGCCTGCTATTGCAGACTTCTCCCGGTGAATGACAGAGATACAAAAGAAGGTACAGCCACCCCAAAATGTACTGAGCTGTGCTTGGTAAACTATAGCGTCCAAAATACTTGCCACAGTGCTGTAGCCCCTTCGATTAACTGATCTGTTGGGGTACCTAGAGTTGGATACCTACCAATATGTTATTAAAGGATTGGTCATCAATATTAAAGCCTGGGAAAGAATCTTTTTAATTTTTTTTGCATGGAGCTGATAAGTTTGATGTAATATTTTTCTTTTCCAGGTCACCTATCAGCTCAAAATCCTCACAACTGCTCTATTCTCCGTGTCAATGTTGCAAAAAAAGCTTACAAAGTATCAGTGGCTTTCTCTTGTAATTCTTATGGTCGGTGTAACCTTTGTCCAGGTAATATGTGACTTGTTTATTATGATAAATGATTTTATGTCTGACAGTAGTGAAACTGCATGCTTATATATAAATTATTCCATATATTATGCTATAGGTTCCCCATTCAGAGAGTAAGGCTACCGAAATTTGTAGACCAATAATACACATTTTTGAAAATATAAATAATTCATAATTGTGCAACATTTATAAGATTTCCTCTAAACATCTTAGTGGTGACAATTGTGTGTGGTGAGAGGTTGCTAATGGGTATGACCATGAATGCAGGAACTTTCTGTGGGCTGGGACTTGTCAGAAACCCAGTCGTGATTTCCTTAATGTGGCCAGGTTATCTTCTCGCAATAAGGACAAAACTGTAATGACATCACATGACCACTAGTAAACCATAACATCATTGCAAGGCCACTAGTGATGAGCGAGTAGCATTTGATCGAATACCTCGCCGGCATAGCAATGCGTGTAATCGGCCGAACACCAAGGGGTTAAACGCTTCGAATATTCGATGCGTTTAACCCCTTGGTGTTCGGCCGATTACACGCATTCCTATGCCGGCGAGGTATTCGATCGAATACTACTCGCTCATCACTAAAGGCCACTATTAATCTGTAATGACACACTGCGTGGCCACTAGTAAATAGGGAAGAGGTCATAGTGCTCGTATGACTTCTACAGCCCTTCAAACACCCATCAGTGGAGGGGGGGGTCCCAGTTTTGGAGCCTCACCCATGAAGTTAGTTGGACAACCCCTTTAAGACAGTTCACAGTCATTTCTTTTGTTCTGTTCCATTGACTATAATATGGATCAGTTTTCTACCCAGTAATAGAAATCTGACTGCTGGGGGGGGGGGGGGTTGTTTTGTTTTTCACTGAAATCAGGAGAGGAGCAAATCCGAAAGACGTTACTTTGTTAAACTCAGTATAATATAATAACCTACCATAAAGGGAAAGATATAGACGTAGACTTTAGTGTTTACATCAGAGCTATGTACAGGACTCCTGCTATGTGCCGATACAGTCAATAAACAGAATTGAGGGATCTGTGCTGTTTTTTCCGTTTTTTTTATGACACATCTAGCCGGAAATAGTGTCTTTAGTAGAAAGTATTTACCGTAACCTCTGCAGGTACATGGTGTCACATGACCCACAGGCACACAACCACATACTGCATAATAACCAATACCACATATAAACTTTATCAAATAAATAAATAAATAAAGACATGACAACTGCTTTGTGGAAATAAAATAGGCCGCGATGTTTTATTTTCGGGGTTAAATAATAATAGAAGATAAATAATCCAATAAATATAAAATCAAATAAAATATCAAATAATTCAGATAAATAACCAATTTTATAATAAATCAATCAATGAATAAAATAAAACCAAATGTAAACGATGTACACAAATTCTGACCATTCAAGTCCACCCAGAAATATCTGGGTGACTAAAACCCCCTCTAATAAAACTTTGCGACAGTCTTGAAATTAAGAATTCGGGAGGGAGGGCGGGCGCTGACTTGAATCCCCAGCTGTTTTCTTCAAGACTGACACGTCTCACCAGCTGAGCCGTCTTTTATGTTCAAAAATTCTCCCGCCATAAACAGCTGTCCAATCAGCTGCTTAACTGGTTACTGGGCAAAACATCTGGCATCCAATCAGCTGATGTCCCGTTGACAGGCAGAACAGCTGGAAATTTACTAGAACCTGCTCGTGCTAGGCACAGCTGACCTAGCTTGACCCCAGTGGCAAGCACCATTTCTTTAAGTTACCTCAGAAAATAGGAGAGAGCTTAATTAGACTCAACCAATAAAACCGAATATTAATATTTAATAATAAACTCAAATAACAGCACCAAAAAATTCCCTGGGGGCAGTGACACCATGTGCCCCCCACGTTAAACACTCTGGGGGCCTTTCAGTCTGTAACTATGTCGGTGGATGGTGAGAGACTCAGACAGGTATAATATATGAAACTGCTATTATTGAAAAAATGCAGGCTATAGCAGATTCCACACGTAGCATCCCCTGCGGCTATACAGTGTACAATGCTGTGGTAATTCCAATACACTGAGCAGTGCAAGTTCTGTGACTTGCTATTGATGTCCAGGAGCAGAATACCAATGAACTATCCTTATGACAGGACAAGTTCTTTAAGTTCTAAGTCAAATTGGGTATTTCAATTTCAGATCCTTGTATAATAAACTTATCTATCATGTCACTAACTGACAGAGAGATAGGCATCAGTACTTGGCAGACTCTGGGCCATTGTGCGGCTGCTGGGACTGTCACAGTCGCAGCAACCTTGAGGTTGCCATGTCATTCAGTTGCCCAAAAATGATCTATGTTGGCATTGTCGTGTGGTGTATTTAATTGTCATGGCTATGAGCACTTCTATAGCTGACCAATGTGCTCAAAGTCACCAGGTACCTTTTGGCTGCTTTTTTTTTTTAACAAGTACAAGTCAGTCCACAAAAAAAATCACTCAAAGCTTCAAGTATGTTAAGGTTGTTTGGAAGCAGCAACACATATACACATATATAGAGAGAGATGAAGTCCAAAGTAAGCTGCACCTTTGGTATTGCTATAATCGTACTGGCCTGCATAATAAAGTCAATGTCCATTTTACCACACACTACAAACATACCAAAAAAAAAACAGCCAACAGTGTTTTTATTATCCCATTCAATCTCCAAAATGCATGGTATGGAATATGAAATGTTGCCATAAGAAAGTGTAGTTTGTCCTTCAAAAAAAAACAAAAAAAAACCTAAAACCTTCGTACAGTAATGTTGTATGTAAATGTAAAAAAAAAATCTATAGCTTTTGAAAGGTGAGGAGGAAAAATTGTTGGTGGCAGGAAGGGGTTAATAGGGCATTTTCTGACAATACATTCCCTGTAAAAGATGCTCTTTATGTTAACATTGTTTTGTTGGGAGCCTGTACAAATCCCTGTGCTGTTAGCTCCCCCTACAGGTGAAAGACTATTCAACATACCATATGAGGAATACTAGGTGTTAGTCAGAATTCGCAACCGTTTCTCTAGCGTTTAGTTAATGTATAAATCCACCTGAGAATGACCTTCAGACACATGGTAGAGGCATGTCTAATGTCTATAGGCTGATTCTGTATGTCTATTGCTATGACTTTAATGTGCACATTCTCAATCCCTCCTGCACAGTGGCCCACAGATTCCCCCAGCACCCCCTCTAAGGAAGTATCGGTCGGCTCACGTTTTGTCGGCCTCATGGCCGTCCTCACTGCCTGTTTCTCAAGTGGCTTTGCTGGCGTCTACTTTGAAAAAATTCTTAAAGAAACTAAGCAGTCTGTGTGGATTAGAAATATACAGCTTGGTGAGTACCCAAGAAGATGAAAATGACATTAACCCGCTAATGGCCAATGAACACTTCACAATAAATATATAGTTAGAGTATCTGGCACTCTCCTTTTAATTTCTTTGCTCCTCTGTCTCGCAGTCACGCTCTTCATTACTGTAGAATGGCCACTTATACACTTTTGGTAGTCTAAAACACTCCCTTTGGTCCATCCAAGAGCAAAGGGGATTGTCCCAGACTATAATAATAATAAATAATAAATTTTATTTATATAGCGCCAACATATTCCGCAGCGCTGTACAATTTGTAGGGTTCAAATACAGACAGAAAGATACATTACAAAGAAAATCATTTCACACACTGGGACTGAGGGCCCTGCTCACAAGAGCTTACAATCTATGAGACTACAAAGACTACAAAGTACAATGTTCCATCTAGGCTGGGGCAGGTAAGGGGTCAGTGACACTTCTCCAGATTACTTGACTACTTTAGTGGCCCATAGTAAGAACTACAAGCATCAATAAAGAACATTTTAAACATACAAGGGCCATTGTGGGTCCCTTTTTCAGGTCTTAACCATAGATCTGCTGCTCGTCAAGGTGTTACCATAGTATTATGAGCACCATCATCCGTGTTTAGGTGTCCATACACATTGGAGCAATGTGTACACAACCTCCTTGCCTATTTTGGTTGGACTAGCTAATGTGTACAAGTGTTATCCCAACTCTCCCCCATTTCAGGTGGACAGTATCAAATAGGGCTGGGTAGTTTCTGTCTACAAATAAAATCTCAATTTAATTCAAGCTCATGGGTTATTCTCAATTTTCATGTTTTTGCTTAGAAACTAAAGTTCAGTTAGTTGGCATGAGAGCGAGGAGTCGGATATATTTGATCCAGGCTTCCTTATCTGACTATTGACTGCAATGAAGAAACTGTTCATCATCGTTTCCAGTGGCAGCAGAAAGCCTGCATGAAATATATGGTACTCCGGGGGCTTAGGCTTATTGCACACAACCGTGTGTGGGCCGCTGGTTGTGATCAAATGTCATCCGTGTGTTGCCCCTGCACTGGCTATGCTTCAATGAATGGTAGCCGCAGAAGCACGGCTGCAAAACCAGACAGGAATCGGACCTATCCTGAGTTTTGCAGCCTGGACTGAAATTAATGGGTCAGTGCGTTCACTATTAGATTCTGAAATTGAAAATTAATTTTGATACATTGTCCAGCTCCAGGCACAATGTGCTGATCCGTTTGTTCTCAATAACCTCTGGCAGCGACTCTCTCCCCTTTCTCTCCCTATTGAACACATGGAACTATGGGAAGAATATGCAAATCCGCCTTCCATGATGTAATTAGGAAGACAGTTGCTGCCTCATTGTTGCAAACCAATAGAGGGCGCTCACTGGAATGTGCAAGCCTGTCTTAAGACAGGATTCCAGTGAAATAACCCAATAATGGCTGCTCCCTTTAGCCTCATGCCCGACCTTCCAAGAGGCCTTTGTTTAGCAATGACGCTGGGATTATTACCAGGTTATAGTCTCTCAATCGAGGACAGCTGTTTCGATCTGGTTGGATCTCATCAGCCCGATGTAGAGAGGACTATAACCTGGTAGAGGTGAGAGGCTTAGACAGGGTTCGGGGGATATTGTCACTCCTTAGGGAGAGACCACCATATAGGTGTGTGGAGACTTGTTAAGCCTTTAGCACTCCACTTTGCAAGGAACTCCGAGGACAGCTGTTTCGATCTGGTTGAACACATGCACACTCAGCCAATCCAAGCAAGCATGTGTATGGGATAGTGACAGCTTTATGAAGTGTATGACCAGCCTAATCCTGTAATGCATTTGTAACCCTTGAGATATATTAGAAGGTGAAGCTTTGCCTATGAAGGTGTAATATTTAACAATCTGTACTAGTGACTATTTTTGTGACTTTTCTGTATTCTTACAGGTTTTTTCGGTGGTATTTTTGGTTTGATGGGAGTATTTATTTACGATGGAGATCGTGTCTCAAAAGAAGGATTCTTTCAAGGATACAATAATCTGACCTGGACGGTTGTGGCTCTTCAGGTACTGGAATAATATGACCTTTTCAGATGTTCCTGTATTGACAACCCTTCAGTCAAAAGTGAAACGTTGACTACGTGATTATTGCACAAAATAGTTTCCTCAATGTCTGTGTGTAGTATGCTGTATTCATCTCTCCTGTCCTCAGATGAACCAGGGAATATCATGTAACAAAAGGATATACACGCCTTGACAAAAAAAACAAAAACAAAACAAGAGAGTTGTTTGGAATGGAGGATGTCCAGACTCCAATTCATCTGTGTTCTCTGGGTGCATATGAGTTGAATACAGTGGTGAAGCGTGGAGCAACTGCAAAGGTATTTGGCTGTGTGATGGGTCACTAAGGGCTCGTTCACACGGGGTAAGAGGGGGTGGATTTTGGCGCTGAATCCACATCAAAATCCACCCCCTCGCAATAGAGGTCTATGTAGAACGCTCACTTGCTTTTTTCCGTGAGAGGCATGTTGCCGCTCACGGAAAAAAGAAGCGAGCTGCCCATTCTTCAGGCGGATTCCTCGGCTGATTCAGCCCCAGCGTCCGCCTCGCGGCAGCACCCTCCAGACTAGGCCAATTCATTTGGGCCTACTCCGGAGCGGGAAGTCGTGACAGTCGTGACAGGTGCATTTTGGCCCTATTGTGACGTGGCTTCTCACATCAAAATCAGGACCAAAATACGCCTAACCGTGCCCCATGTGAACTAGCCCTCAGAGGGGCAATATATTATGTGAGGGCATTATAATTTCTGTGGGTCAGGTAAGTCTAATTGGTAGGGAACCCACTTATGAAACTTTTGCACAAAGAAACCTGTAACAGAGCTTAAATAAAGCTCTGAGCATCACATAAAAAGTATGAGTTTATCTGTATGAAGAAGCAAAGGGGGGGGGGGAGCTTTGGGATGTTCAACAGTCATGATGTTGTTAACCATGTTTCCCTTGCCGTGTGTCAGTGATGTGTTCTCCAAGCCAATACACCCTTGCCCTTGACCATGGTTTCCTTCTCTCCTTAATGATGTTTTAGGCTCTCGGAGGATTAGTGATCGCTGCTGTGATTAAATATGCTGACAATATCTTGAAAGGATTTGCGACTTCTCTCTCAATCATTCTGTCAACACTAATCTCCTATTTTTGGCTGCAAGACTTTGTCCCTACCAGGTATAGTGACTTTTTTTTTTTTTTTTCCGTATATCTGCAAAAAAAAGTTTTCTTTAGTCTAAAACCACACCTTGCAGAAAAGCTGTGTTTTTGTGGCAGATTTTGCTACATTTTGAGGGAGTCAAGGCCAGGAGTGTCTTAGAATGAATAGGAAATATAAAGAATACTAATATTTCCCCATTCTGCTACATCTGCTACTGTCTGTGACTCGGAAAATTGCAGCAAAAACTGTAACCATGTGCTACCACTGTTCTGATGCCTTGTACGCAGCACACAATGACAATGGCTATTAGTGAAAGATGCCTGCTCTGTAGTACATTCACTGCTATGTATGGAGAGGACTCCTGACATGACTTCATGATGTAAAAGTATGTTATGTGGTGTTAAATATTGAAATGTACATTTGTCAATGTATTCGACAAATAAACAATAAAAAAAACAACAACAAAAATAATTGGCATTTCCAAATCCAGAAATGTCTGAAGTATTAAAATGTCATCTTCTTTACCTCATTATGAAGTTAAAAAAAAAAAAAAATCACAATGCCATTGCTCTATTTTGGTCCTTTTAACTTCCCAAAGAATTACTGAATCAAAAAAAAAACTCCAAAAAGTCTAATGTTCCCCAAAGGGGTGTCATTTAAAACTACAGCTAATCCTACAAAAAAATAGCCGTCACACAGTTTGGTTTGACTTTTTTTTAATAGTAGTAATTCATATCATAAACTATATCAATTTGGGATCACTGTAATTGTATTAATGCAGTTAGAGATCTTCTGGGACTTTTCAATTAATGAACTGTCCTTAGGATAAGTTGTCTTTTAAAGATTCGTCAGAGTCCCAATAACCAGGACCCCCATGGATCACCTGGTCAGCAGTAATATTCATTAGTCACATAGTCTAATCGCAGCTCAGTCCCCGTTCAAGTCAATGAGATGAGCTGCTTTACCATGCACAGTCTCACAAATGTGTGGTTCTGTTCCTGGGTATCAGACCACCTTCTGATCTTTAAAGTGGACCTTTCACCACCTTCCGCCCATGTTGATATGTTCTAGAGAGCAATGTGGTAAGAAGGATATTAAAATGGAGTTATACATATTCAAAATCTGTAGCCTCCACCATCAAGAACTGAAAGTACGAGTTCATGTGACGCAGTATTAGTGTTGTTAAAGGGGTATTCTCACGTCGCATACTCACCAGTCTTCACTGCTGTAAAATCTTTTCTTCCTGGTTTCTTGCGTCATTTGGTGGGCGGGGTTTCACATGCAACCTGTCGTTTAGCTCCGCCCCAAATTAGTG